>NC_136265.1:168960500-169000500 GCF_964187855.1 Myxine glutinosa
GATGTAGAGGGATGGTAGACCTACCATCCCTCACATCCATCTTTTGGGCAAAGGAGCAGTAGTTTTATGGGGTGGCAGTGAAAACTAGCCCAGGCGGGTTAGGATAATGGATAGGAATCTAGAAAGATGACCATAGGTGACTTGAGATTTAAGTAGTGACTTTTGTACCTGTAGTGGGGACGTAGAGTAGAGTAGATGGATTATAATGACGAGGGAGTGCTTCGTATAAGGGATGACGGGGAACACTAATCTTAGAAGGGCAATAGATAGCCAGATGATGCTGTGTGTATGAGCTTTAAGTTTTGGATGAAATGAGGAATTGAGAGGAATTGCTCGTGAATGATGTGTGTGTGTGTAGAAAGGGTATGAGCAGAGTATTGTGGATGTGTGTCATTGCATATTGAGTGAATGGCTTGCATGGTGGCAAGTGAGCTTGGTGGTATGGAATAAATGGTCTGGAATGAATGGTGTGGAGTGGGAGTGTGGAATACGTGGAGTGGAGTGTATGGTGCGAAGGAGTGGATGGGGGAAGGATGGACCCCTTCACGAGTACCCGGGGAGGGTAGATTAAAAGTAGGTAGAGGGAGTAGGTAAATTGTGGTTGGATATTGACATCTGTGGTGCGAAAGTAGCAGAGTACTGCTTGGATGGGTGCATGAGTAGAGTGAAATGGCTGGGCATGTGGCCTGTTAGTACGAATGGTTAGTTGAGCACTCTGCCACTGGTAGTCTGTCGGCCAGGTGAGGCCGCAGGTAGGCTCTGGGAGCCAGTTAGAGTTCAATGGGGCCCGAGGATCCAGAGAGGGCGGTAGCAGGGTGAGAGAGCCAGAGGGCCTTCCCCAGGTTAGGGTGAGGAGCAGGTAAGCTCGGGTGGCGACGTTCAGTGGCGGAGGTGTGCAGGTGAGCAGACCTGCTGGTGAGCCACACGACCCAGCCCTGAAATTGTGCGAGGGCACAGAATTGAAAACTCAGGGGAGTGAGACCCCAAATTGGAGAGCACCACAGTATGTTCAATGGTTATTGGTTTTTAGAACCGCATAGAGTAATGATGGCCAATGGATTGGCAGGGCAAGACCCCGGGTAGAGTTAAAGTGTTAATGTCAATTAGAAGGATAGATAGGATGAAAATCACTTCGCACCATCCGCATCCACTTGCCTAAGGTGATAAGACTCCACATCATGTTTTGCGAATTGTTTGGAAATGTGAGACGCATCTCGACATGGGGGGGGGACATTGTTTGTATTCCATCTCTTCCTCCTTAGGAGGGATTGATGATGAATTTGGCATTAGAGGGAATGAGGGACAAGACGATAGCGACGGATTTGTAAATTGTGTAAATACGGGGAGGGGAAAGGGTGGAGTAGGTGACATGGGGGGTGACAAACGGTTAGGGACGAGCTTTCTCAGCTCGCTCTCCCGCACCCTTCATGTCTGCATTGCTTCATATTGATGTGTACCTTTGCGCCCCTGCCCGATGCCTGCTTGTCCTTCCTTCCCCACTCACGGACCATTGTTATTTTGTGCCCGGGGGGGGGGGGGGGGGGGGAGTGTGCAGGTGACCACAGTTGTGCGCCCGCACCCTTGCTGCCTCCGGCCTGCACTGATGCACCATATGGACCACACGTTCTGTGGCCTAGCACCACCTTATGGACCACATGTACTGTGGCCTGGTACCTCTGCTGGGACCGACCATTATTGCCAGCGGTATCTGGTTGCGGACCACTGTTTTCAAAGTGGCCTCCATGCCATGCAGGTGGACCACCGGAGTTGGCCCTGCTGGCCCTGAGTAATAAAAAGTGGACGCGGTGTGTGCCCTTTTAATAAACAACATCAAGCAAGAAGACAACCAGAAGCATCGGCCCAGCAGAGAAGAAGAAGACGTCATCATTTATTAACTTTAAAAATGTGTGTTTTGTGCATTTTTCTTGATGGTGCTTTTTGGTGCTTAGTGGTGCATTTCTTCATTATAGTGCATATTGGTACATATGGTATGGTGTATCGGTGCAGTGCATGGCAATGGCATTTCTCCTTTTCAAAAGTTCTTCTCTTCCCACAAAAGACAGGTCCTGGGTGACAGTTTGTAAATAATAATTAGTGTTTTTGTAAATAATGCTCCCCACCGGCTTAAATGTGTAGTTTCAAAATAATTCCGCAATTCGGTTAGTCTGTGGGCATGAGTCAGTTAGATAGGATGCAACACAGCAGGCGGGACATATTTAGTGTTAAAACTGTCGCACTCAGGGTGAGGTTAAAAGTAGAGGGTAACCACACCTAAGTGTCACACGAAGTTAAAGTTGTTTCGGCCCGGGCTGGACCTGGAGGAAAGGAGGGTGCAGTGTTGCGGTTTTTAGAACCCTCACTTTGTAAATACTTGTAAATAATATTCCATCATTTAAAAGGTTAAAGGTCACACCCATAGTTAGTTCATATGCAACATGTAGGACACCAAAGGAACTTTAGTTATTTCCTTATGATGTGTCTAGTTAAGGCTGTGTTCCCAATAGTTGAATCTGCGTTGCATCAATTAAATAAGAATAGGTCCCAATCCATTCCGGCCATTTTGCCAACCTCTCTCTCCCAATTCTATTACGCGTCTCCGCTTGCCAGTAGCGTTCGCTGCATTGAGCCTTCGCCAACGCCATAGCGCTCGCCCCAAACGCTATTGAACATGCGGTCTCAGGCCGAGGAAAAAGGGGGCGGGACAGAAGAACGAGGCGTGGCCCTGTCAACACGCCATCAAGGGCGGAGCCGGTGAGCCCTCGCCAACCAACCAGGGCTGAGGTGAGCTCACTGGCGGGCGTGGTTTCGAAGTGCGCGCATTGATATAAAAGCGCAAGCGCGAAGCCCTTTTCCGGACTGCACGGAGGTCTGGCCAGCGAGCACATTTGCAAAGGACTGCGCCACGGACTGGTTATTGTAACGGACTGCGCAGGGGACCATCGATTGTAACGGACTTCATGCGGGGACTTCATTCGGCGGCCTCCTCTTGCAAGGACTTGAAGGACGGCGTGCAACAAGAACTGCGTGAGGGTGCCCTTTGATACGAACTGCCTTATTGAGACGAACATTAATAGAGAGAGAGAGCGTTGGCACGCTATACGTTTATCCCGTGCGTAGCCTCCCAGCCCCCCCCCCCCCCCCGAGATACGTAAGGTCCGCTCGCGTCCGACGATGCGCGCGAAGCTGCCTGCCGGGTTTCGCCCGCGGAACCGGAGCCCTGGACTGGAGTGGACCGGAGCCGGATCCCATCGCCTGGACCATCTGCTTGGACCTTCCTACCCTACCCACTACAATCCCGTGTGAGTGTGTCTGTTTGTCCTGGGGTTATAAGTTAAGACCGTATAGATAAGATTGCCCTATGTCCTTCTGCTTCTTCTTCCTCCTGTATATTCTTTTCGTTTCCTCTTCTTTTGCTTGTAAATAATTAATAAACCCACTCTTTGTTCTTCCCTTACTCTGGTTTCCTCTTATCCGATCGTTTTAGTCTTTTCTCGGTTGAGTACCTGTGGCACGATTTGGAAACCGCTCAGGATCGGGTTAGTCTTTGTTAATGGCTCGGGCCACGGATTGCTAACCGCTCGGAAATTTCCATCTTATCCGTGGTTTGAGCGGGAGTTATTTCCCTGCTTTACGGTCGGGTTAGTAAGTAGGTATTTGGGACTTCATTGACCAATCACCCTAGCTAATTCCGACCGGAAGGAGCGTTATAGCTTCCAGGATTGAGGGATGGCCAGCTTAAAAGACAAGGGGATTAACCCCCCCTTGATAAAGGGGAGAGCCGACCCCCGATTCCGCAACAATATATATATATACTGTATGTATATATATATATATATATATATATATATATATATATATATATATATATATATCTATATATATATCTATATATATATATATCTATATATATATATATCTATATATATATATATCTATATATATCTATATCTATATATATATATATCTATATATATATATATCTATATATATCTATATATATATATATATATATATATATATATATATATATATATATATATATATATATATACATTGTTACGGTCCGTGGATTGGATGTTATTTACCGAGCGGAGGTAACCGCGGCCGAACAGTTGTTCCCCGTTTCTTCCCGACTCACCCGATTCACCCAGACGTTGGCCAAATCGCGCTATGCCAAATCAATGATAGAAAGGACATGACGACTGGGAAAGATGAAACGACGCAAGGGGGGTACAGTTCTCAAGACCTCCGGAGGAGGGTATAATTACAGTGGTGGAGAAAAGGGGTAGATTACAAGGCAGAGTGAGGTAAAGACACAGAAGAGATGGGCACTTAAATACAGTCTTATCTATACCCGGACAGACCACGGACAAACGGACAAGGTAGACTCACACGGGGATTGATGGCAGGAATGGACAGGTAGGTCGCTGGCACAAGGTGCACCTTGGCTCGGGGACAGGATAAAGCACGGTTCAAGATGCAGGGAGGTCTCACAGCGCTCGGAGGTGGTCTTGCTTGCTCCAAGCTCAGCGCGCATCTTTAACGTCACCTCTCTCTCTACTGCGCATGCTCAACGCGGAGTGACACGCCCTCGGCTGGTTGGTTCCGCCCCAACTGGGGCCGGTCCGCCGCTTCTATTGGGTGCGGAGGTTACCGGGCTCCGCCCTTGATGAGGAGCCGACAGGGAGCCACGTTCCGCCCCTGTTGGGTAACCCCGTCGAGCACATGTCTGATGGCGGCTCGTTGGGAAGGCCTGGTGCCCTCCCACCACTCCTACCAACCAAGCCGGAGTGAGGACGTGCACTCCCTGCGCTCGTTGTTGTTGTTGTTGTTGTTGTTGAAGAGAACTGTGAGGAAGAGCTGCGGGGAGGTATTGGGAGGTCCTAAACTTCCTAACGGTGCCATACAATCACATTCTGGTGCAACGAAGGGTCAGAATTAATGGAAACGAATCCTTAACTGACATAGACTAAGAATAACTAGCAAGATGTCCTATCGTTGTCTACCTGAGATGCGGTGGACCTGGATGCGACATTTAATGGGGGAAATAGGGGGAGGTCGGGTCTACAGAGTGTTTACAGAAAATGGGACTAGGGAATGGGGGATTGGGGAGAGTTGGGAAGTATTGAGGAAATAGGGGAATATTTACAAGCGGATATGGATGGATGCAAATCCCATATCCGCAACACGGCACCCTTCTCGACCTGGGGGCATCCCGACCCGATAAATTTTTACCTACTTTAGTGTGGCACTCAGATGTAGTTCCCTCTACTATTAACTCAACCCTGAGTGCGACAGTTTTACAGATGTTCACAAATGAGTAAATATGTCCCCCTGCGACGTTGCACCCTTCTCCTAACAGAAACACACCCACAGGATAACCGAATCGCGGAAAGCATCCTCAAACTAAACATACAGCCGGTAGGGAGCATCATTTATACAAGACTACACTGATATTTACAGTACGTTCCAGGACCTGTTCTTTGAGGAACACATGCAGATGTTATGCATAGGGAGAGCACGCATGCCAGCATCGATACACCAACCCACGAGTGCCCTGTGGCCCTACGGCCTTTAATAATGTGCAGAGCACCCCTTCCAAGCACCAAAAGCACCACCCCATTATGCACAGTCAGCACCATCCGGTGCACCAATAAAGTGTTCAATAAAAATGCACAATCAAGTGTCCATGGTCACCGGTGGTGTCGCAGCCGGCCGATGTTCTGCCGCTGGTCTTGCCTTCATGGAGTGCACTTGGCCTTCTGGCTTCTTTAGAAATAAAGAAAGGCGCCAACCGCGTCCATTTCTTAATTGTGGCCGTCAGGGGGGCCAACTAAAAGTGGTTCACCTGTATGGCATAGGTGCCACGTTGACCCAGAGGTCCATCAACGGGTGGTGCTTGACCGCAAAAGAACTGCGGTCCATTGTGGGCGGCCACAAAAATTGCGGTCCATATGGGGTATCGATCCAGGCAGCAAGCAGCGGAAGTACAGGCCCACAACTGCGGAGCCAGCACCTCTCTCTCCTCTCTCTCTGCCCCAAAGCCAGATCCTCGGAGGTGGGAGACAAAAGAAGACAGGTGAGTAAGGTGGTAAGGGCGCAAAAGTGCATGCAATATAAGGTAATGCACACTGGGGGCACATGGGAACCAGGTGAGACAGGTACGTTCCTACCGTACGCCCCCCCCCCCCCCACCAGGTAACCTACATTGCCCCTCCCTTACCCCTTACTGTATCCACAAAACACAACACTACCCATAAACATCTACTTTACACATCCACAAACGTTCCTACTGTCTTCCGCGTTCCTCCCATAAACCAAATTCGTCTTCTCTCCCCCCTAACCAATCAAATTTGCCATTTCCAACTCTCATCAAAATTTGCCATCTCCAACTCAACATCAAAATTTGCCATCTCCAACTCAACATCAAAATTTGCCATCACCCCAATGTCTCATCCACGTCGTGATGCGTCTCACAAATCCAAACAGCAATTCTCATTTCCTGCAACACAAGACAAAGAAAACACAGGTGTGGAGTCATCATCATCACCTCAGGTAAGTGGCTGCGTATGGTGCGACATGTTCATCAATCCTAACTATTTCCTAAATGACTTTAACAACTTTACATTACCCGGGGTCTTTCTCCTGCCAAACCATTGGCCCTCATTACTCTATGTGGTTCGAAGAACCAAAATCCCATTGACCATCTGTGGTGCACACCATCAATTTGGGTCTCACTCCCCGATTCAACACTCGGTGCTCCCGCACAATTTCGGTGGCTGGGTCGTGTGACGCTCCCAGCTGGTCCGCCCACCTGCACACCTCCACCACTGTTGTTGCCTACCGAGCTCACCTGCTCCTCACCCTATCCTAACTAACTGGGGAAGGCCCTCTCGCATTCTCACCCCCTCGGTGTCCTCTCTGGCACGGGCTGCCCGATCCACACCCGGGATCCTCAGGCACCCACTGACACTAACGGCTCCCAGAGCCCACCTGCGGCCTCACCTGGCCGACATCTAACAGTGGCGGAGTGCCCAACCATCCACACTCATACTAACAGGCCACACGACCAGCCAATTTCACCACACCAATGCACCCATCCACAATACCATTCTGCAACCGCACCACAAATGCCAATATCCAACCACAATTTACCTATACCTTCTAACTACTCTTTAAACTACCCTCCCCGGGTACTCGTGAAAAGGGCCCACTCTTCCCCCATCCACACCTTCCACTTACTCCAACTCTCTCCACACCACTCATTCTCTGCTCCATATATTCCACACACCTGTACTTGCACGCCTGTGCTCGCATACTTGGTGCCGCCTGCACCCTTCTCTCCCCCAAGCGCATTCGCGCTGATCCACAACACTCACTACTCACCATGACACTCATCCGCAATGCTCTCTCATTCATCACTTGTACACTCACACACACCTCGGAGCATTGCCTCACCAATGCCTCATTTGAAGCTGCTCACCAGCACTTCCATTCATACTGCATCATCTGCTCTGTCTACTCCCTCCTAAAACTCGCGCTGTCCGTCTTCCCTTACACTCAGCGCTCCCACGTCATTATCAAACACTAAGCTACTATGTCCCCACTACAGGTACCAAGTCTCTTACTTAAATCTTGTCACCTATAGTCACCTCTAGTCCCTATCAATATAACCAAGCCCTCCCTGGCTCGGTTGTCATAGCCACCCCATATACTATAGCGCATTTGCCCCCATCATGGGAAGGTGGCAGGGATGCCACCCTTACCCACCGTCATACGGCGCGAGTGGGACCTTGTGGGACCACCTCATATGCGAGTCGTTGCCCGCCTGCCGAACCCCGTGCGTCGCTCCTTGCGGGGTCAGCGCGGGGCCGAACTGGCCGGGCCCCCACAGTACATTACCCCCAAGGGGCTCCCGTGCCTCCCCTGTCCCTCTAAAAACTACCCCTGTTGGTGTCGATGCATGGGTCACGCTTCCGCAACCCGCTACCCATTCCATACCACCACAACCTTGCTCACTCACACCTTGCACCTCTCCCATCACCGGACCCTCTCGCTCGCACCCTCGTTCCATACACTCCGGACCAGCCATACACCTCACTCTTGGCCTCTCACGAACATCCGGGTCCATCTCGACCCCCAAGCTTATTAAATCACCTGGCGCATCATACGCACGACCATATTGGTCACCACTTACACCGGGTCCTCTTTCTCTTCGCTTCTCCTCCATCACCTGCGAATCCCTCATCCGGTTAATGAGCACATCATCACGATCCGAACACAGACTTTGGACCAATTATTTTACTCCCTCTTTTATCTCTTTCTTATCCTCTCTCCGTCGCTTCTTAATTTCGCTCACCCCTTCTTCCACTTCTTCTAATTTCTGCTTCACCTCCTTCATCTCCTCGTGCGCCCCCTTAAGTTCTTCCTCTAACTCCACCTTATTTTTTTCTATGTGCTCCTGCACCTCCCGCTCTTTAACCTCCATCACCTCTACCACCTTGTTCATTTTCCTCGTCAGGTCCTCATGTACCGTCTGACACTCTTTTTTAATTACCCCTACGTCCTTTTTCATCTCCTTCTGTGTCGATTTTAAACCCTCTATTACCGCTGTGTTCTTCTTTACCTGGTCCCCCAGCTCCTTTTGTCCCACTGTCAGCTGTTCTACTCCCAGCATCAACTCCTCTATACCACCTTGCAATTTTACAGTCCCCTTTCTCACCTCCTTCTCCATGCGCTCCTCACAGTGCCTCACCTCCTCGCGCACTCCTCCGACCTCCTCACTCACACCTCTTCTGATCTCCCCTCCCATCACTTGCATCTCCTGCCCAGATGCCACCCTCATCTGCTCCATTTCCTCCCTGTGAGCATCCAATTTAGTTTCTACCCCCATTCTGACCCCCTCTATCTGCTGCCCCATTTGTTTAACTTTCCTTTCCGCTTGGTCCCTCATGTCCCTCAATTTGCCTTCCATACTGTTTTCTAACCCCTCTAACCCCTTTTTCATCCCTTCCATTTGATTCTCTTGAGCGGCCATTCTGTTTTCTACCCCCGTTAACCTCTCCTGTATTTCCCCTAATCTATTGTCTAATCCCTCAAATTTGTTGTCTAGTCCCTCAAATTTGTTTCCTAATCCCTCTATTCTACTCCCTAACCCTCCGATCTGGGCCCCCATGTCCTCCCTCAATTTCTCGCTATTGGACCCCATGTCCTCCCTCAATTTCTCGCTATTCTAGGCCAACAGGGCCCCTATTTGCGCCATGAGGACTTGCATGTCCATCGGTGGCACGGGTACAGCTACCGCAATCCCCTGCGTGGCGCCGACCTGTTGTTCGCGCTCCTCTTCCCCATGCCTAGCGCCGCCATTTTGCGAACCTGCCGCCCTCACTGCTTCGCTCTCCTCATGTCCCTCAATTTGGTCCTGGATCGACCCTGCCTCACTCTCCTCTACCGGAACCCAGCCGTCTTGATCTCCCATAGCGCGACTTTCAAAATTCGGGTTTTTGTAAAACAAAAGCAATTTCGGTACTTTGTAATTTCGACCAAATTTTGTCTAGCTGTTTTAAAAATTTCGTTCGGGCCTCGTATCTCACTCCCTGACACCAGTTGTTACGGTCCGCGGATTGGATGTTATTTACCGAGCGGAGGTAACCGCGGCCGAACAGTTGTTCCCCGTTTCTTCCCGACTCGCCCGATTCACCCAGACATTGGCCAAATCGCGCTATGCCAAATCAATGATAGAAAGGACACGACGACTGGGAAAGATGAAACGACGCAAGGGGGGTACAGTTCTCAAGACCTCCGGAGGAGGGTATAATTACAGTGGTGGAGAAAAGGGGTAGATTACAAGGCAGAGTGAGGTAAAGACACAGAAGAGATGGGCACTTAAATACAGTCTTATCTATACCCGGACAGACGACGGACAAACGGACAAGGTAGACTCACACGGGGATTGATGGCAGGAATGGACAGGTAGGTCGCTGGCACAAGGTGCACCTTGGCTCGGGGACAGGATAAAGCACGGTTCAAGATGCAGGGAGGTCTCACAGCGCTCGGAGGTGGTCTTGCTTGCTCCAAGCTCAGCGCGCATCTTTAACGTCACCTCTCTCTCTACTGCGCATGCTCAACGGGGAGTGACACGCCCTCGGCTGGTTGGTTCCGCCCCAACTGGGGCCGGTCCGCCGCTTCTATTGGGTGCGGGGGTTACCGGGCTCCGCCTTTGACGAGGAGCCGACAGGGAGCCACGTTCCGCCCCTGTTGGGTAACCCCGTCGAGCACATGTCCGATGGCGGCTCGTTGGGAAGGCCTGGTGCCCTCCCACCACTCCTACCAACCAAGCCGGAATGAGGACGCGCACTCCCTGCGCTCGTTGTTGTTGTTGTTGTTGTTGTTGAAGAGAACTGTGAGGAAGAGCTGCGGGGAGGTATTGGGAGGTCCTAAACTTCCTAACGGTGCCATACAATCACATTCTGGTGCAACGAAGGGTCAGAATTAATGGAAACGAATCCTTAACTGACATAGACTAAGAATAACTAGCAAGATGTCCTATCGTTGTCTACCTGAGATGCGGTGGACCTGGATGCGACATTTAATGGGGGAAATAGGGGAAGGTCGGGTCTACAGAGTGTTGTTTACAGAAAATGGGACTAGGGAATGGGGAATTGGGGAGAGTTAGGAAGTATTGAGGAAATAGGGGAATATTTACAAGCGGATATGGATGGATGCAAATCCCATATCCGCAACAATATATATATATATATATATATGTATGTATATATATATATATAGATATATATATATATATAGATATGTATGTATGTATGTATATATATATATATATGTATGTATGTATATATATATATATATATATATATATATATATATATATATATATATAATTTTTGAAATTATTTATAAAAAATAGAACATGTATATTTGGTGGTGATCACTGAACAGTGACAGTGTACTTTTTATATAAAAGTATATTAAACTGCTTCTGTATAGGACCGTTGAACGAGTGTATTGAAAACCTACCAAGCTTGACAGGGCAAAACCCCAATAACGTATTGAAAGTTTTATATACTGTGTACATGTCTTTGTGTATGATATATACATACACACTGTTATGTTTATGAGGTTAGGTAAGAGAATACCGTAGGAAAGGTACACTACAGGGCCAAAAGTATATAGCCACCCAAACATGACACCCTTATGTGCTCGTCGAACAGCTCATTCCAAAATCATGGGCATTAATATGAAGTTGGTCCCCCCCCTTTGCTGCTATACCAGCCTCCACTCTTCTGGGAAGGCATTCCAAAAGATGTTGGAACATTGCTGCAGGGATTTGCTTTCATTCAGGCACAAGTGCATGAGTTGAGTCGGGCACTGATGTTGGGCGATTAGGCCTGGCTCACAGTCGGTGTTCCAGTTCACCCCAAAGGTGTTCGATGGGGTTGAGGTCAGGGCTCTGTGCAGGCCAGTCAAGTTCTTCCACACCGATCTCGACAAAACATTTCTGTGTGGACTTCGCTTTGTGCACGGGTGCATTGTCATGCTGAAACAGAAAAGGGCCTTCCCAAAACTGTTGCCACAAAGTTGGAAGCACACAATCGTCTAGAATGTCATTGTGTGCTGGAGTGTTAAGATTTCCCATCACTGGAACTCAGGGGCCGAGCCCGAACCATGAAAAACAGCCCCAGACCATTATTCCTCCTCCACCAAACTTTACAGTTGGCACTATGCATTCGGGCATGTAGCGTTCTCCTGTCATCCGCCAAACCCAGATTAGTCCGTCGGACTGCCAGATGGTGAAGCGTGATTCATCACTCCAGATAACGCGTTTCCACTGCTCCCGAGTCCAATGGCGGTGAGCTTTACACCACTCCAGCCAACGCTTGGCATTGCGCATGGTGATCTTAGACTTGTGTGCAGCTGCTCGGCCATGGAAACCCATTTCATGAAGCTCCCAATGACCAGTTGTTGTGCTGACGTTGCTTCCAGAGGTAGTTTGGAACTCAGTAGTGATTGGTGCAACCGAGGGCAGACAATTTTTTTCCGCTACACGCTTCAGCACTCGGCGGTCCCGTTCTATGAGCTTGTGTGGCCTACCACTTCATGGCTGAGCTGTTGTTGCTCCTAGATGTTTCCACTTCACAATAACAGTACTTACAGTTGACTGGGGCAGCTCTAGCAGGGAGAAATTTGACGAACTGACTTGTTGGAAAGATGGCATCCTATGACGGTGCCACGTTGAAATTCACTGAGCTCTTCAGTACGGCCCATTCTACTGCCATTGTTTGTCTGTGAATATGTCCACACCCCGCCCCTCTCCGAGTGATGTGGCCGGATTATGTAGGGGGCTTTGAAGAAACTACGTGGGTGATGCATCTGGAGTGAGAGTTTGAGCAAGAAGCTTCGCCATTTTTGTGTTCTTTGAGGAGAGCGTTTTGTGTGGCGATTGGGGGGGAGCTTTGACTGCTGGGCTCTTCTGGGGGCCGCACTGTCCTTCCCGAACCGGAGGAGAAAAGAAAGAGGGCCGTCTACGTGCTCGCCACCAGCCTTGATACTGAGCGCTTTTGGCAAACGGCGTTCGACGTCGTCGCCATTTTGCAGGTTTTCCGCGTGGTGTCTACGGGCTTTGACAGGCACCGACCTTACCACAGGATCTACATTGGGGCCAGCTAAGTGCTGGAGAGTGAACTGTTATTTTCTTACTTTACCCTGTGTGCATGTTTGTGTCTGTGTGGAGCTACCTCAAGTTAACATTTTTACCTCAGCTTTATTTTAGTATTTTCATTCCATGCCTTTATTTTGCTGTGAATAATTATCGTTACATTTTCATTGTCGTGTTCTTGGTTGGATTTCGGAATAAACCCGTGTGTTTCTTGAAGTTAAACGCTTCGTGTTTCTTTGATCGCGCGCACGTCATTACCACCAAATTGGAGACCGCCTCGGGAGTTAAGGCTGGTTCGGCTCATCCGTCCCAGGCTTGGTGGTAACAAGCTGCTCAAACAAAGTCACATTCGTTATTATTGCTATATACTCAATAGATTTTGATTTGAGATCAAGAGATAATTATGAGGCAACAGTATGAAAGGTCTGCTTTTACTTCTTGGTATTTCAATGTATGTAAAGCACTTGTGTAATGTAAAGAAAAAGAGTTTTACCATTGTATAACAATAGCACTTTTATGTTCAGTTACCCCATTTTGGGTAAGTATAAATATTGGAAAAAATAACTGACAGGTGTTTCTTGTTGCTCAGGTGTTTCTTGTTGCATTGATTGTTCACACATAAAAGAGCTGTGAATGTCGTCTTGGTTTTAGCCTTTGCTTTGTCCTTGGGAGTCTGCCTATGAAGTCAGGAGGTATAAACCAACATGAATATGAGATAACTGTCTATGAAAGAAAAGCAAACAATTTGGAAGATGAAAGAACAGAAAAATTCAATTAGAATCATAGCACAATAATGAGCATAGCAAATACAACAATTTGGAATATCTTGGAAAATAAAGAAACCACTCGTGTACTTAGCAATAGATAACAACTGGGTCGGCCAAGGAAAACAACTGCAGTTAATGCAGAAACTGCAGAAAACAACCTCCAGAGTACAGTAGTTAAAGTATCACAATCTACTGTTCGCAGAAGACTTAGACAGCAGAATTACAAAGGCTAAACTGCAACATTCAAAGGTCTTATCAGCAACAAAAATAGAAAGGCCAGATTAAAATTTGCCAACAAGTATAGAGACGAGCCAGTGTAGTTCTGGAACAAAGTTTTATGAAGAGATAAGACCAAGATAAACATTTACCAAAGTGATGGAAAGGTGAAAGTGTGGAGAAAGGAAGGAACTGCATTTGAACCCAAGCATACTACCTCATCTGTGAAGCATAGCAGAGGTAGTGTCATGGCTTGGGCTTGCATGGCTGCCTCTGGAACTGGCTCACTCATCTTTATTACCCTGCGCGAGGCGAAGCGAAAGGCAGGGTTAAGCATTCGGGTACGTTCGTGCGTGTCTGCATTTTAAAAATTCATTTTCTCGGAAACCATTGGTCTGATTGACATGAAATTTTCACCATAGGAGGGACTCCTCCTGAAGAATATTTTAGTGAATATTATGACGTCACAGGTCACGTGGTATGGGCGCCATCTTGGAAAAATCAAAAATATTTGCACCTCTATATCACAAAAACCACTGCACATAAATAATTGAGACAGGTCTCATTGCAAAGAACTCTCCATGCGGAATAACATATGTGAATGATGACGTCACAGGTGCCGCCGTTGTGACCTCATAATTCGACAAGTAAAAAACTTTATCTGATCAGGATGAAATTTCATGAGCATCTTCTCGGTATAAATTGATGCAGAAATAAAATTATAATGATGTCGTAGGTCACGTGGTTCGGCCGCCATATTGTTTTGAGTGACAAGCCTGAAAAACGACTAAAATCCACTTTTCTCCAAAATGACTGAACAGATCGAGGCCAAACTTTGCAGGCATAATTGCATACCCATGACGAACAAAAAAGTCAGCGAGTATGACGTCATGCTTCACATGGTTTTGGAGTTATGACATTTTTCAGCATAAACTTTTAAAACCTAGCTCCTCCCTCATTTTTGATCCTATAGAGGGGAAACTTCACAGATGTGTTTAGCATATCAGTCTACTAAAATGACCTTTTGGAATTTGCGATAGGTGCCGTGGTTTGGCAGTTATAAATAATTAAACGAATATATTTTAAAAAATTATAACTTGAACCGCTCCATTGATCGACGTGAAACTTTATATTATAGTTGATATAATGAACTGCAACAAGTGTGAAAAATTTCAAGATGATTGGATGTACGGTCTGGAAGCTAGAAGTTGTTATTGTATGAAGAAGAAGAGTCTTCTAGAGTAGGCATGGAATTAATTATCACACTGCACATGATGAGCAGGCAAAGTACGGAGCGACCTCACGGGGTCATTTTGACCTCAAATAAAATTCTGATTTCAGATTTGTCAATCGCTGAGGTATATTAACACACGACCAAAACAGATTTGGCGAAATTCCGACGATTTTTGACGAAAATATAACATTTGTGTCTGCATTTCAGTAAAGTAAAGTGTTTGCCATGTCAGCCATATGGGGAATAAGTATTGTTAACGATGACGTCATTGGTGCCATAATTATGACATAATTCGACAGGGACAACGTTTAGCCTGATCAGTTTGAAATTTATTGAGCATGATCTATGTCTGACAATATAGTGCAGAGGATGCGCGTCTGGAGTTCTGTCCATCACTTTGTGGATGTGGAAGGCCCCATGGTGTCCGTCACGAAGAGTAGGCAGCTTATTGCCGGCAACCTCAACAAATTACAAATTCCTGCCCATACCATTTTCACTCAAATGTCAGACCTGGCCACCCAGTTCGTGAAAGACTTGCACAACAAACGTTCCCAGGCCAAAAAACGTTTCCACAAGAAGCTGGGGATAATTGTGGCTGTGATTGTTGTAGTCGTAGTAGTCGTTGTAATATAAGTGCAAATCCTAGTCGTAGTTGCTGCAGTTCATTCGGTTGCATTGAAACAAGATTGAAAATAATAGCTTAAGTTGTAATAAGTTTGGCTCAACATCACCTGTTTTTAAGAACTATAACAGTGGTAACTGGAACGGCACTCGGTAGAGCACAAACACTACATGACCAAATGTATGTGGACACCCGACCATCACACATCTCATTCCAAAATCATGGGCATTAATATGGAGTTGGTCTCCCCTTTGCTGCTATAAAAGCCTCCACTCTTCTGGGAAGGCTTTCCACTGGATGTTGGAACATTGCTGCGGGGATTTGCTTCCATTAAGTCACAAAAGCATGAGTGAGGTCGGGCACTGATGTTGGGCGATTAGGCCTGGCTCGCAGTCGGCATTCCAAAATTCATCCAAAGGTGATCGATGGGGTTGTGGTCAAGGCTCTGTGCAGGCCAGTCAAGTTCTTCCACACCGATCTCGACAAACCATTTCTCTTTGGACCTCGCTTTGTGTACAGGGGCATTGTCATGCTGAAACAGGAAAGGGCCTTCCCCAAACTGAGCTTTTCACCACACCAGTCGACGCTTGGCATTGCACTTGGTGATCTTAGGCTTGTGTGTGGCTGCTCGGCCATGGAAACTCAGCAGTGATGTTGCAACCGAGGACAGACGATTTCTACGCTCCACGCGCTTCAGCACTTGGCGGTCCCGTTCTGTGAGCTTGTGTGGCCTACCACTTCGTGGCTGAGCTGTTGTTGCTCCTAGATGTTTCCACTTCACAATAACAGCACTTACAGTTGATTGGGGCAGCTGTAGCAGGGCAGAAATTTGACGAACTGACTTGTTGGAAAGGTGGCATCCGATGACGGTGCCACGTTGAAAGTCACTGAGCTCTTCAGTACAGCCCATTCTACTGCCAATGTTTGTCTATGGAGATTGCATGGCTGTGTGCTTGCTTATATATACCTGTCAACAATGGGTGTGGCTGAAACAGCCAAATCCACTAATTAGAAGGGGTGTCCTCATTGTGTTGGCCATGAAGTGTACCTTCGCCAGGCTGAACAGTTTATGTTTTGTATCCCACTGATTGGCCAGATCTGGATTCGGACCTGAACCAAAATCTAATTGGCTTGCTCTTGTCACCAAACCAACTCGTCCACCAAGTTTAGTCACAATAAATCCACAACCTTTGGAAATATCATGCTGCATATCGTTTTTGGCCCGATCACTCAACAGTGAAGAATTACTTTAATAAATTCTCGAATTCTGATCCGGATTTGGATCTTCACCAAAATCGAATCGATTCATCCTTGTCAGACACCCAACCTGTACACCAGGTTTTGTCCAAATGTGTCCATAATCTTTTGTGATATACTGCTCACAGACAGAGAGGGGTGAAAACATGACCTCCGAGCCCCTTCAGTGTTATGATGGAATTGTTTTAAAATGGTGTATGTCAATGTCTTTTCCTGAGTTTCCTGCGCATTTGTTTCCGGGTGGGAAGTGGGGGCAGGTGTGGGGGGAGGGGCGGGGGCTCGAGATCGGCGCTCTCCATGCTTGTGCCAATGGCTTTTTACCAAAGTATTCTGGGAATCGGAGATTGTCAGCATTTGCCCTCACGAGAAAGTGATCTTTGCTCAGCTCCCTGGTGTTTTCAGCAAAAAATACAAACTCAGTCACAGACGGTAGGACAATATTGATAAACAGATCACAGTTTTCTCCTGTGCTGTCGATATGCGCATTATCGGATGTACTGTGCTGAGTAAGACGAAACCTCAGCTTTTAAAAGCCACGGACATGAGGCTTCCTTTATATATTTATATTATCGACACAGTGTTGTCTGTTTTCACGAATCTCTCCTGGGAGAAATAATGACCAACCAAGCTTTTTCCCTTGTTGGGATTGCGTTGCAAAGCGCAGCATTACCTGATGCGTGATTATACTCTGAACCAGACTGCAGCATTCCTGGAACACATTTAGCCCATCATGCTTTGGCTGTGAAACTGGACAGAACACACTCTAATATATATATATATATATATATATATATATATACACCACATATAATATATATATATACACCACATATAGATCTTCATATATATATACCTCGTGTTGGTTTAGCTGTTAGGGTACTGGCTTGGGATCCGAGGATCCTGGGTTCGAATCTTGGTCGATCGCTGAATTAACACCAGGGGGGTTGACTCAGCTTGTCATCTTTCCGAGGTCGACAAATTGAGTACCAGTTCACTGGTAATTCCCTGTGTGTCGCAAGAGGCGACTAACGGTTGGCGGCACGAAGAGCATCCGGCCATAAAACATTGCTTAAAAAAGGGGACCACGGTGCCCGAAAAAGGCCAACCCCTGCTCTGCGTGGAAAAATGGTCTCTAAAGGTTTATATATACATATACAAACATACATAGATTACATACATATCTCATCGACAACTGTCAATAATTCCAACTCTCATTTCAAGTCAACTCAGCAAGCAAAATGCATGCTCCATATCTATAATAATAAAAGGCAGTGTCCCTCCGTCCATCTGTCTCCTCCATAACTCCAAAAACCATGAAACCTAGTGGCCACAAACTTTTCATGCATACACCTGGACCTCCAATAGATTGCAGGGATGAAAACTGGGTGTTTGGGTGTGTTATAAGTATAACATCCTTTTTGAAGATGACTAACAAGGTGCTCATAAGAAAAAAACCCTGATGTGGTGATGTACCAATATGGTGGCCTGCCATATTGGTCAGCCCACTGCCACTCGCTGTGTTCTTCAGCCGCCATTTTGTTTTGGCCTATTCAAACGTGCTTTGCCTTGGAAACATGGTCGATTATCATTGCATAATTGAAGCATATCATCAAAATCTTAATTCGGATATGAGGATTGGATCCTGTAGACTAAATAAATGTCCAAATCTGGAGTGAAATCTGACAAAATTTACCATATCTAGTGATTTTTATAACTAAGTGTATCTATTCATTTATTTATGCGAGGCTGTCATTCTCCTTCTGGGGTTAGTTCAGCACTTGGCGGTCCCGTTCAGTATATATATATATATATATATATATATATATATATATATATATATATATATATATATATATATATATGTATATATATATATATATATATATGAAACCTAGTGGCCTAGTGAAACCTAGTATATATACACAAAGAATTAAGTTAAGCACCCCTACACAACGAATTAAGGTAAGCACCCCCTAATATATATTCTTTGTGTATATGTATACATTGGCATATATTCTAAGGTATGTGAGATGAAATAATGATTGGTATGACATTAGCAATTATCCATTGATGAAATTGAGTGATCAAAGTGAAAAAAAGTGATTGGTTGAGTCAGTGATCCGATCACGTGGGTCCTACACACGTTATTGACGCAAAGATCGCTAGAGGTCTTCTCAGAACAATGACTGTACGTTAGAAAACATAAACGTCATCCACACTGTCCGTGATGGACCTATAGCTCCATACTTAAATTGAGGTGAAAATATGCCTAAAATTCCCAAAAAATTTCACCTTAAATTATTCAGAATAAAATATTGAAAACGGCATGATTGTTATGTTTTTATGTGACCATAATATCACTTCTCCAGAAAATATAGCAATATCATGGGTATATTACACTGTTTTGACGACAACAAACTTGTAATGTGCGAGGTTGTAAAAAAACGGGGGGGGTGCTTAACTTAATTCTTTGTGTATATATATATATACAGTCACGTGAAAAAGTAAGTACACCCCATGTAAAGATTTGACTTTTCAACATATTTCAACATACAGCTATTTGATCTTCATTTCAACAATATTGATAGATAAAGGTGATATAAAATAACAAATATCATGAAACATTTACATTTTGTAGTCCATTGTATAATTTAAATAAACATAAATGCAAATTTCGCTTGTGGCAAAAGTAAGTACACCCTTGGCTCTAATAGGTGGTATTGCCCCCTTTGGCAGAAACAACCTCATGTAGGCGTTTCTTATAACTGTCTACCAGTCTCTGACATGGACTGGGAGAAATTTTTGCCCACTCCGCCATGCAGAATTCTTTCAGCTGTGCGATGTTTGAGGGGTTTCTTGCATGCACAGCTCGTTTCAAATCCCCCCACAACATCTCGATGGGATTTAGATCCGGGCTTTGACTTGGCCATTCCAGAACCCTCCATTTCTTTGTTTTAAGCCATTCCTTGGTGGATTTACTGGTATGTTTAGGGTCATTGTCATGTTGCAAGGTCCACCCTCGGTTGAGCTTCAACTTTCCGACAGATGGCCTCACATTATCCTCAAGCACCCTCTGGTACAATGAAGAATTCATGGTGGATTCTATGATGGTGAGCTGCCCAGGCCCTGATTCAGCAAAGCTGCCCCAATCCATAATATTTCCACCACCATGCTTTACAGTTGGTATCAGGTTCTTGTGGTCAAATGCTGTCTTTGGTTTTCGCCAAACATGTCTTCTGGTACTGTGGCCAAATAGCTCTACCTTTGACTCATCTGTCCAGAGCACATTGTTCCAGAAGTGCTGGTCTTTGCCTAGGTGTTCATTGGCAAACTTTAGTCTTGCCCTGATGTTCTTTCTGGACAGCAAAGGTTTCCTCCTGGCACACCTCCCATGTAGATCAAATTTGTGCAGCCTCTTTCTAATGGGACACTCGTGCACTTTGACATCAACAGTGGCAAGAGCTACCTGTAGGTCCCGTGATGACATTCTGGGGGTTCTTACAGACATCTTTCAGCATCTTGTGGTCTGCTCTCGGGCTGAACATGCTGGGGCGGCCTGGCCTCAACAAGTTGGCAGTTGTTTGCAATCTTCTCCACTTGTAGATGGTCTTCCAGACAGTCGAATGATTGATTTCAAATTCTTTGGAGATCTTTTTAAATCCCTTCCCAGACTCGTACGCATCTATAACCTTCTTTCTGAAGGCCTCAGATAACTCTTTTGACCTCGGCATGATGACGCCGTACACTTCAACAATAAAGAGCAAACCAAACTAAATGTCTGAGGTTTAAATAAGACAGGTTCCTCCAAAATCCTCTCTAACGATGTTATAATCATTTGCACCTGAGCTGGTGCACCTGATTCTAATTTTAGGTATTTGAAGTAGTGATAATTGTCGGGGTGTACTTACTTTTTCCACATGCGAAATTTGCATTTATGTTTATTTAAATTACTAGGGCATGCCCGTACTATATATACTAGGACGTGCTCGTACGTGGGTGCCCGTTCCTTGCCAAAAAAAAAAAAAAAATGTCTTCGCCCATGCATGCATGGGCGTGCCCATGGGCCCATGGGCGTGCCCGTAAGTGCGTGATGTGACCGTACAATGAATGTATCGTCCCGACGCCGCAGCTCGGATGGCGCTGCAGTTAATCGGGCCTGTATCGGCAGAGTTATTATAAACGTGTACTACAATCGATCGTACCTTACAGCGTCTGCTCGCCACGTTCAGCATCAGTACGTCGTCACTATGACTATCCGTAAGTCCGGAAGTGACGTCCTCATTTGACTGTCCGGAAGGTCGCATATCGCAGTTACGATGAATCGCAAATTAGTTTTAATTAGTTTTAAAACATAGTTTAATGCCAACATAGCGCCAACATAGTTTGCCAACGTGAAATAAATGAATACGCTCTCAAATGTGCCGTCCGAGGCAGAGTCTGTTCGCCACGTTCGGCACACGTGATAGCTCGCTGCTCTCTGATTGGTTGAATCGTTTTTTGGACATAGCTCGGTAACTACTTCTCCGATTAATATGAAACCTTGAAAAGGCACATCCTCAGGTCCCCAGCAATATATCTGGCAAGTTTCAAGTATATCGGACCCGTGGTTGTCGAGAAACAGCGGTCACAGACACACAGACACACACACATACACACACACATACACACAGAGATTACTGGAATTATAGATAGATATCTAAAATTATATCCCCCCCCTCTATTTACATGAAATGGTTTGGTCCATTCGCAAAGCCAAAGCGAACGGCTTGCGAGTACGGTGACAATCCCCCCCCCCCTCTATTTACATGAAATGGTTTGGTCCATTCGCAAAGCCAAAGCGAACGGCTTGCGAGTACGGTGACAATCCCCCCCCTCTATTTACATGAAATGGTTTGGTCCAAAGCGAACGGCTTGCGGAGTTTGGTAAAGAAATCGCCATAGCTCGGTAACTACTTCTCCGATTAATATGAAACCTTGAAAAGGCACATCCTCGGGTCCCCAGCAATATACCTGGCAAGTTTCAAGTATATCGGACCCGTGGTTGTCGAGAAACAGCGGTCACAGACAAACACACAGACACACACACACACACAGAGATTACTGGAATTATAGATAGACTAGGGCATGCCCGTACTATATATATATCTAAAATTATATCCCCCCCCCCCCTCTATTTACATGAAATGGTTTGGTCCATTCGCAAAGCCAAAGCGAACGGCTTGCGAGTACGGTGACAATCCCCCCCCCCCCTCTATTTACATGAAATGGTTTGGTTCATTCGCAAAGCCAAAGCGAACGGCTTGCAAGTACGGTGACAATCCCCCCCCTCTATTTACATGAAATGGTTTGGTCCAAAGCGAACGGCTTGCGGAGTTTGGTAAATAAATCGCCATAGCTCGGTAACTACTTCTCCGATTAATATGAAACCTTGAAAAGGCACATCCTCGGGTCCCCAGCAATATACCTGGCAAGTTTCAAGTATATCGGACCCGTGGTTGTCGAGAAACAGCGGTCACAGACACACAGACACACACACATACACACATACACACACACATACACACAGAGATTACTGGAATTATAGATAGACTAGGACGTGCCCGTACGTGGGTGCCCGTTCCTTGCCAAAAAAAAAAAAAAATGTCTTCGCCCATGCATGCATGGGCGTGCCCATGGGCCCATGGGCGTGCCCGTAAGTGCGTGATGTGACCGTACAATGAATGTATCGTCCCGACGCCGCAGCTCGGATGGCGCTGCAGTTAATCGGGCCTGTATCGGCAGAGTTATTATAAACGTGTACTACAATCGATCGTACCTTACAGCGTCTGCTCGCCACGTTCAGCATCAGTACGTCGTCACTATGACTATCCGTAAGTCCGGAAGTGACGTCCTCATTTGACTGTCCGGAAGGTCGCATATCGCAGTTACGATGAATCGCAAATTAGTTTTAATTAGTTTTAAAACATAGTTTAACGCCAACATAGCGCCAACATAGTTTGCCAACGTGAAATAAATTAATACGCTCTCAAATGTGCCGTCCGAGGCAGAGTCTGTTCGCCACGTTCGGCACACGTGATAGCTCGCTGCTCTCTGATTGGTTGAATCGTTTTTTGGACATAGCTCGGTAACTACTTCTCCGATTAATATGAAACCTTGAAAAGGCACATCCTCAGGTCCCCAGCAATATATCTGGCAAGTTTCAAGTATATCGGACCCGTGGTTGTCGAGAAACAGCGGTCACAGACACACAGACACACAGACACACACACATACACACAGAGATTACTGGAATTATAGATAGATACAATGGACTACAAAATGTAAATGTTTCATGATATTTGTTATATTATATCACCTTTATCTATCAATATTGTTGAAATGAAGATCAAATAGGTGTATGTTGAAATATGTTGAAAAAGTCAAAACTTTACACGGGGTGTACTTACCTTTTCACGTGACTGTATATATATATATATATATACTAGCTTGGCTCGGCTCGTTGCACTCGCCTCCCCACACGTCATTACTGAGGAACGGGCTTATTTTAGCTGAGGATAATGACTGTACCTGAGCTGCTGTGTTGTCATGATTCACACCAATCATAATACAAACAATTATTTGCACAAATTTATTTGTAGTGTTAATGATATTACATTTTTATAAGCAATTTAGGTTGAAAAAATACATAAAATTCAAAAAAGAACCCCTCAGCACATACATACGGGAGGGGTAGGTGCAGAATGGAAGTTTGGGACGATTACACCTCACCACCATGAAATAAATAACACCTCACCACCACGTAATTTAAAACACCTCACCACGACGTAATTCAAAACACCTCACCCCCATGTAATTTAAAATACCTCACCCCCACGTAATTTATAACACCTCACCCCCACGTAATTTAAAACACCTCGCCACTACCAAATTTAAAACACCTCACCACCAAGTAATTCAAAACACCTCACCACCGACATAATTCAAAACACCTCACCCCCATGCAATTTATAACACCTCACCCCCACGTAATTTAAAACACCTCACCACCACCAAATTTAAAACACCTCACAACCACATAATTCAAAACACCTTACCACCATGTAAATGAAAAAACCTCACCACCACATAATTCAAAACACCTCACCCCCATGCAATTTAAAACACCTCACCACCACGGAATCCAAAACACCTCAACCCCATGTAATTCAAAACACCTCACCACCAAGTAATTCAAAACACCTCACCATCATGTAATTCAAAACACCTCACCACCACGTGATTTAAAAACACCTCACCACCACATAATTCAAAATACCTCATCCCCACGTAATTCAAAACACCTCACCACCACATAATTAAAAACACCTCACCACCAAATAATTCAAAACATCTCACCACCACATAATTCAAAACACCTCACCACCACGTGATTTAAAATACCTCACCATCACGTAATTCAAAACCACCACCACGTTATTAAAAACACGTCACAACCACGGAAACAAAAGTTTCATGGAGTAGTTCAGTGACAACAGATGTGAAGATATATATATCTATCTATAATTCCAGTAATCTCTGTACGTTTGTACGTCTGTACGTTTGTCTGTGACCGCTGTTTCTCGACAACCACGGGTCCGATATACTTTTAACTTGCCAGGTATATTGCTGGGGACCCGAGGATGTGCCTTTTCAAGGTTTCATATTAATCGGACAATTACTTACCGAGCTATGTCCAAAAAACGATTCAACCAATCAGAGAGCAGCGAACTATCGCGTGTGCCGAACGTGGCGGACACACTCTGCCTCGGATGGCACATTTGAGAGCGTATTCATTTATTTCACGTTTGCAAACTATGTTGGCGTTAAACTATGTTTTAAAACTAATAAAAACGAATTTGCGATTCATTCGCTTTCCTGCGCGTTTGTGCACGCGATGGCGATTTCTTTACCAAACTCCGGAAGCCGTTCGCTTTGGACCAAACCATTTCATGTAAATAGAGGGGGGGGGATTGTCACCGTACTCGCAAGCCGTTCGCTTTGGACCAAACCATTGCATGTAAATAGAGGGGGGGGATTGTCACCGTACTCGCAAGCCGTTCGCTTTGGACCAAACCATTTCATGTAAATAGAGGGGGGGGATATAATTTTAGATATCTATCTATAATTCCAGTAATCTCTGTACGTTTGTACGTTTGTACGTTTGTCTGTCTGTGACCGCTGTTTCTCGACAACCACGGGTCCGATATACTTTTAACTTGCCAGGTATATTGCTGGGGACCCGAGGATGTGCCTTTTCAAGGTTTCATATTAATCGGACAATTACTTACCGAGCTATGTACAAAAAACGATTCAACCAATCAGAGAGCAGCGAACGATCGCGTGTGCCGGCGTTGCGAATGGACCAAACCATTCCATGTAAATAGAGGGGGGGGGTTCTGTGGTCGTTGCGAATGGACGAAACCATTTCATGTAAATAGAGGGGGGGGATTGTCACTGTACTCGCAAGCCGTTCGCCGTTCGCTTTGGCGTTGCGAATGGACCAAACCATTTCATGTAAATAGAGGGGGGGGGATATAATTTTAGATAGATATATAGTACGGGCATATATATAGTACGGGCATGCCCTAGTAGATATAGTACGGGCAATGCCCTAGTATATATAAATGACTGTACCTGAGTTGCTGTTTTGTCATGGTTTACACCAATCATAATTCAAACAATCATAATGCACAAATGTATTTGTAATATACGTGATGTTACACTTTATAAACAATTGAAGTTGAAAAAAAAATTCCCCCAATTTTTTTTTTTAATGGAAGATTTTTCAAAAAAAAATACCCTTAGGACATACCGACGGGAGAGGTAGGTGCATACCAGAAGTTTGGTACGATTTCACAAAAGTTTGAGAAAGTAGTTCAGTGACAACACAACACAGGACAACACAGACACTGCACAGATATATACTGTATATATAGATATGTATATGACATTCATTTTGTACATGCACTCTCCCGAGTCTAAAACAATTTGGTGTATTAAAAGATCCGTGCTGCCCTTACGGGTCCATTAACAAAACGCATGAAGTTTCCCCTTTGGCCTTAGAGCTTGGCATAGGTAGTACAATCCCACAAAGCTGAATCTGGAATAATCTATATAATAATAGCGCATGGACTCAACTTTGTTATCCCTTTTACACCGCACCCAGTGACCCGATGCCCACGGCACTAATGGATTTACGATCTACGAACTGCGCTCTTTGTTTATCACGTACAGCCATACTCGAAAAATCTGAATTAGCCAACGTTGGGGCCCAAAAGCATCCGATTAACTGCCGATACGACGCCATCTTACGACGCCATCATATTGGCGTCTGCTGGGCGAAGGCGAAGCAAGCCGTCCACTGAGTGGACAATCCAGAGCATGCATTTGTGCCGGTGTCGGCGATCGTTGTTCATATACGCACTCTTCATTCTCATTTTTCTTCCTAACTCTTACTCGGACAAGCAAATCCCCTATGCCATCCATAATGGTACACTCTATCCATACACCACATCCTCCCTTCCGTGGATGTTCCACGGGTTTCGGCTAGTGAGGAATAAAATCTGAGTAAGTCGCACCTGCTCATTGCCAGAAATATGTCCCCTCCTTCCCTCTGCCCCTGCCTTTATTACAAACACTCCTAAACTCCGTGCCCATCGATGTGCGAATGCTCAAGGTACCATTTGTATACTTAAAGCAGATATAATACAGGTAAGAGGTCTTTACCACACCCAAGTTGTACTTCCGACCCCCTGCTACTGGAGAAAAGGTACAATTTTGGAGCGAGAGGTGAATATGCAATTACAGTAAGATGCACCAGATGACACCTGGTTAACATGGTGACTTCATAAAATAATTGGAACGTGACGCGAAACAACGCAATCTGCGGCGAACATAGAAATACATGAACACCTGTTGATTAAAGCAGGATAATATTTAGGTGTTTGCAAATGCAATTTGTGAGTCGATGACCGACGGACTATCGTGGTTGGACAGTGAGGTGTGACGTAATGAGCATGCGTGCGGCGTTCTCTACGTTAAGATTAAGAACCATCTTCCTCCCTCTCACCTGGTCTTGTATCTCAGGCTTTCCGACCACAAAATCAATCGAGTACTTTGGATTGATGAGATTAGCAATTCCACCGAACATAAACGTCCGTCTTTGTGGGTCACGATGGTTTAACTTTACCTGTGATGTTACCAATGAAGAATAAAACCACCGTTTAGAGGCCATTTTTCCCCGCAAAGCGGGGGTTGGCCTTTTCGGGGACCGTGGTAGTTGTTGTTTTTTGGTCCCCTTTTTGAAGCAATGTTTTACGGCCGGATGCCCTTCCTGACGCCAACCCTTTTTGCCACCTTCAACGACAACCAGGGAATTACCAGTGAACTGGTACTCAATTAGCCGACCTCGGAAGGAATGACAGGCTGAGTCAACCCCCCTGGCATTAATTCGGCGATCGACCGAAATTCGAACCCAGGATCCTAGGTTATCCTAGGATCCTAAGCCGGCACCCTAGCCGCTAGCCCAACACCAGGGTTACCAATGAAGAATGGCGGCTGGAAATGTCTCTTTCTTGTCCAACATGTCTGCCGTTCATTGTTAATACTTTTTACGTTTTCAAATAGCTTATCTGCTTTGATTTGAAATAGCATCAAAGCAAGCGAGGCAGACATAAAATGCTCTGCGGGAACAATACATACATGGTCGTGTTTTCTTTTCAGGGGATGCAAGTCATGATACTTCAACCAATTAAAGTTGTTAGGTTCGCTGAAATGAATTCCCTCCATGCGCTGTTATTATATTCTAATGTTCTGTCACTGCTTTATATCAACAACCATTCAGCGAGCAACGCGTGAGACCGTAGCAGCCGCGAGAGACCATATAAGCCTATAACTGTGCAAATGCGAGACAATTAACAACGTAAAAGGTAAGTTACAGGTATTGAATTGCATAGTCAATTTCATCAATATATATATATTTATACCTATTTATAGATGTAATTTATATATATTTATATATATATTTTCGAGTTATAAAGCTGTCATAATATTTATATATCCATGTATATAATATGTATATATTTATATATATTTATATATCCATGTATATATTTATATATATTTATATATCCATGTATATATGTATATATTTATATATATTTATATGTGCATGTATATATGTATATATTTATATATATTTATATATCCATGTATATATTTATATATATTTATATATCCATGTATATATGTATATATTTATATATATTTATATATCCATGTATATATTTATATATATTTATATATCCATGTATATATGTATATATTTATATATATTTATATATCCATGTATATATGTATATATTTATATATATTTATATATGCATGTATATATTTATATATATTTATATATCCATGTATGTATGTATATATTTATATATGTTTATATGTCCATGTATATATTTATATATATTTATATATCCATGTGTATATATATATTTATATACATTTATATATCCATGTATATATGTATATATATTTATATGTCCATGTATGTATGTATATATTTATATATGTTTATATGTCCATGTATGTATGTATATATTTATATATGTTTATATGTCCATGTATGTATGTATATATTTTTTATATATTTATATATCCATGTATACAGTCATCCCTCGCTATATCGCGGTTCACTTTTCGCGGATTCGGTACATCGCGGTTTTTTCTCGCTAGTATATGTAAAATTATATCGCGGATTTTTCGCTATATCGCGGGATTTTGCGGTATAAATGTATTTTTATATACTATTATTTTAAATATTTTTGTGGTAAAATAAGCATTTTCTAGCCTAAAAAATTAAAAAACGTAAAGAAATAAGAAAAATACAGTATTTAAAACATATTACAAGAAATAAAATACTGTACATAGTGTACAGTAGAAGGGTAGACAAAGAGTCGTGCGTATGGAAAACGCCAGTACATTCATCATCGTCATCACCTTCATCGTCATCAGTACTGCACAGCTAATTCATCATCATCTTCATCACGCAAGTTGTAGTATTGAAGAGCCGGGGCTCTTGCTTGATACGGACGAAATGACGGGCAAGACACAAACTCGTCCGAGAAGATATTTATTCTCAAAACCAACTCGGGAACACTGAAAAGCCCATTTATCGGGCTGCATTATAAAGCACAACCAGAAACCGAAAGCCACGCCTCTCAAGCGTGGCGTGCTTCGGTGAATCGGTGGTCACGTGATCAACAGGTGTAGCTGATTATACCCGCAAAGCGCGGCACGCTTTAGCGGTCACGTGACCAGCCACTCTCGCGCCGGGAATCCCCGCCGGTGACGTCACCGGCTGGAGCAAGGAGATTCTGATGCTGGTCTTGCTTGGGGAACCCATGGGTAGCTACAGTATCTTCAATGGTGAGTACCCATTAGAATTTTATATGTTGTTAAAATTACGTATGTTTAAGAGTGTAAAAAGTGTTTAAGAGTATAGGAAGTGTTTATAAGAGTATGGGAAAGGTTAATAAGAGTGTGGGGAGTTCATAATGCTTTAAAATATATATAAAAAAAATATATATATATGGTCGCTACTTCGCGGATTTTCGTTTATCGCGGGGGGTTCTGGAACGTAACCCCCGCGATAAACGAGGGTTCACTGTATATGCATATATTTTATATATTTATATATCCATGTATATATTTATATATCCAAGTATATATTGTTGCGGATCTCGAGCTCGACGCCGTACTGAGGGGGGGTTAAGCCCTGCTCCCCCTCGAGCTTCGAGTCCACGAGGCCGCCTGCACACTATACTCGTGGTGGATGGATTGCTGGGCAATTCCAGCCGCCGAGCCCGCAGCTAACGCGTGGAAGGGTTAACGGTCACGACCCGAGTACCTTCGACACACGCAGCCGTGAGAACGGGGGCTGAACCTCGCACGAGTCACGCTGGTCTTTAATGCCCGAGCGGTTGTGCGTCGTGTTACTCGTGCCGTTAACACTATGGAACCCGATCGAGCGGTTTTAACTCGTGCAATGCTAGGCCAATGGTGAAAGGACGAAGACGGCCAGGTTGGAAACAAACCACAGGATTTATTCACAAATGTACAATAGTTATAGAAAAGGGACACAGTGGAGAATCTTAACGGCCTTACTTACGTACCCAGACAAGGGCCTTCAGACTCGTTCGGGGAAGGGTAGGAAGAGGGGAATGCGCACAAAGCGCAGCCGCTCGTGCAGTTTGCCCTCCCCCCCCCCCCCCCCCCCCCCCCCCGCCAAAGCTGTTCGCGGCAGGGGCGTTGATCACAGTCGTGCACGTAACAGGAATCCGAGCAGCGTATCCCAAGGTCAGCGAGGCAGAGCGCACGTGCAGGGAGTCCAGGCAGAGGTCATCAGGGCAGAGAGAGCGTTCAGATTCCCAGGCCAGAGAGAGAGAGAACGGGGGTCCAGGCCGGGTTTTATAGCCTCCCCAGAGCCCCACTCGAATGTTCCACGGGCCTCCGGCCACTCCCTTCAGCCTCCATTGGCTGTAACTTATTGGCCACTCCCTTTAGCTCTTATTGGCTGTAACTTACTGGCCACTCCCTTTAGCTCCCATTGACTGTTCGCTGCTTACCGGCTACGCCCTCCAGCTACTCCGTCGGGCCTGCTAGACTTGTCCTAGGCCCATGACACGGCACTTCAGGCTGCAATTAGGCCTACCATTACTCTACCTGCCTCAACGCATACTAACACTGGGAAGGAGACTATACTTCACATTTAATAAGAAATAACTAACTAAGTGAGGCTACATGTTGTGGTGTAACTAACTATAGGGGGGTTGTCTTTATTCCCAAAACCGCAACACGACCCCCCCTCTCCGACCAGACTCGGCCCGAGTCGACCTCAGTCGGAACGACCGGTAGAATCTGGCATTCAATTTTACTCTTACCATTAGTGTGACACATAGATGTAATCCCCCTAACATTTACTCTGACCCATGTGTGCGACATTTTTTTACTCTAGATATGTCCCTCCTAATGTGTTGAGAAGCTAATCTATCAGACTCACACCCACAACTATTCATGCATTTCCAGAATTTTTAAACTAAACACATAGCGGGTGGGCACATTTTTATATTTACATTCACAAAACTTAACCTTTATTTACAATACAACAACCCAGGACCTGCACTCAAGGAAAGAAATGGAGGAGGGGAAATGAAGGAGGGAAATGAAGGCACTTGCTGCTTTTATCTTGCATCATCTTCTTGTGGTGTGCGGGATAACAAAAACCGACTGGCCCTGACCGGCATACAGGCCATTTGAACATCAGGGCCATCTAAATCTTCGCAAATGATACACATATTCACAATTGCTTCACAATTGCACACACTTTCTTTATGCACAAGCAGGGCCACTCGACACGTGGTCCAAATGCGTGGCGTCAGTGCCACTCAACAGGTGGTCCAAAGCTTGGCCCGAATGCCACCCAACAGGTGGTCCGAAGGTTGGCCCGAATGATAAAGCGGCCAAGAGCTGCCACAGCAGAAGTGAGGGGCCACAAGGCTTGTGGTCCATAGGTGCAAGATGGATTGGCAGCAAGATGCTCCACAGGTCGGCCTCCAAATGGTCCTGGGGCGGGGGGGAAGACAAGGCGCAACAAGCACACGGAAAAGCAAACAGTGGCATACGAAAAACAAGTTGACCAGGCACCACCATACCTGGTGCGGTGCGAGGGACGCGGCAGAGTGAGCGGAGCAAGCTCGTCCCTAACCGTCCGTACCCCCCCCCCCCCCACCGTTGGCTACACTACCCTAGCCCCCCTTGTATTTACAATTCGTCTCTACGTCTTGTCTCCTACATCCCCCTCTAACACCAAATTTGTCCCCAAATCCCTCCCAGGTTCTCCCAGGAAGGAAGGGATGGAACAAAACAATGTTTCACTCACGTCATGATGCATCTTACTTTCCAAACAGCTTACAGAGCCTTACGGTGTGAAGTTCGTCCTCCTCGGTGAATGGTTGTGGATGGCACGAAGGGATCTCACATCCTAACTACACTAATAACATTTACACTGTTAAACTACCCGGGGTCGTACCCTGCCAATCGGTGTTCTTTAAAATATGTGGTTCTAAGAACCCGAATTCCCATTGCCCACACTGTGGTGCCCTCCTGAATTTGGGTCTTACCCCACAAATTTTCTATCTGTGCCCTCGCACAATTTTGGGGCTGGGTCGTGTGGCTCTACCAGCAGGTATACCGACCTGCGCTCCTCCATCACTGAAGCCGCCTCCCGAGCTTGTCTGCTCCTCACAACTACCATAACTGGGGAAGGCTCTCCCTGGCGCTTACCCCCTCGATGCCCACCTCGGCATTGGGCAACCCGGGTCCTTCCCTTGGATCCTCGGGCCCCACTCACACGCTAACCTAACCGGCTCCCAGAGCCTACCTGCGGCCTTACCTGGCCATCAAGCTACCAGGGACGGAGTGCCTCAATAACCATACTCACCAATTAAACCACACGCCCAGCCATTTCACTGTCTCCTGCATCTCACAAAACACTACGTTCCACCATCCGCACCACAGGTGTCAATATCCATGCAATTTACCTGAACCCTCTACCTAGCTTTAAACTACCCCCCCCCCCACCCCCCCGGGCTTCGTGAATGGGTTCCACTCCCCCCATTCAATCCTTCGCACCATGCATTCCACACCAATTATTCCACACCATGCATTCCACACCTTTTATTCTCACCATGCATTCCACACCAAATATTTGCACACCACTTATTCTTACACCTCAACACAATTCACACTTACACACAGCATCATCTATCTACCTAATTTCCCCTACAACTCGTGCTTCCCTCGTCGTCCCTTTTAACTATGCACACCATTTTCTTTAACAACCACTAAACTCTCGATGTCCCCTCTACAGTTCAGTGTCACTACTTAAATCTTGTCCCTAAGGTCGCTCTAAATCCCTATCATTATCCTAGCCCTCCCTCGGCTAGTTTTGGTGCCCCATGGAGGCAACCATTGCTGGCCCCTCCATGGGCCTAACACTGCCACCCCCCTAAACTAATGCGCTCATGCCCCCCCCCCCCCCACCCCCCGTGTGAGGAATGGTTACCACGAGTTAAAACCGCTCAATCGGGTTCCATAGTGTTAACGGCACGAGTTACGCGACGCACAACCGCTCGGGCGTTAAAGACCAGCGTGACTCGTGCGAGGTTCAGCCCCCGTTCTCACGGCTGTGTGTGTCGAAGGTACTCGGGTCGTGGCCGTTAACCTTTCCACGCGTTAGCTGCGGGCTCGGTGGCTGGAATTGCCCAGTAATCCGTCCACCACAAGTATAGTGTGGGGGCGGCCTCGTGGACTCGAAGCTCGAGGGGGAGCAGGGCTTAACCCCCCCTCAGTACGTCGACGAGCTCGAGATCCGCAACAAATTGGAGTCAGGAGTGGTATATTTTGACCTGGAGTGCGCTAGGCCAATGATGAAAGGACGAAGACGGCCAGGTTGGAAACAAACCACAGGATTTATTCACAAATGTACAATAGTTATAGAAAAGGGACACAGTGGAGAATTTTAACAGCCTTACTTACGTGCCCAGACAAGGGACCTCAGACTCGTTCGGGGAAGGGGAGGAAATGGGAAATGCGCCCAAAGCACGGCCGCTCGTGCAGTTTGCCCGGACGGGCTCGTTCGGCGGACCCCCCCCCCCCCCCCCCAAGGCTGTTCGCGGCAAAGGCATTGTTCACAGTCGTGCACATAACAGGAATCCAAGGAGCATATCCCAAGGTCAGCGAGGCAGAGCGCATGTGCAGGGAGTCCAGGCAGAGGTCGTCAGGGCAGAGAGAGAGCGTTAAGATTCCCGGGCCAGAGAGAGAGAGAACGGGGGTCTGGGCCGGGTTTTATAGCCTCCCCGGAGCCCCACTCGAATGTTCCACGGGCCTCCGGCCACTGTTCAGCCTCCATTGGCTGTAACTTACTGGCCACTCCCTTTAGCTCTCAATGGCTGTAACTTACTAGCCAATCCCTTTAACTCCCATTAGCTGTAACTTACTGGCCGCTCCCTATAGCTCTCATTGGCTGTAACTTACTGGCCACTCCCTTTAGCTCCCATTGGCTTTTCGCTGCTGACTGGCCACGCCCTCCAGCTCCTCCCACGGGCCTGCTAGACTTATCCTAGGCCCATGACACGGCACTTCAGGCTGCAATTAGGCCTACCATTACTCTACCGGCCTCAATGCATACTAACACTGGGAAGGAGACCATACTTCACATTTAATAAGAAATAACGAACTAAGTGAGGCTACATGTTGTGGTGTAACTAACTATAGGCGGGTTGCCTTTATTCCCAAAACCGCAACAATATGTATATATTTATATATATTTATATATCCATGTATATATGTATATATTTATATATATATTTATATATCCATGTATATATGTATATATTTATATATGTTTATATATTCATGTATATATGTATATATTTATATATGTTTATATATCCATGTATATATTTATATGTTTATATATCCATGTATATATGTATATATTTATATATGTTTATATATCCATGTATATATATATATTTTTAACATTTATTTATTTATTTATATATTTATGGAAATATTTATTTATTTATTTATTTATTTATTTATTTCTATTTATTAATACATATATATATATTTATTTATTTATTTATATAGATTTATTCATATATATATACAGACTTGGCATTTAATATGGAATTTTTTTTTTTCTTCACTTGGGTTTACTTTCTTAACTCAGTATATCAATCTGGTGAGTTTCTTTTACACTTTGGTGATTTATTTGTTAAAAGAACCATGTCACTGATTGTCTGTCGCAGCAAGAAGTCAACAACAGGATTATATCACAGGTGGCGTGGCAAAATGTACGGACAGGTGCATTTGACGATTGGCTTCACAGTCGGGTATACAAGGGTTGTTGCGTTCTGTATTAGTGGAAAACAACTGCTGCACATCTCCAAAAGTTATTGCCGCTTCCTTTGGAGATGGTCCGTCAACTCGACAATGCTGTTTGTCATGGAGTGGTGGCTTTACGAAATTACGGCATGAAAGAGCGTGCTGTTGCTCGGCAGTATGGCATCACTCAAGGTCACGTGTCAAAGATCCTAAAACGAAATGCTATGATGGGTGTCCTTACTCCAATACCGAGGCCAGGACGTCCCCGCAGAACCACAAGGAGGGATGATCGCCAGCTGCACCGGTTAGTCCGCAATGGCCGTACCAAGTCAGCTAATCGGCTTAGGGCTGAGTGAAGGCAACTGACAAATGTGCCTGTCTCCAGAAGGCTAGTCAACCAACGACTGGTTCAAGCAGGCTATCGTGCCAGGCGTCCCCTGAGAAAGCCACGCCTGACCAGACAACACCGCCAGCGCCGATTGCAGTGGGCCAGAGAGCACCGTCAATGGCAGCTAGGACACTGGAATCACGTGATCTTCAGTGACGAGTCTAGATTTCTGGTCTATCGTCAAGATGGCCACGTCCGAGTGTGCAGACAAGTGCATGTGCCTACAACAAAGATTGTATAGTGCCAATAGTCCAAGCTGGAGGTGGTGGGGTGACCGTTTGGGCTGCTTTTCATGCAGGGGGCAAAACTGACCTGGTTGTTCTGAATGGAAACCTGAACCATTTCAAGTACAGGGCCATTCTGGAAGAAACATTGCTTCCATTTGCTCGTGCAGCCTTTCGAGGAAACTTTGTCTTCCAAGATGACAATGCACGGCCTCATCGTGCTCGCATGATCCAACATTTTCTTGCTGACCGTGGTGCAGAGCATATGGAGTGGCCTGCCATGTCCCCGGATATGAATCCGATAGAGAACTTGTGGGCAGAATTAACGCGTCAAATCGACCACTTGGACCAGCAGCCTGCCTCTGTGCGTGAATTGCAGCAGGCTATTGTCACTGCATGGCAAGCGATTCCTGTCCAAACCTTGGCAAATCTCGTGATCAGCATGCCTCAACGTGTACGTGCTCTCCTGAATGCTCATGGGGGTTACATGAAGTACTGAACTGTAATATTACTGAGTGGAGGGGGAGGGGGGAACGCCTAGCTTGGCAAGCGATAGCAGGGGAGGGGAGGTGAGGGGGGAGGGGAGGTGAGGGGGGGGAGGGGGAGGGGAGTGGAGGGGGAGGGGGGAACGGCTAGCTTGGCAAGCGATAGCAGGCTTTTTACTTTTATTTTTACCTCAATGAGGGCTATATATATAGTCCGTGCTTGGAGCCTTCAAGTTCAACATAAAGTTTTTTTATGAAAAATAATGCAGATGTATAACAAGCCACCAATGCAAGTTCAGAAATGAATGCAGATCCTTTACTTTGCGATACAAACGCAATTCCCGCCATTTCCACTCACGATCGAGGCCTCCACAGTGACTGCGCCTCTTCTTCCTCCTACAACTTCGTCTCACTTCTTTCACTCAAAATGCACGAAATTCTGCATCATGAAATTATGTAGAGGCCTCGTCGGGGGGATATAAGGTAGATAAGGAAGGCGTTGTAACAGAAGAATCAAAATAAAAGTGGAAGAACATAAGGAAATGGGAGCTATTCTGGACCCACAGCCAAACCCGACAAACCATTGCAATACACCCCGAACGTCTAGCGCCGCCACACACTACACCATGGAATTGCAGCTGGCGCGGTTTTTTTAAACCACTGATATTAAAATAAAACGTAGCCTAAAACCACCGGGATTTTATGCTGATTCCGAATCTGTGTCTAAAACTTTTCTCCGATGTGTAGTTCTTGAGTTATGAGCGGACATCCAGACAGACACACACACACACACACACACACAGACACTCCTCCTTTATATCTAGATATATATATATATATGTATATATATATTTATTTATTTATTTATATTGTTACGGATCTCGGACGTCGGCGCTCCCCTTATCAAGGGGGTGGGGGGGGGGGGGTTAATCCCCTCGTCCTTTTGTCTGGCCAACCCGAGTCCTGGAAGTTATACCGTCCTTCCCGGCGCGGCGTTAGGTAGGGTTTGTTAGGCCTAGGGGTTCACTACTACCTAATTATAGCTCTTTGTTGCGGTCCGGTCTGTGACTTTGTTGTTGTTGAAGTGTTGCGGTCCGGTCTGTGAGAGGACGCTGGTGCTGCTTGTTCGCCGCTTCTCCGACTGGATAGATGTACAGGGTCTACTTCTTTTACTTTTCCGACCTGACATCTCACACATGTCCTGCCTTTTGTTGATTGTGGATTGGATTGTGGACTTTGTGGATTGTGGACTTTGATTTGTGGATTGTGGACGCCGCCACGTGTGCCGCGTATGGGGACGCTGGCGCTGTTTGTTCTCCGACGGAAGGCGCACGTGCCGCGCGTTCTCCGGCTGGATAAAGGTACGGAATCTGCTTTTCTAGTAATCTTGGCGGCTTTTTGGCCGACGGGTCTGCTCTCTGCTTGATCCTTCCGGCTTCACCTGCCCGGCTCTTCCGCCGCTGCCTCCTGCCCACTCCCGGGCATCTCGCACCTGTCCTGCCTTTTGTTTTCTTGGGTTGCTCTCCTGTGGGTTGCCTGGATGGCTGGCTGGCTCCCTGTTGGCCACTGCTGCGGTCGTCGAGCTGCAGGACACTCGCTGGCTGTTGACGCTGGCTGTTGCCTGGCTGCCTCCTCGGCTCCTCGGCTCTCGGCCTGCACGTCCTCGGCTCTCTATTGGTCCTCGGGCTGCTCATCTTCATTCCTCGACCCTCCTCGCGTGTCGTGCTCTGGACCAGCCTGTTGTGCCTGGCGCTTTGGTCAGCCAGCCAGCGGCTGCCGGCTGACCTCTCCGGGCTCTGTGCCCCTTCGCTCCTGCCTGGCATGGCACTGAGGTACTCCGCCGCTAGGCTTCTTCAACTCAACAACCACTCCACTCCGCCATGCATCTCTGTCATCAAAAACCACGGACTCCTACGACGACCCAGATACATCCATAGAGGCTCCGGTCGCAAGTTTGTTTACTCCCAGACAGGTCACTCCATCCCCTCACTCTGGTCAGCTGAGCGCACTCTCACCCGTCGATTACGTCATCACAACAACATACACGAACGCGCCCCCTGTCTGCAAGCCCTGGCAAAATCACCCGAGTCCATCCACACCATACAAAGCAATATGAAGCTTACTCTGTTCAATACCCGGTCCCTCAACAATAAAAGCCACATCCTGAACGACTTCATTCTGGACAATAAACTGGACTTTCTCTGTCTGACTGAAACCTGACAACAACCTCTGGACTACCTCTCACTCAACCTCACTACACCCAATGGTTACTCATACATCAATAAACCATGCTCGGAGGGCCAAGGTGGTGGAATTGCTGTAATACACCGACAGGACATCAAGACCAGCCTCATCTCCATCTCATCTGCTCCATCATTTGAACACCTGGCTTTTAAACTTTCTGGTCACACACAGTCAGTCATGGCAGTTGTCTACCGCCCTCCCAAACCACACCCATCATTCCTGTCTGACTTCTCTTACTTTCTGACCCAGCTTTGTCCCTTCTCCCCCTCAACCCTCCTCCTCGGTGATTTCAATATCCACATGGACTCCACTGACTCCACAATAACCGCTGACTTCATTGATATTCTTAATTGCTTTAACCTCACTCAACATGTCAACTTTCCCACCCATAACCGTGGTCACATTCTGGACCTTGTCTGTTCTATTGGACTAAATCTACACCATCTCTCTGGCTCTGACCTCACCCTCTCCGATCACTTAGCCATCACTATGACCATCAACATTCCCACCCCAGCACCAAGGCAAAAACGCATAATCAACTTCCGTAAGCTAAACTCTCTTTCACCTACCTCATTCTCATCTTCCCTCTCCGAAAAAATGTCCACCTCTCCCTTCGTTGATTTGCACAGCCCCTCTGACCTCACTGACTACTACAACCACACTCTCTCCTCCTGCCTCGACCAGCTTGCGCCTATAAAAACCAAAACAGTTTCCTTCACCCATTCTGCTCCCTGGTTTACCCCTGAACTCTGCCTGATGAAAACTCGTGCCCGCCAACATGAAAGACTCCGTGATAAAACAGGTCTCACAATCCACTCCCAAGCCTGCAAAGACCACCTGCAGCACTACAAAGATGCCCTCTCCTGCGCCCGCTCCACCTACTACTCTCAAATAATCCACTCTGGCTCCGGAAACCCAAAAGCAGTCTTCTCCACAATAAACAAACTCCTCAGCCCCCTGGATACCACCACCCAGTCATTCACAGTCGACAACTGCATTTCTTTCCTTTCATTCTTCCAAAGCAAGATAGACAACATCTACAGCAGCTTAACCACCACCGCACCTGCTCCCCCTCAAACCATCTGCCCCCCCTTATCCTGCCAACCCCTATCTCAGTTTTCCCCAGTCTCCCCTACTGACCTCTCTGAACTCCTCACAGGAATGAAAACTGCCACCTGCACTCCGGACCCCATCTCCTCCAGCTTTGTTAAGGCTTGCCTTCCTGCTCTCTCTCCACTTATCACTGCAACGATAAACTCCTTCCTGTCTACTGGCATCGTCCCACCATCCCTCAAAATCGCTGCTGTCACCCCCATTCTGAAAAAACCTGGACTCAGCCCTGACACCCCAAATAACTTCAGACCCATCTCCAACCTACCCTTTCTGTCAAAAGTTTTGGAACGCGCTGTAGCCACTCAACTCAAACATCACCTCTCTGCCAATAACCTGTATGAAACATTCCAATCCGGATTCCGCCTCAACCACAGTACGGAAACTGCACTCCTCAAAATCACCAACGACCTTCTCCTTTCCTCCGACGCCGGTAACCTCAACATTCTCATCCTTCTCGACCTCAGCGCCGCCTTTGACACCATCAATCACATCATCCTCCTTACCCGACTTGAAACCACCTTTAACATCACTGGCACTGCCCTTTCTTGGATCAAATCATACCTCTCCGACAAGCAGCAGTTCATCTCCATCAATAACTGCAAATCCCCCACCGCTCCCCTCCCCCAAGGTGTCCCCCAAGGTTCAGTTCTCAGTCCCCTCCTCTTCATCCTGTACCTGTCCCCCCTTGGTCACTTAATCCGTCATCATGGTCTCCGATTCCACTGCTTTGCCGATGACATCCAGCTTTTCATTTCCGCCAAGTCAATTTCCACCGTCACCCACTCT
>NC_136265.1:169005500-169095500 GCF_964187855.1 Myxine glutinosa
GCACACCGATGGGCGTGTCCTGAAGGCCGGCGGCTTAATCGCCGGAGGCGCTATAAAAGCGCGCGCAAGAGTGACCAAGGCTGAGCTGCGTGGTGAGGTGCAAAGAAAAGAGCTGGGTCGTCAGAGGAGAGCTGAGTAAAAGGGTCCAAGAGAGAGCTGGGTTGTGAGGTCAAAGAGAGAGAAGGGAGATCATCCAGCAGCGATTCTTGTTCAAAGGAGATCATCCAGGGAAGCACAAAGCCTGCTATTCGTCGCCTTGCTCGCCAGCAGCAGCGTCCACAGCAGCAACAACACTCAACAGCCGCTTGGGGCCTGGACGGCAGTTTGGAGCAGGGCCGCGAAGGAACGGCGGCTGCCCAACGCGCCGATCGTGCTGCAGGACCCGTTGGACCTCCCTCTCCCTCAAAACATCCACCTGCCATTCCTATCATCATTCCCCGTGTGAGTCGTCTTCATTTGTTCTGTCCTGGGTATTAATTAAGTCTGTTTAGATAAGCTAGCAATTTTCACTGTGTCTCTAAAAAGCTTCTGTATATTATTTTCTTATCTTTCCTTCTCCTTGGTTATTTTGAGCCTGTACATAGTAAATAAATTTAGTAGTATTTTCAAACCTTTTTGCCTTCGTTCTCTTATTCCTTTTCTTCACATCCGTCGTCTTTGTCTTTTCCCTCATTGAATAGCGGTGGCGCGATACGGCCAACGTCTGGGTGAATCGGGTGAATCGGGGAAACTGTTAGGCCGCGGTGCCTCCGCTCGGCAAACAACATCCTTAACCGCGGACCGTAACAATATATATATATATATATATATATATATATATATATATATATATATATATATATATATATATATATATACAGTATATATATATATATATATATATATATATATATATATATATATATATATATATATATATATATATATATATATATATATATATATATATATATATATATATATATATATATATATATATATATATATATATATATATATATATATATATATATATATATATATATATATATATATATATATATATATACAGTATATATATATATATATATATATATATATATATACAGTATATATATATATATATATATATATACAGTATATATATATATATATATATACAGTATATATATATATACGTATATATATATATATATATATATATATATATATATATATATATATATATATATTATCGCCAGCTGGTGGATAGGTGACTCAGGAGAGGGTCATGTGGGTCAATTCGTAGGCCCGTATTGTAATCCAACCTCGGTACATTCACGATGAATGCGTCCTTGCGCGGTGGTGTGAGTGAGGGAGGCATGACAACGGACATCCGCGAGAAGGAGGCGGTGGCGTTTGTGGTGGTGGTTTAGGCTCGGATTGATGGTTGGGGGGCGGGGAGAGCATTGCGGCCAGCCTCTGTCACCCATCGCATCACTGGCCCCTGCTGCCGGCGGCAAGGGCGGCCCGGCGTGCAGGGATTGGCGGCGGTCTGTCTGCGGAGTGTAAGGTGATCCGTGCAGGAGCAACGCAAGGGCTAAGTCTGTGCAGAGGGGGTGGGAACGATAGCTCGGTTCGAGATTGGGATGCTGTGTGCTTGGGAGGTGTATCCAGGAGGATGAAACCTTGTCCCCCAGCCGACGATACGATCTTCCCCCCCGACGCTCAACAAAGACTCACCTGTTTGTGTCTGTGCTTACCTGTGTTTCTGCACTCCACTATAGAAAGCACGTGCACCCTGTTTGCATCGGTAGTCGCGCCACTCGGCGTTATCTCATTGGACGAGATTGCAAACACTGTCTCCATTGCAACAAAATCTTCAGGCACCACTTTCTCCTTTCCCTTTGTTCCCCAATAGCTCCCACTACTGAACATGGCTTGCATTTAACAGGGGCACATCTGATTGTTGGAATATGATGTACTTTGACGTAGGGTTTTGAAATTTCCCCAGTTTGACACACAGAAGTGAAAGTGTGTGTTGAGCTCGCGTTTCCTGATATTGAGATGTCATGTTCAAGTCCGGTACGCTGATATGTTCGTTTGTCCGTTGTTTACAAATGTCCTTACAATGGATGTGGATGTGAAGGTTCACCCATGTGTTTTTCTTGCATATGACTTGTCTACAAAATCAACTATGAGCCTTAACTGAGTTTTTAAAATGACAAATTTGTCATGTTTGAAAAATAATCTACAGCAGAAGTGAACGTATGTGTGTGTTTCCGAAAATGACCCGGTGATTAATGAAGAGTTAATCATTCATTCGTTTTTTCATAATTAATGTTAGAGCACCAGGTAATTGTTTTTTGACCACAGCTTGGAACCACTAGGATCGGGTGTATGGAGGAAGCTCCTTGTTGCTCTCGCCCCTGTGTCTCTTTTATGTATAGGTACGTGTGTGCATGTGTCATATTTGTGTGTGTGTGTGTGTGTGTGTGTGTGTGTGTGTGTGTGTGTGTGTGTGTGTGTGTGTGTGTGTGTGTGTTTATGTCCGGCTTCCTTCCTGGGACTACAGTGCAGTAATTGGTCTTTATTTTAATTACCTCTCTAATTAACATTCCTAATCCCTCCCCATTGTAATTTCTCACTTCCCAACATGACTGCATCAAAATGGCCTGTCGATATGAGCAGCCTCGGCCACGTTCCATCGACATGGCGTGTCCATGAGAACGACCTTGGATGCAGCTGCGATGACATGGCGGAGATACTTGAGCAACTTCATATATATATATATATATATATATATATATATATATATATATATATATTGTTGCGGATCCCGGTTCTGTCGACGTACTAAGGGGAGGGCGGGGAGGGGGGGGTCAAGACCCCGTTCCCCCCACAGACACAGGATCCATTGGGTCGTCGATCGTGACTAAACTCGCGGTCGACGGATTGCTAGGCAACTTCAAATGCCAATCCCCCAACCATGGGTGAAGGGTTATTGGTCACTACCCAAATACCTTCAAGACCATGTGGTTAGAAAGACCGGGAAATGAACCCCCTTCTTGCGATTTCACACCTTATTCCAATCGAGTGCGCCGAGTGGTTTTATTGCGCTGGTGTGAATCACTGTTTTGCTGTGTGATTTCTGGACCTAATTAAAGAGTCAAATTCGGTTCTGACTATGCTGGGCCAATGGGGGAAAAGACGCACACAAACAGGTTGAAAGGAAACGAAATGTACACTTTTATTTATTATTCACAGAACAAAGACGAGAGGCAGGCTTATCAATTCTTACCTCTCTAAATCCCAACAGGCGCCTTACACACACACTGGGAATGAATCACTCGGGTTAAACTTGTACCGAGCAACGTGCAGCCACGGACTTGTGTTCGCCAGCTTCCGTGCGCAGCTCACGGCCCGTTCAGGATGCGCAGCTTGAAGAAGGTCCGTAGGACGAGCCGCCGTGTCAAAGTCAGCACGAACGACGGTCCAGGTCGGGGAACGATTCAGCGCAGGCGACAACTCAGCTCAGATGAAGCCGATGAGGAACGAAGGTCGAGTGCAGGAAGGACGAACCAGCACGTCGGACTGCCAGCTTGAATGACCACAATGAGAGAGGGCAGCCAGAGAGAGAGAAAAGTGCGATGGACATGGGTTTTATATCGGGTGGAAAAGCTCCCTAGAATGTTCCACAGGCTCCCATTGGCCGAGGCAATACTGGTAGTTTGCTGGGGAAGTGTCCACGACTTGATTGGTTGCTTGCGTGTCCACAACCTCTCATTGGTTGTTTGCGTGTCCACAATCTCTCATTGGTTGTTTGCGTGTCCACGACCTCTCATTGGCTGCTTGCTGGTGATGTGTCCACACCCTCTCATTGGTTACCTGCTTGTGACGTGGGTGGTTCTTTTAACCACGCCTACCACAGTCGATCACTTGGATTGTTGTTGATCACGTGGACTGTGCTTTTAGCCATGCCTACCTGCACATGAACAACGTCCTTGTTCTTCAACTATATGAAGGTTTGAATCCTGCATAAACTTAACGCATATTTGCTTTAACTACTACACAATTGGAAGGGAACTAATCTTTACATTTAATAAGAAATAACTGACTAATGCAGGCTACATGTTGTCATGTAATTAACAAAGGGGGGTAGGGGGGGGGGTGTTCTTTATTGCAAAATCACAACAATATATTGTATATACTGTATATTTAAATATATATATATATATATATATATATATATATATATATATATATACACATATTGTTATGGGACCGCGGCGAGGATGTTGTTTGCCGAGCGGATGGCCGCCACGCCCGAACAGTTACCCCGACTAACCCGATTCCTGAACGTTGGCCGAATCGCGCCACAGATATTCAATGAGGGAAAAGACAAAGGCGACACGGATGTGAAGAAGAGGAAGACAGAAGTAGGGAATACGAATATAATTTATTTGCTATTTACAACCAAAAGTAACCAAGGAGGAGGAAGGATAATAAAATAATTTACAGAAGAAATCAAGGAGACACAGTGAAAATTGCTAGCTTATCTAAACAGGCTTAACTTATACCCTGGACAGAACAAACAAAGACGGACTCACACGGGGAATTGCAGAGTGGATTGGCTGGAAGGAGGAATGGGAAGGCCCAGGCCACTGCAGGCGTCGAGGTCCCGCTCCAGGAGTCGACTCGTGTTCTTGGCGGGAAAGCCTTCGTGTGCAGCGGCGCGTATTGTTCACCGCGAGCGGATGGGCGCTTCGTGCTGGACTCCGGGCTCTTCAGCTCCACTTTTATTGCCACTTAACGCCACACTCAACTCGTCCTCCTCCCACGCCACTCTCTTTCTTCATCAACCCTTCCTCCTTCAACAACAACTGTACTTTTAGCCACCAACCACCAACCAACTCCTCACCACCGACAACCACACGTTCTGACGCATGCGCCCCCGTTTTATAGCGCGCCTGGCGATCAAGACGCCGGCCGCTAGGACACGCCCATCGGTGAGCTCGCCTCGGCCCTGATTGGTCGCGAGGCTCACCGACCCCGCCCTTAGAGGAGGCGTTGGCTAGGCCACGCCTTGTCCCCGGCGCTGGGCCGACTCCTCCCACCTCCTGCTCCGAGATGACCTCGTGGCTGATGGAGTCTTGCGGCGATGGAAAACCACTCGCACCGCTGGGATGAAAACGAAAGAGGACCTAGCTTATTTGACTTCGGTGCAATGGAGTATCAATTAATGGATGACATAGCCTTAACCTAATACACAGAATAAGGAAATAACTGTCAACAAGGGGGAAATCTATTATTGGCTAACGTGAGTGCTTATGAACTAATTACGGGACGCACTTTGACCTTTATACATAACTGGAGTAAGGAGGGCGATATTTTTACAACAATTTACACAACAACAACAAAAAAAAACATTCTCATATCCACAACAATATATATATATATATATATATATAATATCTCTATATATAAAGGAGGAGTGTCTGTCTGTCTGTCTTGATGTCCGCTTACAACTCAAGAACTACACATCGGAGAAAAGTTTTAGACACAGATTCGGAATCAGCATAAAATCCCGGTGGTTATAGGCGACTTTTTATTTTAATATCAATGGTTTAAAAAACCGCGCCAGCTGCAAATCCGTGGTGTAGTTTGTGGCGGCGCTATTGCCCCTTTCCGATCCCATGATGCATTGCGGTTCCGATTCGCGATGAGGTCTATGCGCTATCACCGACACTTTTCCATCTTTTCCATACCTTTTAATCAGATTTACCTTATCGTCCATCGTAACCACATTACACTTGGAAACACTAGCAATATCCTTCTTCGGACCCATGGCTAACACAGACAGAGTAAAGGAATACTGTACGTCGCCTCTGTTGTGAATGCGAAGCAGCGGTTGCGCGTACGTACAGTATACTGTACGTACATATTTATATTTTTTTAATGTGCTTTTTATTGTATTTTAAATTGTTTTTTAGCTTCTTTTATTGTTAATTTATGTACTATTTTATTTATTTTAAATATATCTTTAAGGAAAACAAATGTTTTCACGTCCGTAGGAGTGACGTAAAGTCGCACATAATGACAAAATGCGCGCCATTTTTTCGCGCCAAGAACGAATAAACGGTTTTTTTTTCAGTTTAGATTTTATTCGAATTCAAATTTCATTAAATTCCAACTGTTGGAAACAATAATTATTTCAACTGTTGGAAATATTTTTTTGGTTAACCAACGACGGTCGATTTAATCTCGACCTTCCCCAAATGCGGAAGAGTGCGGCGCTGCAGGAGCGCAGGTGAAACCCAGGAAATGCACGTTGGTGTTCACAGTGGAAATGCCCATGGACGGCATCGTGGTTAACGGCATCGTGGTTAACGGCATCGTGGTTAACGGCATCGTGGTTAACGGCATTGCTACGAATTCCTTCTGGGAATCTGACCCAAGCCACAATGTCCCAAACCCATATCCGTGCAAGTCCTTCTCTCCCAGACACGGTAATGACTAACGTACCCTCCGACCTCCCCTTATCCTGCTTCCAGGCCCTGGGCTCCTCTGGCTTTGCCGATTGTGAGAGTCCAAAGCTTTTTAGCTCCAGTCAGAGCTGACTCGGTGCTGCAAAGTCTGCCATTTCAATCGTTGTGGGACGGGTCGGGTGTTGTGGGACGGGTCGGGTGTTGTGGGACGGGTCGGGTGTTGTGGGACGGGTCGGGTGTTGTGGGACGGGTCGGGTGTTGTGGGACGGGTCGGGTGTTGTGGGACGGGTCGGGTGTTGTGGGACGGGTCGGGTGTTGTGGGACTGGTCGGGTGTTGTGGGACGGGTCGGGTGTTGTGGGATGGGTCGGGTGTTGTGGGACTGGTCGGGTATTGTGGGATGGGTCGGGTATTGTGGGACGGGTCGGGTACTGTGGGACGGGTCGGGTACTGTGGGACGGGTCGGGTACGTGGGACGGGTCGGGTGTTGTGGGACGGGTCGGGTGTTGTGGGACGGGTCGGGTGTTGTGGGACTGGTCGGGTGTTGTGGGACGGGTCGGGTGTTGTGGGACGGGTCGGGTGTTGTGGGACTGGTCGGGTATTGTGGGACGGGTTGGGTACTGTGGGACGGGTCGGGTACTGTGGGACGGGTCGGGTACTGTGGGACGGGTCGGGTACTGTGGGACGGGCCGGGTACTGTGGGACGGGTCGGGTACTGTGGGACGGCTCGGGTACTGTGGGACAGGTCGGGTATTGTGGGACGGGTGATGTTGAAGCGATCGTCAGAACGATGTTGTATCGAGACCAGAATCCCGCTCGGTTGACAGTCACACTGCCAAAGATAGGCAAAAGTGTCCTCAAGAGGCGGCTGGGAAATCACACCTTCGGGTATGGACGTTCAACGGCTCCCAATCGACGAACCGCAAATTCCCACTCAAAATCCACGTTACACACACACACCAGATTAACGTCTGGATGGTTGTGAAAATGGTTGAAGCGAGGTGAAGAACCTGGAGCGATGCGAAATCAGGCGCGAGACAAAACGGCCAACGGTCCGTTCTCGAGACGTAACGGCACTCTAATGATTCTCTTCAGAATCAACCGCAAAACCTGTCACGCAGGTTTATCTGTCACAGCGATAACAACTCTGTCGCAGGAATCCCTTTCCCAGGAAACCCCAAAGTTAACCAGAAATGTATACCAAGAGGTTTTGAGAAATTGAAAATTGACAAAACGTCATGTAGGCAATGTACTGTGATATTGCTCTAAAATATACATGTTCTTTTCATCATATATTTGTCTTATTCTTATTCAACCCGGGCGAAGCCGGGTACCTCAGCTAGTATATATATATGTATATTGTTACGGTTTTCCACCGCCCTTCCTACCCTTACCAGGAGGGAGATTAAGCCCCTTGTTCTTCTTCGGTCGGCGCAACCGAGACTTGAAACGCCCCTCCCGGGCAAACGCAAGGTAGGGTTTCGGGACAATTCTCGCACGTACCTAAATACCTGCGCCGCCGCGGAAGCGGGGAAGCAAGCCTCGCATGAGCCACGTGTAATTTGGATACACCGAGCGGATTGCGTACCACATGGTCCGTGCAGTTACCGTTGGTATTGGAACCCGATTAGAGCGGTTCTATTCGTACCACGCTTAGTCAATGATGGAATGGACAAGACGGTCGAATAAAGGAAGAAGACGATTTAATTATTATTTACACAAGTATGTACAATGATCAGGAGAAGTACAGAGACACAGAGCAGCCTTAAGCAGTCTTATATTAAACCCAGACACGGGCCCAATCACACTCACAAAGGGGAAATGCAGGCAGGATGATGTTCATGCGCTGCCTTGGTCATCCAGGAACGGCCCCGCCCGGCGTGGCTCTCCACGGTCACAGCACGTCCCGCGATGAAGGCAAGCAGGTGGTGGAAGGGATCCTTGTAGCGCATCTCTCGAACAAAGGGCAGATGAGGCAGGAGGGAAATATATGCGCCTCTCGCAGGCTTGGCGGTTTTCCACAGCGCATTTAGTTACCAGCGCGCTGTCACTCGCATAACCCAATAGAGGCTCGGCCTCAAGCTCAACCGAGCATCCAATTTGGTAAGAGCGCTTATAGCTGGGGTCATGCGCGTCTTCTCTCAGAACTCGTAACTCTCTCAACGAGCGCCTCTCCAATAACTCAACGCACAAGCTCACCTCTCCCCGAACTGCTCATGGGGGCTCCGCGCAACGGGTTTTATTGCCACGCCCTTAGCCCTCTCGAATGTTCCAACCACACCCTGTGACGCAGTGCCGCAGCCACTCCCTTCGAGCCCTGATTGGCGGCTCGCGCTTACCGTCAGCTTCTCCTCCGCCCTGCCTTTGGTCTTGCCTCGATTTGCCAGGCCTGCCTCATGTTAATGCACGCCAAAAAGCCAAAGGCGGCATATGGAGGCGTTAGCCGGCATAAGGCAATGAAGGACCTACTCTCATTATTCTACTTAACGCAAAACTAACACAGGAAAAGGACTATTCTCACACATACTAAGAAATAACTGAACTATCGCGAGGCTACATGTTGTTGTGTGACTAAACTATGAGGGGGAAATTTAACCTTTATTGTACAAACTCAAAACCGCAACACTACCCCTCTCCCTCGTCAGACTCGTCCCCGAGTCGAACCCAACAAAAATGGAACGACCGGTTTTGAGAATGATCTGGAAAATTAACTTTTACTTTTACATGTGACATATAGATGTGGTTCCCCCTAACATTTACTCTAACCCGTGGGTGCGACAGTTTTAAAACACTAAATATGTCCCCCCCCCTATTGCGTTGAGTAGCTAATCTAACAGAATCACGCCCACAACTAACCGAATCCGGAATTTGTCAAACTAAACACATAGCCGGTGGGCAGCATCTTATATTTACAAGCACAGAAAAACTTACTCTTATTTACAGTTCTATGACCCAGGACCTGTCCTTTTTGAAGAGAAGATTGGAGGGGAGAGAAAGCACAGCAAAACCACAGAAACACACTCAAAAATTCATCACACTTGCTGCTTGCTTCTTGCATCTTGCTTCTTCTGTGTACCTATCAAACCGGCTAGCCCCCGGACCGGCATACAGGCCATTCCTGCTCTTCAGGGCTAACTAAACTTACAAATCTTCTCGTTCCTATCACACCATAATAAAAATGCACAACAAAATGCTTCATTTTATTTCTCTGCCAGGCAGGGCCAACCCTATGTGGTCCGACTGCGTGACATTAAAAACACTCAAAACAAGTGGTCCGAAGATGCAAGGTGATGTTGCAGCACAGAGGTGCAAGGCCACAAAACTTGTGGTCCATAAGTGCAGGGCCGGCGCCAGACTATATTTTGCGCCCTCGGCAAGGCCAGCTACTTGCATCCCTCCCCCCCCCCCCTCCAAAAAAAAAAAATTTGCCAACTTCGATTATTAAAAATATGTTTTGTAGAAAAAATAAAAAGCAGAAAACTTGAAACTGCTAAATTTATTTTAAATTGCAAGAATAAGTACCGTAAGATGCCAACAGCACCAATATTAAAGGCGCAATATCCATTAATATGGCAGTGGCCCTGTTACCCCACGCTTTGGGGTAAATGGGCTTTCACTTAAAAAATATGACACCACATGTGGTTTGCAATGCAAAATAAAGAAAGTGGTCCCTTTTTGAGTGTGTGAATGGAAATTACAGATAAACAAAACAGTTTTTGGTTTGAGCAATAAGTTTTAGACATGCAAAATCAAAATTTTAAATAATCAATCTTTGATTATCTTTCGCAAATACAAAATAAAATATTTTGGCACACAAATCATTTTGAACTAAAGGGCACTCGGTATAATGCATACCTCAGCCATTGGCAACACAACCTTTTACTTCACACACCTTTAAGTATATATACCATTTAAGGATACTTGGCGTAACCAACCCGGGATGTCACCACAATATTTCCCTTACAGTCAGACAGAGAAACGAACAAAAAAACAGACAGAGTTAAAAATGTCTCATAAAAGTTTCAATTTCAGACACATCAACATCTCACTTTGCGTGCCTTTTCCTTTGCAAATTTTGTCACAAATTCGACCAGAGCAAGTGCTGATGCCTGGGCATGTTCAATTGGCATAGTTGCCAAGCCAACTAGTCTCTTTTCCAACATTGTAGAGCGTATGTAAGTTTTTATAACTTTGAGCTTTGAGAAACTACGTTCACCACTTGCCACTGATACTGGAAGTGTGAGAAGGATCCTTAAAGCAACGGAAACATTAGGCACATTATCCAGGAGTTTTTGTTGTAGTATGAAGAGAAGTACTTCTTGTGGCAGCATAGACTTTGGAAGTCTTCGAGCTATTGCTGCAAGTTCAGTAATGCACCCCTCTGATGTCTGCGCCACAGGCGGCTGCCTAGTTGGCCTAATGGTAGCGACGGCCCTGCATAAGTGTAATAATGTGCAGCAAAGTGTTTGTGGCAGCAAAGTGCCGCACAGGTGCAGCAAAGTTATAACAAAAGGATATGGCAGCAAATGCTGCGCTGTTCGGCTGCACAGATGTAGCAAAGTGCAGCAGGGGTGCTGCACAGGTCGATGGTGCTGCACAGTTCCACCTCCAAAATGGTCCTGGGGTGGGGGGAGAGACAAAGCACGACCAGCAAAGCGGAAAGGGCGCAAAGGTACGCAGCAACACAAGGTAATGCAGCGTGAGGGGCGCGGAAGAGCGAGCAGAGCAGACTCGTCCCTAGCCGTCTGTACCCCCCACCGTCGGCTTACACTACCCTAGTCCTTCCTGTATTTGCAAATTCGTCTCTACGTCTTGTCTCCCATATCCCCCTCTAATCCAAATTCGTCTCCCAATCCCTCCCAGGAAGGAAGGAATGGAACAAACACAATGTCTCATCACGTCCTGATGCGTCTCACTTACTCAAACAGTTTACCAAGCCTTGGTGTGGAGCTTCGTCCTCCTTGGTGAATGGCTGTGGATGATGCGAAGGGGGTTTCTCATCCTAACTACACTACTGACACTTACTTTTAACCTACCCGGGGTCGTACCCTGCCAATTGGCCTCTTTAAACTATGTGGTTCTAAAAACCGAATTCCCATTGTCCACCCTGTGGTGCCCTTGAAATTTGGGTCTCACTCCCACAAATTTTCACTCTGTGCCCTTGCACAATTTCGGGGCTGGGTCGTGTGGCTCCACTAGCAGGTCTACCTACCTGCGCACCTCCGCCACTGAAGTCGCCACCCGAGCTTACCTGCTCCCGTGACTACCTAAACTGGGAGAGGCCCCTCCTGGCACTTTACCCCCTGATGCCCACCTTGGCATTGGGCAACCCGGGTCCTTCCTTTGGATCCTCGGGTCCCACTCAACAACTCACAACTACCCTAACTGGCTCCCAGAGCCTACCTGCGGCCTCACCTGGCCGATAAACTACCAGTGGTGGAGTTCCCCAATAACCATATGCACCAATTAAGCCACACGCCCAGCCATTTCACTGACTCATGCACCCTCCAAAGCACTACTTGCCACTACCTGCACCACAGGTGTCAATATCCATACAAATTTTGCCTATGCCCTCTACCTGGCTTTACACTACCCTGCCCCCCCCCCCCCCGGGCTTTCGCAAATGGGTTCCACTCTTCCCCCATTCAATCCTCCGCACCATGCATTCCACACCTTTTGTTCCCACACCAAGCATTCCACACCAAATATTCTCACACACCATTTATTTCACACACCTTTTTCCCTCGCACACCTTTTGTGCTTACACACCTTTTTCCTCGCACACCTCAAACACAGTTCCATTGGTCTTCCACACACAATTCCTTTTATTCTCACACAATTCCTCACACACACAGCATCATCTATCTAACTGCTTTTCCCCTAAAACTCGTGCTTCCCCGTCGTCAATTTACAATAAGCACTCCCTTCGTCATTAACATCCATCTAAACTACCTACGTCCCCACTATAGTTCAGATGTCACTACTTAAATCTCATGTCTTCTACAGTCTGCTAGATCCCTACCATTATCCTAGCCCTCCCTCGGCTAGCTTTGGTGCCCCATGGAGGTAACCATCGCTGGCCCCCCATGTGCCTATCACTGCCATCCCCCTAAACTAATGCTCATGGGCCCTGGTGGTGAGGAATGGTAACACTACCATTCCCCCACGTAGGGTACACTCCTCTCATCCGTCTGCTACACTTGAGCCTCTCCGTGTGGAAATACGTCGTCATCACGGCTCGGCTTCGAAAGGCCGAGCGATCCATGCGGTTGGTTGGTTGCCTGTATGGGTGGTCCGTCCGGCATTTTCGATCCAAAGGGGGAAGTATGGATGGGCCGAGGTTCAGGGCTCCATCCCAGTGCAGGACCTCGCGGTCCCACGCACGACGGCCCGACCGCGCACGGTCAGAGCACGGCACCCGCCAAGGTGCGCGGCTCCGAAATCTCCTACCTCCCCTTGAACCTCGCCGTTCGCCTTTGCCGCCACGGCACCAACCATACAGGGCGGGGGCCGGCACGGGTCGTGCACGGCGGTCCTTGTGAAACCGCCGCATCACCGATCCCAGCCGGTCCCTGCTGCACACAACTCACCGAGGGCTCACGTCGGCTATCCGTCGCGCTAAATGCTACCCCGGTCGGTGTCGATGCTTGAGCCGCGTTCTCACCACTCGCGACCCACTCTGCACTCGCACACCCAGGCGTCCCTGCACCTCCCATACATTCTGTTACACACTCTCCTTCCACATCCTCTGGTGTGCATTCTCCCTCGCACACCGTACTTGCACCTGCACACCTAGGCGCACTCACACCTTCCACAAACTCCGTTACACACTCTTCCCGCACACAGTCTGTAACACCCATGGGTGTGCACTCTCCTGTTACACACCCAATCATCACACACTCTTTTTCCCCACTCTTGGGTGTGCACTCCTTTGCACACTCTGTAACACACTCTCCCATTACCGCACACTCTGGCACACACTTTTCTCTCTCACACCCGTGCCCTGGTGCACACTTTCCTCTCACACGCGCACCAGTCGCCCTCGTACACCGCACAATGGACCTTCCACGACCACCCGGGTTTCGTCTCTGTCCCAAGCGCGCCAAACACATTCGCGCCATTAATTCTACTCACCTTGGGGACCTCCTTTACTGCCAGCACCTGCAAACTTTTGATTTCGTTCGCAAGCCTGACATCACGATGCAAATACAAACTTTGGGTGCATTCCATCTCTTTCTCCCACGATTTATTTACTTTCTCTCCCGTCTCTTCAATTTCAATTATTTCTTTGAATTCAATTATTTCTTCGACGACCCCCGGCGAGCACAAAAATTCTTTTTCCAATTTGACGATCGCCGGTTTTTCTACACCCCGCGTCGCGATTTCTATATCCCCGGTCAACTTAGCTGCGCTCTGCCCTACTTCGCTCCCCACGTGCTCCTCACATCGCGCCCCATTGCGACCTTGCTCAACCTGCGCCTAATGTCCTCCCCCGCTTTTTTCATGTCCTTTTTTGACGCTGCCATAAATTTTTCCAATTCCCGGGTGGATTTGTCCCCCATGTCTTTCAATTTACCACCCATTTTGCTTTCCAATTTTTCCATGTCCCTGGTGGATTTGTCACTTTGCACCTCGAAGCATGCTCTGATTTGCGCCATTAATATGCCCATATCCAATGGCGCCGCGGGCTTGGCCTCCGCCACCACTTGCGAAGTGCCGCCATTTTCTTCGCCAGCTACCGCCCCCTCTTTGGCTTCCTTAACTACCAACTGTCTCTCTTGTGAGTCCTGGGTCATTAATTCCTCCTCCTCTTCTACCCCCACCAGCATTCGACCGCCTTGGCTAGCCATAGTACGAATAAAATTTGGATTTTAAACTAAATTTCGTTCGCTCGTAATTTTGAGTGTGTGAAGCACACTCCAAGTCCAATCCCACTCCCGACACCAAATGTTACGGCCAATTTGTACAATTTGGTGTCCAAAATTTTGGTGTCCAAAACTCCCACTCCTGACTACCAAATGTTACGGTTTTCCGCCGCCCTTCCTACCCTTACCAGGGGGAGATTAAGCCCCTTGTTCTTCTTGGGTCGGCGCAACCGAGACTTGAAACGCCCCTCCCGGGCAAACGCAAGGTAGGGTTTCAGGACAATTCTCACACGTACCTAAATACCTGCGAGGCCGCGGAAGCGGGGAAGCAAGCCCCGCACGAGCCACATGTAATTTGGGTACACCGAGCGGATTGCGTACCACGTGGTCCATGCAGTTACCGTTGGTATTGGAACCCGATTAGAGCGGTTCTATTCGTACCACGCTTAGTCAATGATGGAAGGGACGAGACGGTCGAATAAAGGAAGAACACGATTCAATTATTATTTACACAAGTATGTGCAATGATCGGTAGAAGTACAGAGACACAGAACAGCCTTAATCGGTCTTATATTAACCACAGACACGGGCCCGATCACACTCACAAAGGGGAAATGCAGGCAGGATGATGTTCACGCGCTGCCTTGGTCGTCCAAGAACGGCCCCGCCCCGCCCGGCGTGGCTCTCCACGGTCACAGCACGTCCCACGATGAAGGCAAGCAGGCGGTGGAAGGGATCCTTGTAGCGCATCCCTCGAACAAAGGGCAGATGAGGCAGGAGGGAAATGTACGCGTCTCTCGCCGGCTTGGCGGTTTTCCACAGCGTGTTTAGTTACCAGCGCGCTATCACTCGCATAACCCAATAGAGGCTTGGCCTCAAGCTCAACCGAGCGTCCAATTTGGTAAGAGCGCTTACAGCTGGGTTCATGCACGTCTTCTCTCAGAACTCGTAACTCTCTCAACAAGCGCCTCTCCAATAACTCAACGCACAAGCTCACCTCTCCCCGAACTGCTCGTGGGGGCTTCGCGCAATGGGTTTTTATTGCCACGCCCTTAGCCCTCTCGAATGTTCCAACCACACCCTGTGACGCAGTGCCGCAGCCACTCCCTTCGAGCCCTGATTGGCGGCTCGCGTTTACCGTCAGCTTCTCCTCCACCCTGCCTTCGGTCTTGCCTCGATTTGCCAGGCCTGCCTCGTGTTAATTCGCGCCAAAAAGCCAAAGGCGGCATAAGGAGGCGTAAGGCGGCATAAGGCAATAGAGGCGGCATAAGGCAATGAAGGACCTACTCTCATTATTCTATTTAACGCAAAACTAACACAGGAAAAGGACTATTCTCACACATACTAAGAAATAACTGAACTATCGCGAGGCTACATGTTGTTGTGTGACTAAACTATGAGGGGGAAATTTAACCTTTATTGTACAAACTCAAAACCGCAACAATATATATATACAGTATATATATTTATAGCTATACAAGCCCAGTGGCAGCTATACAAGCAGACAGCGGAAAAGTACCGCGGGAGTGCCAAAAGCGTTCGACTAAGATAGGCATATGTCTTGGGCTAGGTTAAGTGTGCTCTTTTTATTTTTCACTTCATTGTTTAATTGCCCCATGCACACGAAGCGAGCAGTGGGGATAAGCAACTGACTTACTTCTGTTTGTCCATCCACCCGTCCATAAACGTCAGTTTATATTCAAGGAACAATTTAATTTAAATTCAATGTCACTTTTGAACATGAATAAGAAGACAGGTTTGTCATTTAGCAGTACGTTAGCTCTGAATTTGTCCCGATCACACATGTGCAGAGGGAATTCCTTGGCATCCTGGGAATTAATCTCCAACGTTCTCGCTTTGTCTCGCAAGAGCCTGGTGTTGGCTTAGCGGTTAGGGTGCCGGCTTGGGATCCTAGGATCCTGGGTTCGAATTCCGGTCCATTGCGTTGAATTAACGCCAGGGGGGTTGACTCAGCCTGTCATCCTTCTGAGGTCGGCAAATTGAGCACCAGTTCACTGGTAATTCCCTGTGTGCCGCAAGAGGCGACCAACAGGCTTGGCAGCAGGAAGGGCATCCAACCATAAAACATCGCTTCAAAAAGGGGACCACGGTACCCGAAAAATGCCAACCCCTGCTCTGCGGGGAAAAATGGCCTCTAAAGGTGGTTGTTTTTTGTTTGGTTCTCGCTTTACGCATTAGGGACACCGAGGCCATGACAAATTGTTGTCAGTTGAGTGGGATTTTCAAACTCTCATTAAAATTTTAAATTGTTGGTGTCAGGGAAATCTTACTATAATTCACCAAATGTCTGTCTGTCCGTTCAAAGGTACCGCAAAAACCACTCAACCGATCGCAACGATATTTTGGGTGGGTATTCCTGGGAACCCTGGGAGTAAAATAGGTGATATTGTTTTTCCAATTTTTCCAATTTTCCAGTTCTTCGAAACACGATGGAATAATATTTACCGATATGAACAGTGATGTGGCTTTTATTGAAATTCTACAAATACCGTTTAGATTTTGATGAGAATTACAAACCTGCAGCGAATCCGGAAGTGGACAGATGAATGGCAATGCGTGGGTTTGATCATATCCCAATACAACCGTCATTCATTCGTAATGTTAAATCGTTAAACGTTAATCGTGTTAATCGTTTTGTTAAAGTATCAATTGATGATTGGAATTGAGTGAATACAATTACGATTTTGAATTCGTAATTGTATTCACCCAACCTTATAGAACTTCACATCAGGATTTAAATATTTGTTTATATCACGAATGTTGATAAAAGTTTATTTTTTATATTCATGTTATTTAATTTGTGATTGGAGTGATACGGTTTGGAATTCAAAAAGAGATATCGAGTTCAAGCGAATAACGAAATGCCATGATGGTTTCTACATTCTAAACGTGAATTCGCAAATTCGCCATTGACTGGGTATGGAACAAACGTACCTGTTTGTTTGCGAACGGGTATGTTTTTCATGGAAGTCCTTCACGAACTTGCTGTCCATGTCTGACGTGCGACTGAAGGTGCTACAGTAATGTGGAATTTATTGGTTTCATGCTTTAGCTTCGCCGTTTCTGCATTGTCTGTTTGCTCCTGGTCTCCCGCCCGTGCATAGCACGGTTACTTCACTAGTATGGAAAATGCAAGTTGGCTTTGCATAGGAGATACAACAACACATTTGAGAGAGCATCGACCTACATTCTGTTCTAAAAGAATGCAAGGCCAAATTAAAATGGAAGGAAATGAAATTACTTCGACAAAAGGAAGGACTTCACACGATGGAGGATGCCCAGTCGGCGACTGGCTTTGGAGGCCAGCTTGGAAATGTGATTTTCCCAGGAAAGATCATGGCAGATAGTGAGACCCAAAAGCTTGAGTGACAGAACTTCTTGAAAAGGATTGTTGTGAAAGTAGATTGGAGGGTTGTCCAGTTGGTCTTTTCGGAGAGACATAGTGAGAGTGTGAGATTTGTCAGGATTGAAAGACATGTTCCACTTGTAGAGATAATTCAGGTTTCAAAATTGAAAGTGATTTTCCACTCAAAATAAGCTTTACAAATCAAGCATTATGGGGGTTAATTGTTGTTTTTTGGAGGAGGCGGAGGTTAAATAAAACTCCATTGGAGGATGAGTGTGGCCCAAACTAGGATAGGCATTTTATGGATATCACAGCGACATCAATATAGATGGTGGTAGAGGCGTCCCTCCCCCACCAGCAGCCTGATCCCAACTAGCACCTTGGTTCCAAGCACCAGCACTGAATCAGTGTCCCCAAAGGGAGACCTCATGGCCCAAAGAGCGGCCATGCTAGGGGCAATGGAGGCCAACTTGAGGGCTAAGGAAGATAAGTTTCGAGCTGATCTTAAAACTAGTCAGGCCGACCAGTGGTGAATAGTGGCTGATCTTAAATCTGACCAGGCCGACCAGTAGCAAATGGTGGCTGCACAAAAATGGCGGCTGACCAGTAGAAAATGGTGGTCAACCTTGTGACCAAAATAGGGGCTAGAATGGGGGTCAAGCCAAACAGAGTGGCAGCAGAAGCGCAGGAATGGACAGTTGATGTTAAGACCAACAACAGGACTGGGGTGGATGAAATGGCAACGGTCGATGTGTCGCTGGAGGAGAGACTGGAAGTCAGTCCTGTTGTTTGGAGCAGAGCTCATGGCAAGTGGGAGCAGAGATCCTGTCGGGATTGGCAGCATATATCCCATGGCAAGTATCAGTATCGACCTCATGGAGACAAGGACAGAACCTGTAGACTGCAGAGGATCGTGGGAAGCCCACAGAGGGCAATATATAACCCAAATAGGGTGGTGTAATGCCCAGAGAAGGTGGTGTAGAGCCCATATAGGTTGGTGTAGAGCCTGGAGGAGGCAAGGAAGACCCCAAGAAGGGGTTTGTGGAATTGGGAGGTTAAACGAGTGCTTGCAGAAGTTAAGTGAGTGCTCGTGGAGCTTAGGTCTGGGTTTTCAGAGGTCGCGTTGGTGCTCACAGAAGTCGAGTTAGAGATTGTGAAGTTTAGGATAGAAAGGACCACGGTTATAGTAGTGGAGATGCCCACCGTTGGCATAGAGCCCACAGGAACAATAACACCAGAGACCATGGGGTGCAGCTTATTTCAGCAGGCCACAGGGTGGAGCAGTATAGAAGATACCACAGATGGTGGAGAAGTTGAGACCACAGAGGTGGTGCTAAAAAATACCATTGGAGATGTGATAGAAAAGACCATAGGGAGTGCAGCATGTTCAGCCTATGCCAAAGAATTAGAATTAAAGAAGGAGGAAATGGTTGTGCTTCTGGGAGAGGTGAGTGCTAATGTCAATGGGACTTTACAGACCCAGGAGTAGCTGGAAGACAGCACCGGGTTCAGCGACCTGGCGGATGGCCGTGACCATCTGGAGGAGCAGGCGGATGTCGCCAAGTACATTGCCGCACACACATGGTGCAGGAGAGGAGCAGTTTAGTAACCAGGTAGGGATCGCTATGGTGGAGCTTCCTCACAGTGGGCATGTGTGTGTATGTGCACCTCGGTGAGTGGTGCGAGTTGAGTGAGTGCAGTGCTGCAGACACTGTATTTAAACTGTGTGTGCAGAAGAAAAGAAGAGAGGAATGCTAACAACCAGAGGGGCAAGGACTGACAGTGTGGTAAATAGGTGGGGGCAGCATCCTGCAGAGACGGAGATCGTTGAACAAGGGCCCGGCTCAGAGAGTTGAGAAGAAAAGGTGGGGGCCGATGCCGGCATCGGTGGCCACCCCGGGCTCAGCAAAGGCAGAGGAGGAAAGGAGGAGCTGCTGCAGGTGGCTGTATCTGGCCCACATGCCTTGGAGGAAAGGCAGGGGTCGGTATGGGCAACCGTGTCTGCTCCAAGAGCCATGAACTAAAGGTGGGGGCCACTATTGGGCATTGCAATCGGGTCCATGGAAGCCAGAGAGCAGCAGAGGAGTAAAACGAGCCGAGAGCGTTCATGACTATGGGCCCTCCTGAGGTGTTTTAAGGTAGTGGAAGCAACATAATGATTGGTGATAGAGAGCAGAGGGAATGTAGGACCAATCAAAATTGGCGTTCAAATTGTGTAGGCCAATGGGCATTTTCTAAGATTTTAGAAAGATTTAATGAAAGTGGGAAATTTTTATAGATTTGGGGAAACTTTACATGGTTTATTGGTTTTAATTTGATGACTGGTCGCATTAGGGTGCGCCTTTCTCCCCTTCTTTTGCTCCAACAGGACTTGGGATGAGTGGACACTGAGTGGAGATGTGCTGATGTGTAAGTGTGGGGTAAATGTGGAATGAGTGGCTAAATTTTAGGTGTGATTAGTGCAGGGAGGGAATGATGTAAGAGATGATTGAGAGAGCCCCCAGTTAGGAATAGGTCGATAGAGTGCTTAGAAGTTTTGAAAAACGGAAGCTGCAAAGCTTCTGGTCATTCGACATCGCAATTTGGTAGTGAAAATCAGCAGCTGGGAGAGCAAACCTGTAATTTGTTGGCTGTGAGTGTGGCTCGAGAGTTAGAAGGAAGGTAAATATTGAAGGCAATGAGTCTTGGTGCCTCCTGAGTGGCTGAGTTGCCAGCAATGCCAGGAGGGCAAGTAGTTTAGGCTTTCTACCCTGCTTCCTAAGAGTGGACATGTGTGAGCGCTATGAGGGCACGGTGGGTGCCAGGAAGGATCCATGGTGGAAGCCGGGGCTGGGAAGGGGGGGGAGGGGGAAGTAGGAGGGGGGTGGGTTCCCACAAATAGAGAGCATGTAGTTAATGCTTCAGATTTTCCCCTAGGTCTCGGGTGCCATAGCAGGATAGAGCCAGGAAAGGAGGCCTGAATCAAGGCCACACTACCCAGCCAGCTAGTTCTGCCAGAGCAGAGTGAAAAGGATTTATGAGAACCATGCCTAAGTTTGTCGGATGAAAGCAGCAATCTATACAGTGGGTACATTGGTCATTATGACCACTGTACTTGGCTTCGAAGTGAAGAAGAGCAAGTGTTTTTGATTATGTGCTGGGGTCATGTATCGATGCTCTCCTACAACACTATACAACATGTGTCGGCTACTGGTAAGGATAGAATAGGGTAATTGGCATTTCAGAGGATCCATCGAGTCCCAGGTTGTTCGATGCGGTAGGTACAACAGACGGTCACCATCTCCACCGCTGAGCCAGTAAAGGCCCCACCACATCAACTCTTTAACCTACTCGGTGTACCATTATTTCCTCCCCAGAAGGGGGAAGGTAGGCTTTGAGCTGGACATCCAACCCCTCACCCACCTTTCCAGTTGTCAAACCTCCCGCTGACATGTGCAGTTAGCCATCACCACTGCTGCTACCTGCTACAAAGGACATCTTTGCTGACAAGCCTGGTGACAAAACCAGCATGCTGCCGTTGCTGCTTAATAAACTGTCGTTACTTTGTCTCTGACGTCCACTTGTTGGCACCATGGCTAATGAACTGCTTTGCTGTGCCATGAACTTTTCTTTTTATTGTCTCTCATTGACTCTGGATTTTAAATTACTTACTGGCTTGTTGTGTTGTTGATGTTGAAGTGAAAATGCTCGGCCTTGAGCCAGTTCCTTTTTTTTTTTTTTTTTTTTGGATACAGAGTCGAGGCTCGTGAAAGAGCTAACATTTATCAAACAAACAAATCAAACAAACAAGCAAACAAAGTATATAAAAAGGGGAGCGGTCGACAAGATGGGGCGAGAAGGGGAGGAAGCACACAAACACAACATTTGAGAGCAGGGACATCGGGAGATGTTTTTGGAGGGAGAGGGCCTGGGGGGAGGCAGGATAGGTATAAAACGCAAGGACACCAAGGACTTCCAGGAAAGAAGTCAAAAGTCACCTCAAAAAAGTGGATTTGGGGTGAAATTAGCGGGGTAGAAAAGATCAAGGTTTTGGATTGGGGAAGATAAGAGATGGTGGTGAACAGCCGTTTTAAAGACCTGGAGGGAGGAGTGGGATTGAAGAGAGTGAGGGAGTTTGTTCCAGAGGCGGGAAAAAAGAGGAATGAAGGAGTGAAGGTGAGCAGAGAGTCTTGATTTTGGCAGTTTGACCATAAGAGGGTTGCAGGCAGATCTTGTGCGACCTGCAGGAATATTTGGGGGTCAGAGCCCAGAGAGAGCTGGGGGAGCAAGGCCGGAGAGGAGTCGGTAGAAGATGGAAAGACCACCAACCTGCCTGCGGTGATTAAGTGAAAGGCCCTCGGAGATAGCGTCATCGCAGGAGATTCCAATGATTCTGAACGCTTTGGTTTCAACAGCATGAAGACGAGCTAGGTGTGAGGCAGGAGCACCAGCCCAGAGGGGAGAGCAGTACTCCATTGAGCTGTGGATGAAAGCCTTGTATGTGGTGAGGAGCTCAGGTGTGCCAAGGAAGGACTTCGCACGACGGAGGATGCCCAGTCGGCGACTGGCTTTGGAGGCCAGCTTGGAAATGTGGTTTTCCCAGGAAAGATCATGGCAGATAGTGAGACCCAAAAGCTTGAGTGACAGAACTTCTTGGAGAGGATTATTCAGAAAGTAGATGGGAGGGTTGTCCAGTCGGTCTTTTCGGAGAGACATCGTAAGAGTGTGAGATTTGTCAGGATTGAAAGACATGTTCCACTTGTTTGCCCAGTCTGTGATTTTGTCCAGGTCTGCAGAGAGTGAGGAGGCTGCAGACTGCCGATCTGAGGGATGAGGAATGGAGCGGCAGAGAGTGGAGTCATCAGCAAAGAGATAGAGAGGATTTTCAAGAGAGTCAGAGAGATCATTGATGAAGACCAGAAAAAGCACAGGGCCCAGAACACTGCCTTGGGGAACTCCAGCCTGAACAGGAAGAGGAGATGAGAGAAACCCATTCAGGGCCACACGTTGACTTCGACTAGAGAGGAAGTCCGCCAGCCATGCGTGGAGATTTCCATGGATACCAAAGGCGGAGAGTTTGGTGAGCAGAGCGGGGTGCCAGACGTATCGAAGGCACGTGATATGTCGAGGGAGACAGCTCTAATTTCCTGTTTGGCATTGAGGACCTCCATCCATTGTTGAGACAGCAGAAGCAGCATGTCCAGAGTAGAGTGACCTGGTCTGAAACCAAATTGATGATCAGAGATCAAGCCATTGGAGAAGAGGAAAGATTGTTATGTTTGTTATGTTTGAAATCCAGTTGGAATTTATAATCATATGCTTGGGGACAGATGTATCTGTGAGGGAAAGGATTGTAGGCAATGGAATAGGTACGCAACTGCAACCCGTATCCAATCCACTTTGGATATTTTGGTGATGTGAGCAGGGTAGAAATGTTGTTGTTCAATTGTCAATTCCATCATGTCCTGGCTCCAGTATCGGATTGAGACTTGGGCCGCATTACAAAAATGACTTGGGAGTTCATGAAGTATTCATTATTAATTAGTTATTTCATAATGAACATTAGACTAAGTGTTCGGAAGAACCAGGATTAGGTGTACAGGAAGCTCCTTGACGCCCTAGACCTTGTGTCGCTCTTTTCTCCCTCTCATTTCCCTCTGTAACTAACATTCTTAATCCTTCCCTATTGTAATTCCTTAACTCCCCATGTGACCGTGTCAAAACGGTGGTTTTGTGTGTGCGAGTTCCATCGACATGGCATGTCCACTTGAGCAACCTCAGATGCAGCTGCGTTGACATGATGCAAACATGAGCAACTTTATCACCACGGATGCATGTGCAGGACCCTCTGGGGTGTAGGGAAAACCTTCGCTGCAAGCGGTATGTGGTGATGGCAATGTAAGCCGACAGCAAGGAAGCACCACATGAGTGCCAAAAGGAAGAGTTAGAGGAAACAGTGTCAGGTGTGCCAAGGGAGCAAATATGAACAGAGCAGAGGACAAGGTCAGTGCCGTGCTCAGTCCTGCAGTCAGCCCAGCTCTAGGGTGTCACAGGATGAGGTATTCCAGCCACAGCACACGTCAACTCCAGCCACAGCACAAACGACGGGGCCCTCGCTTTCAAGCCCATCGGTGCGCCACCGGCACCTTTCAGGTACCTCAAGGAAAGCCTTCGGTTTTTGTGAGTCTGTCCTGTGTCCCTGAACAAGCCTGTGCATGTCAAGTTAGACTAGGATAGGCGTACAGTCCATCTTCTTCTAGTTTAAGCAAGTTTTTTTATCGGGTTTTCCTCTTTCTCTTCACCATTTGAATAATTGCGCATTTCTTGAGGTACCTGAAATCATTATTCATCAAACCTGTTATTATTATTCATTAAATGTGTTTGGTTTAGAAGCACTGTTGCTGTGGATGTTGAGCCATTGAATCTCCCTCCAGCACAACAAATTATCCTTAAAACCGAATGTGCTCGTCACCGCATCGCACTGCTGAGTCACCGTCACCAGAACGCCTCCACTCGGTGCCCTGGGAGTTCATATCCAGTGGGTCAAGTGTAGCCTGAGACTGCATCTGCTCTCGCTTGTGTATTAATGGGCTAGAAGAGCACATTTAGTTACTTTTTTGTGGGGGTTTGTATATGCCTTCTTTCTTTTGGATCAATAATCCCAACCTCTCAAATCTTGTATCGTATATACAGATATATGGTATATTTTCATTCACTGACTCGCTGATATCAATGTTTAGTGTCTTCTATGTGGGTTATAAAGCTGAAATTTTGCACACTGCTGCAACTCGATGCCACTATCCCAAGAAAAACCACAAGACTGTTGGATAATTTCTGTAAATGAAAATATCTGTGAATAAAAGTCGGTTTGTGCAGCCTCATTCTGCTCATTGTGGGTCACATGATCCAAGACAATGGAGCTTACACTGGAACTGGTTGCTAGGCAATGCCAACACAAGCCTCTTCCGCCTCTTATTTTATAACTTTTGTCATATTTACATTAAAAAAATTACTATAGTTGTAAATTTTTAAATAAACAACTCGTTCTAATCACTATTTTTTTGATTTACTTCTGCAAGCGTTATACAAGTGCAAAACACTTCATTAAATATATAAAGCTCTCACAATCTACATCATGAAATATATAAAGCTTATTTATATGTATTATGTATGCACATAGGATGTACCGAGTAGTTGCTTGCAGTGTGCCAGTAATCACACCTGGTATAATATAAAGCTCTTTCTAACCATTCACTGACTCCCTGATATCAATGTTTAGTACTTTTTAGGTGAGCTAGAAAGCTGAAATTTTGAATAATGATGGCAACCCGTAGTCAATATTCCAGGGAAAATCACAAAAATGTCCATGAATGAAAGTGGGCCCGTATTGCATCATTCTTGTTGGTGTTGGCAGAGGGTCACACTACCACTGGTGATCCCATGTCTCCTCCCCCACATGGGATTAGAAAAGCGGGAGTCCATGGGCTTTTCTGGTGTCTGGCGCGATCTCTCTCTCTCTCGTCCTTCTTGGTTGTTGCCGCTCTCTCTCCCCGTGGTTACTGCACCTCTCTCATCATGGCCGTTTGGTGTGGCACACTCTGGTTATTTGCTGCCACTCTCCATGCTGTGCGTGGCTGAAGGGCTCCCGGTGATTCGTGGTTCTACCAAGCCCGGAGGGAGGCACGAATGAGGGCCACATGCACGAAGCTGGGCCACTTGTTTTGTTGTAACAAATTCTGTTTGATGAACTATTGCGTGGTCATCTGGAGTGAGCTCCATAGCACGTTGTGAATTGGCCAATCAACGTTTTAGACGAGCAGATTGGGTTTGTGCCTAAACCGAAGCACATATAAGAGAAGATCGCTTGACCGGCTCACTTGGCGAGTTGTTAGGGTTGTTAGAGAAGAAGAAGATCGCTTGACCGGCTCGCTTGGCAAATTCTGTGAAGCAGATTTGGTGCGACCATGTGTCTGAGATGCAGATTCATGCTTAAATTAACCGGCGGATGCAGGGACTTTTTTGACCTTTCTGATGCGGGGCCAGGGGTCTTCAAAGATCACGTGATCGTAACAATATACTGTATATAACAATATATATATATATTAATTTTTTTAAAGAATAACATTGACTGGTTTTGTTCCTTCCTATTTGTTTCAAGTTTGATGGAATGGAAACCAGTAAAAACTTTGGTTCAAATAACCTATTTTTGAAAAGAAAAAAAATCATGGATAATGCAAACCACCCAGAACGTCATATATGTATGAATGAATGGTTTTATTATCAAAACATCACACATCAATGAACAGCCATTAAGCTAAATTGCAAATGATTTACAACATAAAAACAACAACCTTGGAAAGGGTGTTGGAGAAGAGCCCATAAATCCTTCACAGGAAGAAGGTAAAGATCGACGAAATGCAGTTTGGATTTATGCCAGGAAGAGGAACGACAGACGCACTTTTTATTGCAAGGCAGTTGCAGGAGAGGTACATGGAGAAGAGGAAGAAGTTGTTTCTTGGGTTTGTTGATCTGGAGAAAGCATTCGATAGCGTTCCACACGAAGTAGTGACATGGGCATTGAGGAAGTTAGGAGTGGAGGAATGGTTGATCAGAGTAGTGATGGCAATGTACGAGAGCGAGCACAGCTGTAAGGACGAAGGACGGGAACAGTGGTGAGTTTGAGGTGAAGCTGGGAGTGCATCAGGGGTCGGTACTAAGTCCACTACTATTTGTAGCTGTGATGGAGGTGCTGGCTCGGAATGTAAAGGAGGGTTTACTGTGGGAGTTGTATGCAGATGATCTGGTGTTGATTGCGGAAAGTATGGATGGACTGAAGGAGAAGATGAACAAGTGGAAGGAATGTATGGAGACAAAAGGTCTGAAGGTGAATATCGGAAAGACGAAGGTGATGGCAAGTGGTAAAGCATGTGGTGAGGTGGAAAGAACTGGGAAGTGGCCGTGTGTTGTGTGCGGGAAGGGTGTCGGAGTGAACTCCATTCAATGTTCAATGTGCGCTGAGTGTGTTCATCGAAAATGTAGTGGTTTCAGAGGGTCATTAACCAGTGTGGCAGCTACATTCAAGTGTAAGGTGTGCACAGAGGGAGCTGCAGATGGAGGAAATGTTGAGTTGGATCTTGGAGACGGCGTGAAGCTGGAAGGTGTGAAAACATTTTGCTACCTCGGAGACATGCTGAATGGAGAAGGTGGATCAAACTCGGCAACAGTTGCTAGAGTGAGATGTGCCTGGAAGAAGTTTCGGGAACTGAGTGGTGTGCTGACGAGGAGGGGAGTGTCGTTGAAGCTGAAGGGAAAGGTGTATGCTGCATGTGTGAGAAGTGTTATGATTTATGGGAGTGATACATGGGTAATGAACGTAGAGCAGCAACGAAGGCTGGAAAGAGTGGAAATGCGAATGGTTCGGTGGATGTGCGGAGTATCGTTGAGAGAGAGGAAGACAAATGATGAATTGCGAAAGATGATGGGAATAGAGCCTGTGATTGATGCTGTGAAGAGAAACAGGTTGAGATGGTTTGGTCATGTGTTGAGGAAGGATGAAAGTGACTGGTTGAGAAGAGTGATGGAAATGAATGTGGAAGGAAGTAGAGGATGGGGAAAACCAAGAAAGACTTGGCTAAAGGTGGTGGAAGAAGAAATGCGGGCAAGGGGGTTAACAAGGGGAGATGCAGAAAATAGGGCAAAATGGAGAAGATTGTCATGGGGCCCGCAAGGCAAACCCCCGCTCTAGCAGGGAAAAGAGCCTTAAAATGCCTGTTGTTGTTGTTGTTGTTGTTGTACAAAAACAATTGATAATTATAACCTGAGCAACCTATAACCAAAATCATAACAACATATTTGTTTTATTTTTATTTTTATTTTTTTGTATACTGAATCGAGGCTCGTGAAAGAGCTAACATTTACTTCACAAACAAATCAACCAGACAAACAAAATACACAAAAAGAGGGAGCGGAAGACAAGATGGGGAGAAAAGGGGAAGCACACAAACACAACATCCGAGAGCAGGGAGATGTGTGGAAGGGAGAGGGCCCGGGGGAAGGAGGCATGGGAAGGGGGGGGGGGGGGGGAGGGAGAAGTATAAAGCACAAGGACACCAAGGACTTCCAGGACAGAAGTTGGTATTTCAAAAAGGGGAATTGGGGTGAAATTAGCGGGGGTAGAAAAGATCAAGGTTTTGGATGGGGGAAGATAAGAGATGGTGGCGAACAGCTGTTTTAAAGACTTGGAGGGTGGAGTGGGATTGAAGAGAGTGAGGGAGTTTGTTCCAGAGGCGGGAGAAAAGAGGAATGAAGGAGTGAAGGTGAGCAGAGAGTCTTGATTTTGGCAGTTTAACCAAAAGAGGGTTGCAGGCAGATCTTGTGCGACCTGTAGGAATATTTGCGGGACAGAGCCCAGAGAGAGCTGGGGGGACAAGGCCAGAGAGGAGTCGGTAGAAGACGGAAAGACCACCAACCTGCCTGCGGTGAGTGAGTGAGAGGCCCTTGGAGTTTGCTTCATCGCGGGAGATTCCAATGATTCTGAATGCTTTGGTTTCAACAGCGCGAAGGCGAGCTAGGTGTGAGGCAGGAGCACCAGCCCAGAGGGGAGAGCAGTATTCCATTGAGCTGCGGATGAAAGCCTTGTATGTGGTGAGGAGCTCAGGTGTGCCAAGGAAGGACTTCGCACGACGGAGGATGCCCAGTCGGTGACTGGCTTTGGAAGCCAGATTTGAAATGTGGTTTTCCCAGGAAAGATCATGGCAGATAGTGAGACCCAAAAGCTTGAGTGACAGAACTTCTTGGAGAGGATTATTCAGAAAGTGGATGGGAGGGTTGTCCAGTCGGTCTTTTCGGAGAGACATCGTAAGAGTGTGAGTAAGAGTATTATGAACATAATCATAATATAATCATAACAACAACATGAATCAACAACTATTAGCCAAGATAATCCTCAGGTACTTGTTTTTGCAAAGCTTCAATCATAGCTATTGGCTGTTGTGTAAAGGAGGAATGCCACACTGGACAACACTACCGTAATATAGGTCCGATATAAGATGTATACACGCTGATCGGATCTTCTATCGGAATACAGAACCCTGTGAATAATCTAAGCATGATCAAGTTTCTCGAAACTTTTGAGGTAATAAAGTTTACATGATTAGCCCATTACGTCATTGCGGACTATAACACCCCGTAATTTAACCTGCTGATTTTCCTGTAATTGAACATTATTTACAGTAGTTACCCCATATACACAAAGCGAAAAGTGGCAATAAGCAATTGGCTCATGTCTGTCCATCCATCCGTCCCACATGTCATTTTATGATCAAGTAACAACTTACTTAAATCGAATGTTGTATTTTGAATATGAATCGGAAAACTAACCTGCCTGAAAACTAACAGTGCTTTGGCTCTGAATTCGTCCTGACCACACATGTGCAGAGAGGAGTGAGATTTTTTTTACTCTGTCTGCTTTACATTCCGAGATGGCAGTCAAACAAAATTGAAAATCATTCCAAACAGAAACTCACTGTTTTTAAGAATGCCATAAAGGACACAAGCAACATGAATGAATAACTAATGTAACGCGTAATAGACTGATAGGGGTGGTGTAATAGACACTGCGTCAACGGAGGTAAAATAATGGTAAATTCCGGAATTATTTTTTTATACGAATGTTACAATCTTTATTTAAATTGAATTGTATATTGAACAGCCTAGAACACAAATCACCTTCTTTGCACTTTCAAAACTCTTCAGTTTCACAGTATTTGGCCATCTTAAATAAGGTGGTGAATAAGACAGCTTCAATAGTACGAAACTTCTGGTATTTTTAAAAGATCTTTAAAATCATTATTTTATTTAAATTGAAGTATATACTTGAACCTGCGTCTGAGTAGTGACCCGTCCAGGATTGTGCCCAATTGGCAAGAAACTGCTTCAGCAGCCCTATGCATCTGAAGATGCAAAAAGGAGTGGTCAGCGTCATCATCATATACTTGAGCACTGCATGGGGTAACGTGTTCTATGAACTCTCCACAGAGTAAAAATAAAAAAATAAAAAATATATGTATATATATACATATATATAACATTTAACAAGAAGTGTAATGATGATTAAACATAAAGAGAGGATGATGCTTGTTGCTAACAGGTCGTTCAGCATTTGCATTTATGGGACTCAACCTGTGCCTTGCTGCCTCATCAGGTGAGGGCGTTCGATTTTTATATTTAAAAAAATTATATATATATATACACATATACATATACAGTATTACAAGAATAAATGTACATTAATGCAGTGTAACATTATCCATATGATCAAAACTTCAAGTTTAAGCAATAGTCATACGGGTCTGGTTATGTCGCTTAATAAAAGTAGTACCTGAAAGTAGCTGAAGGCTGCTGGCATCTGTCACCTTTTCTTGTCAACATAAAAAGCACAGCGCAACTAGCATGCCATATAGCCTCATACATCAGCACATTCTGTAACTTGAGATGTCACGTCCCTTCGCCACCCTGAAAAGACAAGCATTGTAACGTAAGTACATCGAGCCTGCGGCGTTGCACTTGTTTTCTCTAGCTTATTCAAACGTCCCATGGTATGCCCAAGTTTTCCCAACAGGTCGAACATTTTCTCAAGATTTCCTCCGGCACTGTGTCAGATCCATCAGATGTGGCTTCCTGCGCAAGTATCATATTTACGGTTTGTGTTCGTAAAGGTACAGAGATTCATCAAACATTGTCTCAACTTCGCCTCCTCTTATTCCACTATTATGCCGAACCCACAGACCCCTGACACTCAAGTGACAATGGAATATTTTGAAGAATGGAAGTCAAAAAGCAACCTGCGCTTCTTGAGTGTGAACGTTAACTCTTCTAGGAAGATATTGCTCCGCTAACAGACAATCTACAACTTTTATTTTAGAACTAATGTTCGACATCGAAGAATATCTTTTTGCACTGCAATTAGCCCCTTAAATTAAGTTATCGATGCTCTTGACCGCTGTAAGTTTGTGCTGTGCGTTGCCTTTACTCACTGCTTTATCCACTGTAACTGGAGGTAAAATACAAACTTGTGAAGTTATGCATCTCAATAATCAAACTTGCAAGAGTGTTTGGCACGTATTGAACATGGGCGTGAACTTGAAATGACCTACCGGTCTGCCAAGTACCAATTAGTTATGTTACTGCGTCACCAAGAAGCATGACAGCTTGACTAACCTTCCAATTTGTGTTCCATGCACAGACTGATGAATCTGCAATAAAAAAAAAAACACCATGCACTCTCTTCATGGAGCCCGAGGCGGATGCCCGCCGAGCTTTGGTGGTGGGAAAAGCAAAATGTGTCGCAAACAAGTCCCTGGCAGGCTTGCCACGTGGGTTTATTATGAAAACGACTACGCCTTTCACAGAGGTGTTTCTGAGCAAACAAACTTGGAAGCATGTGTACTGAGTCATATAAACATGTCACGTTAAACACGAGGAAACCTGAGTTCCATATACCGAATTAGTGAGTGTTGGCTTAATGCAGACGAGCACCTCGCGGATTGAAAGCTTCTTGTGATCTTACATATATCACGTACATTGTTTTTACCGATGAGATAACATGTCTCCCACCTTTTCCTACTCAACGACGGTGTTTAAGAGGCAAAAAAACTGGGGTTTTCATAAAAGTGTACTAAATGTGTTTACAAACATACACGCAAGTGTGTGCGCATGCGGACACACCATAAACACATACTTGAAAATATCCACACTACACCTTTTCAGTTATAGGACAACTCATTGGTAATGTGTTCACCTTTGAGTTGTCTTGCCTTCATTGATCCAACTTCCTAAGGAGTGGGATGCCAACACAAATTGTGGTTCTGATGGCTTTGCAGGTAAGGAGCCACTTGGCAAAGAATGCCATACCTTGGAGAGACATTAAGTTGGATCTACAGTTTGCCTGCCTGCATTGGTTTGTGGACCATCTGGTTTCTGGGTCGGTAGTTAGAATTTAAGGCCTTAGCACAATTTATGTTTATGTAGTTTATTAAGACTAATGAACATGTATTAAGGACAATATGTCAGTTGCTGCGTTGCTTGGGGGTGACAGTGCTGTGCAAAATAGTGCTTAGAGAGGGTAATGTGTTGTGTTTTCATGTCCTCTGATATTGAAACCAGGTGAGGCCAGGTATACGTGCAGATGACGTTAGTTGCCAAGAACAGTGGTGGTCGGGATAGGCCATTTTGTGTTTCTTCGAGGATGGCAAAGCAGGGCAGGAATAACAACTAGGTGTGGAGACCAAATATAGTGGAGAACCCTCAGCATATGACCGAATGAAATGGGGATTATGTCCAAGTGTGTGCCCCTGTATTCCTAACGTGGTCTAAACCACGACGGTTATCAATATTACAATTAACTAAAATTTAATCATCCAGGGATGCTCAATAAACTGAATCATCGATGGGGGTAGGATGACATGAACAGACATGCACGCAGGCTTATAAATATATAATGTATGAGGTTACAAGACAACAAACATAGACGGAATCCCGGACAAAGACATAATACCTCCAGAGAGGGTGACATTCCTGGCGGGCCCAGAGAGGAGACTGCGATCTGATGTGAGGCTCCAGTTTCCTCCAACAACCAACCACCTCAAGACCTTCTGGCCTGGCATATTTATCACTTCATCCCTCTGCTGGCCCCTACCATTGCCTTGAAAGTAGACCACGACCCTCATTGATGGTCCATGCTTCTCCAGCCAGCGAGCACCTGCGGTTTGCACCACTGCAGCTCCAGGCCTCCGGTCAAGCATGACTCTGCATGACGACCAGTCCCGCCACTCTTATGCAGCTTTCTTGACAAAAAATGGCCTGTCCTGGCTCAAATGTTTTTTTTAACGATACAACCTCATCAACATTTACCGAGCTTCACCTGGTTCAAGAAATGGAGGAACATGAAAAATACAACACCAACACTTTATATTTTGGAAAGCGTTGCCACCTCAGCAATGCAACAAATAATAACTTATGCCTATCAACCTGTACTAGATATTGGGAGGAAAATGTCTGAACTACATGATTCACACATAGGGAGTCTATACCTTCATTCTAATAACTGAACCACCATAATGCAAAAATAAATTCTAGTATTTGATGTTCATGAAGCATACTCTTTACAGAGCATTGGTGTTACCAAAGTAGTTTTTTGGCAAGAGTTGTACTGGGTGGTTTGCCATTGTCTTCCCAGCATTGTTTGTTCATGCTCTATCCTTTTAATTGTTGAGCCCCAATAAAGAAAGCAGCACGCACCATTTTTAAGGTCTTTGGTATGACTCAGCCAGGGTTTGTACCGCCAACCTCCCAGACTCAGAGCGGACACTATAAACATTACACCGCCGAGTCTGGTATTCTAGTATACTTATCTCCTATATAGTGTGATCATTGATGTCTGTACATGCGTTCATTTGTCTCCCATTTATGGTAGCCACTTCCCACGCTGCGTACGCAGGTAAAGCTCAAAATTCACTTTTACAATGACGTGAGAACAGGTAGGGATAATGTTGATGCCAATTTTTATTTCACAAGCAGGATAGCCTCCACTCCTTTTAGACAAATCCAACCTCCGCCACCCGATGTTGCACCACCATTTTGCGGTGGTTGGTATAAGTAGCTTAGAGCTTTGGCTATGAGCGAAACCAAGAGTGCATCACAATTAACCTTTTTAAAGTCCATCAAATAATTAAAATTGATAGATCAACTTAAAGTTTTTCCATCACTGGGGCATGGACACTTTTGCTAGTATTAAATAAATTCACCAGATAATTGACAAGTTTCATGTGAATGGCCTTCTTCAGATACAAAGAGCAATCAGCCAATTTTGGTGTTTACCAATGTCTTTGTCCTGCACATGATATATGTACAAGCTCCACTAAAACACAACTTAAGCCTTAGATCATGATAAAAACACAACTAAACGAGAACGGCACTCGGTAGAGCAGATACCTCTGCCAGGCTGAACAATTTATGTTTTGTATCCCACCGATAGGCCGGATCTGGATTCGGACCTAAACCAAAATCTAATCAGTCTAATCAGCTTCTTGTTGTCACCGAACCAACTCGTCCACCCAGTTTAGTCATAACTCGTCCATAACCTTTTTAAATATCATGTAAAATATCGCTTTTCGCCCGATCGGTCGATGGTGAAGAATCACTTAAAAATTCAATAATTCTCGTATCCAAATCCATATTCAGAAAATATCACATCGGTTGGAGACATGTACGGTATTGAAAAGCAATTATCGTTCTTGTTATTCTTCACTACTGTGAACAAGTATGTATGATAATAATATTTTTTTCAAACTAATCATATAACATATACAGCACTCGTGGAATGAACAAAACATAGGGGCAATACCCCTGGCGCTCACCTGGTAGAATAAATAGTATACTACACTGACTAAAGGTATTTTAAACCAATTTCAAAGGTTGCTAGAAGACAGGGCAGCATGTATAATCATACTAACATAATCACAAGACTTTAAACAAACAAACAAAAAAATACCTTTTTGGGGGGGCAAACCCCTTCCCCTCTCCCTCCCCTTATCATCATAATTGTGTGTGTATTTTGGAGAAGAGAGCAAATACCTAATAGCTTTCTTCTCTGAAACTGCACACACAATTTCGATGAAGCTTGACCACAACATTCTGTTCAGCAGCAGTGATGTTCCAGCATTTGTTGCCGCCATTTAAAAAACAGTCTAAGGGGGTCTACCGGGGGTCAAAGTGTATGCAGGTTTGACCCCCAAAAATATGCAATTGCTTTTTTTTCAGAAACTACAAACGCAATTCTGATGAAACTTCACCACAACCTTAATCACCCGTGTTGTACCAAAGTTTGTTCACGGCATTAAAAAACAAATAGGTATCTGCTTGCTTCTTAGAAACTGCACATACAATTCTGATGAAACTTGACCACAACATTCCGTTCAGCAGCAGTGATGTTCCAGCATTTGTTGCTGCCATTAAAAAAATCGGGGTCTAAAGCAGTGTTCGGGGGGGGGGGCATGTTTCCCCCCCACAACAAAGTAGGTATTTGCTCTTTTTACTCAGAAAGTACATACACGATTTCAATGAAACTTCACCACAACCTTAATCACTCGTGATGTACCAATGTTTGTTCAAGGCATTAGAAATATTGGGGTCTTAGGAGGTGTAGGGGGGGGGGGGGGGGGGTTGCCCCCCAAAATATGTATTTTTACATGCAAAAATCGAAGATTCTTCCAGTATATTGGTTGGTCTTGTGCGTTATTCTGTCTGGTCTTGTTGTTGTTTGTTTATCTGTTTGTTTGTCTGTCTATATGTCACTATGTCAGTCACCTACAGGTCACAATTTTCAACCGATCTTCACGAAGCTTCACCAAACGGTAGAGTTGGTCATAAGCAAGAAGCCTATTGTTTTTGAGGTCAATAGGTCAACATAGGCCAAAGGTCACCAACTTTGTCAAATTTCTAAAATCCTCAATTTTCATCCAATTAACTTGAAATTTGAAGAGGATTTGCACATCTGGTCACTGAATTCAACCACAAAGTAATTTTGAGGTCATCATAGGCCAACAACGTATTTTAGGGATTTTGCAAGTATCGTGCTGTGCACGACATAAATTCTTGTTTTTTTGTTTGTTTGTTTAAAGTCTTATGATTATGTTAGTATGATTCTACATGCTGCCCTGTCTTCTAGCAACCATTCAAGTTGGTTTTAAATACCTTTAGTCGGTGCAGTATACTGTTTATTCTACCAGGTGAATGCCCAGGGGTATTGCCCCAATGTTTGTTCATTCCACGAGTGCTTCATTCCATGAGTGCTGTATATACATGATATGATTAGTTGAAAAAAAATATTCTTATCATACATACTTTTACACAGTAGGGAAGAATAACAAGAGCAAGAATTGCTTTGCAATACCGTACATGCCCCCAACCGATGTGATATCTTCTAAACCCAAAAGTGCATAACTCTGTGAAAAATTGACGAAACCCCATTTAACTCCAACTTATTCTGTAACTTATTGTTACGTGCTCCTCCCCAAACCCCGGTCATGGTGTACCTCCGAGCCCCGAAAGGAGTCACGGCAGAAAGATGTGCTATTATGTGTGCCAATGACCAATGGTGAAACCACACCAATCAGTTGTTACAAAACCCAAGTATTGTATTAAAATCACACAATAATAACAACTTGCGCAAGTACAAGAAAACCTCAATTGCACAACAAACACCATATAATTCCTATGATGGTACCACCAGTTTCTTAACTCAATAACTCACGGTACTCCACGTGAGCGAACTATAACACCCCCAAAGTCACTGTCACGACACCAGGCCAAAGTCGATCCACGCTCCGGTGAACACAAGAAAACAGGTCGTACTGAGACCTGAACCCAGGAGGGCTGACAGTTGACGCTGCGGAACAGCCGCTTGGTGAGGTGTCGGGCCGACGTCGGTCAGGCAAAAGATCACCCAAAAGGCGACTGGGAATTCACACCTTCAGTTCACCAGACAATGACGCTGACATAAACGATCAGCGGCTCCCAAGCGGAGAACCGCGAATTCCCAAGCGAAATCCACCACACACACGAGAACCAGGCTAACGGCTGGTGTGAGGTGAAATGGCTGGTGCGAGGTGAAATGGCGGACGGGCGCGTAATGGAGGCGTACCGGCTCTCCCGCGATGATTCACTTTCGGGACCAACAGCAAAACCCGTCACGCAGGTTTATCTGCCCCAGCAATATCGACACTGTCACCGGAATCCCTTTCCCGGGGAAACCAATATTCGCTCGTGACCAACGTCCACCAGCGTCCGCTCGACACCTCGAAGCAGATCCGCCTTCCTTTTCCGATCTCACTTGATCCGCTCAAGCCTCTTCTTCCTCCTCTTCCGGTTTCTCCCGATCCATTTCGTTTTTCTTTTGAAACACTCATTTTACCTTTGAAGACAGTTATCTCCATTTCACACTCAAACTGTAACAATAATACTACATGAAACTAAAAATGCTTCCAGTGGATGAAAACCACAAATACGGAAGTGACGAATCCGTAACACTTATCATAATAAAGCCATGTACAAGTTTGTAGTTGAATATGCTAAAGGGTATGGGGAAAACGTCTGAAAAACCACAGGTGGGACGGACGGATAGATGGACAGACAGAAAATAGTCCCCTCCGGTGAAACCGGTAGGGGACTAACAAAGCTGCTGTTTATTGGACAACTGTGAATATCTTGTTCACAGAACTTTTTGATCGCCCCTCATATATAATTTTCAACCAACCTTGCAATAATTGTGCTGAGGTAGTAAACAAACCATTTCCCAATTAATAATCATCCATGTGGACATCGCATCTTGAATCTTTATTATCCGCCCAATGGAACTAATCTGCTTGCTAGCAGTTGTACCTGCTTCGAATCGATCAACGACAACAACAACAACAGGCATTTTAAGGCCATTTTCCCTGCTAGAGCGGGGATTAGCTTTGTGTGCCCCATGACAATCTTCGCCGTTTTGCCCTATTTTCTACATCTCCCCTTGTTAACCCCCTTGCTCGCATTTCTTCTTCCACCACCTTTAGCCAAGTCTTTCTCGGTCTTCCCCGTCCTCTACTTCCTTCTACATTCATTTCCATCACTCTTCTCAACCAGTCACTTTCATCCTTCCTCAACACATGACCAAACCATCACAACCTGTTTCTCTTCACAGCATCCATCGCAGGCTCTATTCCCATCATCTTTCGCAATTCATCATTTGTCTTCCTCTTTATCAACGACACTCAGCACATCCACCGAACCATTCGCATTTCCACCCTTTCCAGCCTTCGTTGCTGCTCTATGTTCATTACCCATGTCTCACTCCCATAAATCACAACACTTCTCACACATGCAGCATACACCTTTCCCTTCAGCTTCAAGGACACTCCCCTCCTCATCAGCACGCCACTCAGTTCCCGAAACTTCTTCCATAGACATCTCACTCTAGCAACTGTTGCCGAGTCTGATCCACCTTCTCCATTCAGCATGTCTCCTAGGTAGCAAAATGTTTTCACACCTTCCAGCTTCACACCGTCTCCAAGATCCAACTCAACATTTCCTCCATCTGCAGCTCCCTCTGTGTACAACTTACACTTGAATGTAGCTGCCACACAACTTAATGTCCCTCTCAGACCACTACATTTTTGATGAACCCACTCAGCGCACATTGTACATTGAATGGAGTTCACTCCGACACCCTTCCTGCACACGGCCACTTCCCAGTTCTTTCCACCTCACCACATGCTTTACCACTTGCCATCACCTTCGTCTTTCTGATGTTCACCTTCAAACCTTTTGTATCCTTACATGCCTCTTTGTGGGTTTGTCGCCATGCATGAAACATGAAGCCAAACCATAACTAACATTTTCTTTTCTTTTTTAAAGCAAAAGAAAATGTGTTGCTAATCTCATTATTTCTTTATTTATTAGAGATTTATCAGTAGAAGAAACTATCTTGGGTGACACTTCTGCTGTGTTACCCAAGATGTGTATTTTTCATACAATTTCAATTTGGAGATCAATTTTTGATGCTTTTATTTTCTGGCAGATTCGCCATGGTTTTTTTTATTGTGGAAAAGCTCAACGACAGAGGTTGGAAGAACAAAACTCTGACAATGGGGCAGAGGTCAAGTGAACAAGAGGCACATAGACAAAGTGTGAGCAGAGAAAGCCGCGGGTCGAGGAAGGCAGGAGGTTAAGTGAAAATAGACAAAAAAAACATGCGTCGGTATGTGGACAACATGAGATGGTGATGGGCTTATCTCGAAGGAATGGAGTCTGGGAGAGACAATTCCACAGATGAGAGAAAAGGAAGGGGAGATGACGGAGAGCGGGTGGATGTGAGTATGGAATCTATACAAGAGAGGGGTTACTGAATGACTGAGTGTGATTTGCCAGAGCTGACGAGTGACAAATGGCTGAAAGGGTAAGTGCCTAAGGAGAGTGATGCCTCCGTTCTGTTCGAGGTTAAAGATGTCTCCGCACGGTATTATCATGGACCATTACTGGAGCACGCTCCATTGCTTCAGATATAATGACATATCTGGTGGCCTTGGAGTTCAATGCATCCAGGGAAATGAAATGGGGTGCAGGACCACCAGCCCAAAGTGAAGAGACAAAGTCCATGCATGTAAACGCCATGGGCACAAAATGGCTAAGGTGGTTCCATTTTGGGACATTGCTGAATACCACGAGGCATGTCTCAGAAGGCTAGGTTGAGGGTGTCGATGGCACCCAGGTCATGGCAGTTTATTGGGTGAAGAAGCCTGTGCCAGAGGTTAATCAAGAGACAAAGTTTGACTTTGCCATGGAAAATTCACAAAATGTCCTGGCACATCACAAGTTGAATTAATAAACAATTTTTCTGCAAATTTGTGCATAGTTGTGATGGTAAGGACATTTGGAGAAAGTAGGGGGTGGGAGGAATGGGAATCCAGAACAAAGTTAAAGATGGTGGAGATTTTGACCCCTCCTGTGCCCTTTTCCTTCATCCCCTTATGGCTTACACCAATCTCCTTCCACAGTTCTTCTCCCTTTTCCCCATAGCCCTCCCACACTCACAGAGCCCCACGTATCTCTCAGTGCCTTTGAAGGCGTCTCCGTGCAGACCCGACATTACCCAGGTGTTGAGCGTTAGTTTGCCGTTTAAAAAAGAGAGAGAGACCGCTGCTCCTCGCGACCAGAAAATAAATGTAGACGTTTTAATATGATCATTAGAGGCAAGTGGTCTTGTCACGGCTTGCCCCTTGACTGTGGCAAGCGACCCCACAGGTGTGTTTGTGGCATTTAATGAGTGATTCGCAGCGCTGATATCTTTCCCTACGCCTGATGGGCACCCATTGGGGAATTCAGTGGAAGCACCAGTAATGCCCTTGGAAACGCATTAGCTGCTGTCACTGTTGTTCCTAGCAGATCGGCACGAACAGGCCGTTTCTGCAGGTAATGAGGGGATCCGACAAGTAGGTCGGTCTGGAAGGTGAGCGCTCCAACAGGGGGATGGTCATATCTCGAGATGGGCGTGGTCGGATTATTGGAGTATCTGCACTGTATTGGGTTTAAAGTACGAGGAAGAGTGCGGGTGAGTGGACCCATCTTCACCCGAAGGATGTGTATTGACCATCCATATATTACGTACGCAAGAGGCAGGGGATAGGGAAAAAATGTTTTTTGGTTTTTTTTCTAAATTGACGAAAAATTTGTTTGATAAATTAATGAATATAAGAAAAGGATAGGGGAGGGATAAAACAAGGAAATCAAGGGTTCTGAAGTTCTTAAAATTGAACGACAATACGTGTAATGTCTGACAGCTTAACTGTTGTTGGTAGGCTACATACACACCCGCTCGCACCTCCAATTGTTGCGCAGCAGGAGTTTTTGTTATACCTGCCGTAAAAAAAACCATAAAGGTAAATCCCCCAGAGATTCGTCGCGTGGCCTCGAATCGGCCTCGGGAGCTCACCTGGCGCTCAACAGAGATCGGAGCGAGTAAGGCGACCAATTAACGGTCGTGGACCGAGGAAGGCTGGGAATCGATCAACGACCGGGCACAAACACGGGGGAAATGCTGGGCAAGCCTCACATTTGTTAGCAACCCGGCAAGCCAATTACAGGGCCAGAACGCTGGGAACCAGACAAACAAGGGCCACGTCCCGCTGTGCGCCCTTCACGGGCTGGGCGGGGCCAAGCGGGCACGCCATTGTGGTGTCCCCTCTTTGCCAAAGTTTGATGTCAAAAGTTCCACCGAAGTGATCGTGAGCCTTTCACACACAGCGTCCTGTGTTTTACACATGCAAGCACTCTTCGTCTGGATTAAACTTCGCTTCCTTCATTAAGCAGCACGCTCGCTTGGAGCCTTCCATACGCTTCTTGCATCATTGTGTGCGCCTCCTGCTCTCCTGGCTCGCCATGGGCAGTCACGTGAGAGGTTATTGCTTTGCATCATTTATATCATGACGTACGTACTATGTATACTGCCGACTGGGCGGCAGGAAAGGAAAATCCGATCGTTCGTCTTAATAAAACATAATGTATATATCGTATATATTATGATCTCACAAGGACTCACTACACATCTGAGTGGAGACGCCAAAATCGATGGTGTGTCCTTGAGGTCGAGATCCGCGGGTGAGCGATCCTCAAACACAGCAGCGAGCGGATATTGCGCCGACGTTATCCAGTCTGCTCGGAGACCGACCATGCGTGGTGGGTTCTCTAATTAGGGGGGGCCGGGGAGGGAGGGAGAGAAGGGGGGCGGGGGTTGCCACATCCCAGCTCCGTGGCTTCAGTCTCTACAAAGGTTCGTGTAATAATTACGCTCACAGAGTTCCTCATTATTCTCCTCACTTCATTTACCTACACTATAACAGTGAAGTTGGCCCGCGCCTAAAGTGCCAAGTGTAAGCCCCAATTAATCCGAGCGGTCAAAATAGGCCAAGACGGGGAAACCAGTGTAAACAGTTCCAATCAAATCAGAACATTTTTCAAAAGCCTTTATAGTCATAATAGTTCATAATTATTTTTTTTGTGCAAAGCCGTCACACTTCAATTATGGGTGCCGTCGTACTTTTGGTGCAACGAATCACGTGGGACGTTCAACAATCATGGACGAGCATGTGTCATGCCAGGGATAACGCAGGTGAGTATGTCACCGCCAAGTTTCCCTGGTCTTCTGTCCATGATGTCCGGTCCGAAAGGATCCTCATTCGGTCTAAAAAAAGGATCCCGAATGAAAGGGCTTTGGGACAGTTACAAACAGGAACAGGTGTATAATGGGGTTTTTCAGTTGTTGAACAATTTATGATTAACCACCACCACCATCTCGGCTGATGGACAGGAATAATATTTTTGGAGTATGAATTAACTTTTTATCATCAACACGAGTTCTTTAAGCGAGAGCTACTACTACTACTACTACTACTACTACTACGACTACTACTACTACTACTACTACTACTACGACTACTACGACTACTACTACTACTACTACTACACAATGAATTTCAATGCAGAGGCCATTAGGCCCAGCAACCTTGCGCACTTCTGCCAACACCAACACACACACACACATATATATAGATGTATGTATATATATATATATATATATATATATATATATATATATATATATATAAATAAATAAAGATATATATATCTTCTGTTGAGAAGAGAGAAGAGAAGAGATCTTCCGTATCTCTTCCGAAGTCCTCCGTTGAACTTGGGGATGACTAACAAGAAGACCTTTGTTGGTCAAAAGCTTGTCGAAAATTAAAGATCGACGTCCTGAAGCTACATCCGCGTCTGATTTAATCTCCCGATTATATATATAATTATATATATATATATATATATTGTTACTGACGTGGCTTAGATGTTAGTTTACCGAGCGGTTTTGGTATGACCACGTCTGCACAAGTTACCGATTATACTCGACGTTGACGAAGCCGCGCCACGCTGGCTCAATAAGAAAAAGAAGACACCCGGCTGGGTTATAAAATGACGACACCAGGGATACGGTTCTCAAGACCTCCGGAGGAGATTATATTCGTTACGGAAGGTCAGATTACAGGGACGAGAGGTACAACATAGAAAGACAAGCACTTAGACACAATCTTATATTATTCCCCAACAGACGACAGGCAAACGGGACAACGGCTGACTCACACGGGGGTTGATGGAAAGGACAGGCGGGTAGCGATGGCTCCAGGTGCACCTGTGCTCAAAGGTTAGAATCGACCCGGTCCGGTCCAGAGATGCGGGAGGTTTCACAGCGCTCGGAGGGGACGTTCTTTCACAGGCGGGCCTTTCTCTCTCAGCGCTCGCAGGTCCTTCTTTCTCCAGCTCGGGGCGCATCTCTCTCACCTCCGGTCCGGCGCGGGGCCGCGTATATCCGGCGGGGAGTGACACGCCCTCGGCTCGTTAGCGCCGCCCCAGATGGAATCGGCACGTTGCTTCTCATTGGGTGCGTGCGGGGGGGGTTTACCAGGCTCCGCCCTTGACGAGGAGCTGACAAGGAGCCCCTTCGTGGTAACCCCGTGGTCAATGGCGCTAATCGAGCCGGTGTGAGGACGCATCCTCCCCCGCTCCGCCGCCATCTCCTCTGTTGTTGTTGTAATTGTTGGGGAAGAAGATGGAAGGAGGTATGGGAAAGGTCCTAAACTCACTACTGATGCCATATAATCACATTCTGGTGCAACGAAGAGTCATAATTAATGGAGACGAGGCCTTAACTGACATAGAATAAGAATAACTAGGAAGATGTCCGAAAGTTGTCTACGTGTGGTGCGGTGGACCTGGGCACGACATTTAATGGGGGAATAAGGGGAAGGTCGGCTCTACTGATTGTTATTTACATGCAATGGGACTAGGGAATGGGGGATTGGGGAAAGTTGGGGAGTATTGGAGAAAATAGGGGAATATTTACAAGCGGATATGGAGGCCAAATTCCATATTCGCAACATTGCACCCTTCTCTACCCTCGGGGCGTCCCGACCCGATAAATTTTTACCTACTTTAGTGTGGCACGCAATGTAGTTCCCTCTACTATTAACTCTACCCTGAGTGCGACAGTTTTACAGATATTCACAAATGAGTAAATATGTCCCCCTGCGACGTTGCACCCTTCTCCTCACAGAAACACACCCACAGGATAACCGAATCCGGAAAGAATTCGCAAACTAAACATACAGCCGGTAGGGAGCATTATTTACAAGATTACGCTGATATCTACACTACGATCCAGGACCTGTTTTTGGAGGAACACATGCAGATGTTATGCATAGAGAGAGCGCGCTTGCCAGCATCGATACACCAACCCACGAGTGCTCTGTGGCCGACGGCCTTTAATAACGTGCAGAGCACCCTTCCCGAGCATCAAAAGCACCACCCCACCACCAATCGGTGCAGTCACCATTGTTCATTGGAATAAAAATAAATTCGACAACCCCTAACCCTGCAGGTGTCTCTTGCTCTTCGTGTGGCCTTCAGTGGTGTTAATTAACAGTGGTTCACCTTTATGGCATAGGTGCCACGTTGACCCATAGGTCCATCCCCGGGTGGTGCTTGGCCGCAACCGAACTGCGGTCCATTGTGGGTGGCCACAAACATTGCGGTCCATATGGTGTATCGATCCCGGCAGCAAACAGCGAAAGTGCAGGCCCACAACTGCGCAGCCAGCACCTCTCTCTCCTCTCTCTCTACCCCAAAGCCAGATCCTCGGAGGTGGGAGACAAAAGAAGCAGACAAGTGAGTAAGGTGGTAAGGGCGCAAAAGTGCACGCAATGTAAGGTGATGCACACTGGGGGCACATGGGAACCAGGTGAGACAGGTACGTTCCTATCGTACGCCCCCCCCCCCCACCAGGTAACCTACATGGCCCCTCCCTTACCCCTTACTGTATCCACAAAACACAACACTACCCATAAACATCTACTTTACAAATCAACAAACATCCCTACTGTCTTCCCCGTTCCTCCCATAAACCAAATTCGTCTTCTCTCCCTCCTAACCAATCAAATTTGCCATTTTCAACTCTCATCAAAATTTGCCATCTCCAACTGCACATCAAAATTTGCCATTACCAATTCATCATCAGTCCCTCCTAGGGAGGGAGAGATGGAATCACCCCAATGTCTCATCCACGTCGTGATGCGTCTCACAAATCCTCACAATCTCATTTCCTGCAACAAAACAAAGAAAACACAGGTGTGGAGTCATCATCACCACAGGTAAGTGGCTGCGTATGGTGCGACAGGTTCATCAATCCTAACTATTTCCTAAATGACTTTAACAACTTTACACTACCCGGGGTCTTTCTCCGGCCAAACCATTGGCCCCCTTACACTATGGGTTCTAAAAACCAATTCCCATTGGCCAAACTGTGGTGCGCTTCAATTTGGGGTCTCACTCCCCCGATTCATCTCCCGGTGCCCTCGCACAATTTCTGGGCTGTGGCGTGTACCTCTCCCAGTGGGTCTACCCACCTGCACACCTCCACCACTGCAGTTGCCTCCGAGCTTACCTGCTCCTTGCCCTAACCTAACTACCTGGGGAAGGCCCTCTGGCACTCTCCCCACTCGGTGCCCTCTCTGGCACTGGGCTACCTGGGTCCGTCCTCCGGATCCTCGGGCCCCATCCACAACTCTACCGGCTCCCAGAGCCCACCTGCGGCCTCACCTGGCCGACATCCTCACAGTGGTGGAGTGCTCAACCAACTACACACACTAACAGGCTACACGCCCAGCCATTTCCACAACACTAATGCACCCATTCACAACACCATTCTGCAACCGCACCACAGATGCCAATATCCAACCACAATTTACCTGCACCCTCTACCTAACACTTACACTACCCGCCCCGGGTATCCGTGATGGGGGTCCACTCTTCCCCCATCCACACCTTCGCACCATGCACACCACTCCGTACCACTTACTCCAACTCTCTCCACACACCTGTATTTGCACACCTGTGCTCTCACACCTGGTGCCACCTGCACCCTTCTCTCCCCAAGCGCATTCGCGCTGATCCACAACACTCACTACTCATACACTGCTCCACACACCTGTCCAGTTGCACACCTGTGCAATCACACCTGTTCAATCCTCACACACACAGCATCATCTCAGCTAACTACTCCCTTCTGAAACTTGCGCTTCCCAGTCGTCCCTTTAACTATTGCGCTCCCTCGTCATTATAATCCACACTAATCTACCTGCGTCCCCACTACAGGTATCAGTCACTAACTAACCTTAACGTTACCTACTGTCATCTTCGCTAGATCCCTACACACAATATCCTAACCCACCCGGGCTAGTTTTCACTGCCATACACCCCATAAGCTATAGCTCCTTTGCCCCCACCTGTGAGGGATGGTGGATTTGCCATCCCACCACATCGGGGGTCTCTCACTACCAATTTTGCACATCAAATTTCAACAAATTAAAAATTTGCCAATCACTGCCCATCATCTGCCAATCACTACTGCCAATCCCTTGCCAATCATCAAATTTTGTTTTTCTCTAATTTTGGGGCCAAAACACTAACCTCATCACCCAGTCTACTCACTAATACCTCTCGGTGCGCCAATCCCTGTCCAAAGCCCGGCTTCGTAAAGCCAAGCAATGGATGCTGGTTGTTTTGTGCCAGCGGCTGGATGCGTCCCGCATTCGGTGCAGGGAAGGAGGTTTACCCGGGCCGAGATCCCACGCACCATCTCGGCACGGAGCCATCCAATGCCCCGATCTCGACCTGCCGGCACGTCTCACCAAAAAGTGGTCGCCATGACGACCCTTTCTATCGGGCTGCCAGCTCCGCCTAGTGGAGCCTGGACGCGGCCGTTCAAAGCGAGGCCCGGCACGCACCGAGGGCCTGCTTCGGCTAAAAGTCGCTCTAACCTCTAACCCGTGTAACGTCGATGCTTCACCTGGACGCTTACACCCCGCAGCCCGTTCCTTGCTCACACATCCAGCCGTGCCCATGCTCCTCGTACCTTTCCTTACACACCCAGGTACACTCATTCCACTCACAGCCTTGGTCACACACCTGACCACCGAACACTTTGGCACACACTCGTTGCTCGCACACCTCACCAAAACACCTCTTCGCGCCCCCTCCTCAGTCACCTCCTCTGTGACAATCACAGGTGTGCTCTCATTCGCACACCCAACCACATGCCTCACCACCAACTCCAGCGTGCATTCCCACTCACGCTCTACCATTCCAGGTGTGCATCCTTCCATCCCAGGTGTACATCCTCGCTCACCTGTCACAACCAACTCACTCTCCTCGTCACTCTCAATACTCTCACCACCACTCTTGACAACGCACTCACCCTTACTCTTGACAGCGCACTCTTTCCCCATGCACCTGTCCGTTACACACCTTTCTCGCGCACACTCTCCCGTTACACCCTCTGTAACACTCACCACAGGTGGACACTCTTCCTTACTTCTGACAGCGCACTCTTTCCTCATGCACCTGTCCGTCACACACCTTTCTCGCGCACCCTCCTGCGCACACTCTCCCGTCACACCCTCTGTAACACTTACCACACCACGCTTCCATGTGCTCCCTCGCACACGCGCTACGACCGACTCACTCTCGCCAGCACCCTCACTCCTTGGCACGCACTTTTTCCTCACACACCCCAGAGTCGGACTTTCTCGCACACCTCTTTCGCACACCAGACCTGTCGCACACTTCACCAGTGGCCTCTCACGAACACCCGGGTCCATCTCGACCCCCAAGCTTATTAAATCCCCTGGCGCATCATACGCACGACCATATTGGTCACCACTTACACCGGGTCCTCTTCCTCTTCGCTTCTCCTCCATCACCTGCGAATCCCTCATCCGGTTAATGAGCACATCATCACGATCCGAACACAGACTTTGGACCAATTCTTTTACTTCCTCCTTTATCTCTTTGTTATCCTCTCTCCGTCGCTTCTTAATTTCGCTCACCCCTTCTTCCACTTCTTCTAATTTGTGCCTCACCTCTTTTATTCCCCGGTACGTCTCCTCAAGCTCGTCCTCCAAGGCTACCTTGACCGTTTCCATGTGCGTCCTCACCTGCCGGTCCTTCGTCTCCATTACCTCTATCACCTCGTCCAACCTCGTTGTCAGTCCCTCACGTACTATCTGACATTCCCTCTTTGTCGCTATTAAGTCGTTTTTTATGTCGTTTTGTGTCGCTTTTAAACCTCCTAATACTGCAGTGTTCCTTTGAACCTGCTCCGTTAGTCCTTTTTGTCCCTCCGTCAGCTGTTCCACCTCCTGCGTCAGGTCCTCTATGCCCCCTTGTAACTTTACAGTCCCCTTTCTCACCTCCTTTTCCATGTGCTCCTCACAGTGCCTCACCTCCTCGCGCACTCCTCCGACCTCCTCACTCACTCCTCTTCTGATCTCCTCTCCCATCACTTGCATCTCCTGCCCAGATGCCACCCTCATCTGCTCCATTTCCTCCCTGTGAGCATCCAGTTTGGTTTCTACCCCCATTCTGACCCCCTCTATCTGCTGCCCCATTTGGTTAACTTCCCTTTCCGCTTGGTCCCTCATGTCCCTCAATTTGCCTTCCATACTGTTTTCTAACCCCTCTAACCCATTTTTCACTCCCTCTATCTGATTCTCCTGGGCAGCCATTCTATTTTCTACCCCCTCTAACCCCTTTTGCATCCCTTCCATTTGATTCTCTTGAGCGGCCATTCTGTTTTCTACCCCCGTTAACCCCTCCTGTATTTCCCCTAATCTATTGTCTAATTTCCCAAATTTCTCGTCTAATCCCTTAAAATTATTATCTAATCCCTTAAAATTATTGTCTAATCCCTTAAAATTATTGTCTAATCCCTCACTGGTACCCCTCGCTTCGTCCCTCATTACCCACAATTGCTCACCCTGAGCATCCATCCGGTTCCCCAACCGCTCACCCAATCGCTCAATTTGGCTCCCCATACTCATCTGTACAGCTGCCTGTAGCTGCGCAATGAGGGCCTGTATGTCAATCGGCTGCATGTTAAAGCCCGTTGATACAGCGGGCTCGGCTACCGCGCGCTCTTGCGAGGCGCCATTTTGCGTGCCTGCTACCCTCGCTGTTTCGCTCTCCTCATGTCCCTCATGTCCCTCAATTTGGTCCTGGACCGACCCTGCTTCACTCTCCCCTACCGGACCCCAGCCGTCTTGATCCGCCATGGCGCGACTTTCAAAATTCGAGTTTCGTAACACAAATTCGAAATTTCGCCGTTATAATTTCGTCGAGCGCAGTAACCGCGGGACCGCGCTCCGGATCGATTTGGTCGAGCGCCGTACGCGCTCCGGCTCGATTTTCCCTCCCAAAATTTGGGCCTAACTAATTTAGTCCCGGGTCCGAATCTCACTCCTCGACACCAATTGTTACCGTACTAACACAATTGGTGTCCAAAATTTGGGCTAAATAAATTTAGTCCCAGGTTCGAATCCAACTCCTGACAACCAATTGTTACTGACGTGGCTTAGATGTTAGTTTACCGAGCGGTTTTGGTATGACCACGTCTGCACAAGTTACCGATTATACTCGACGTTGACGAAGCCGCGCCACGCTGGCTCAATAAGAAAAAGAAGACACCCGGCTGGGTTATAAAATGACGACACCAGGGATACGGTTCTCAAGACCTCCGGAGGAGATTATATTCGTTACGGAAGGTCAGATTACAGGGACGAGAGGTACAACATAGAAAGACAAGCACTTAGACACAATCTTATATTATTCCCCAACAGACGACAGGCAAACGGGACAACGGCTGACTCACACGGGGGTTGATGGAAAGGACAGGCGGGTAGCGATGGCTCCAGGTGCACCTGTGCTCAAAGGTTAGAATCGACCCGGTCCGGTCCAGAGATGCGGGAGGTTTCACAGCGCTCGGAGGGGACGTTCTTTCACAGGCGGGCCTTTCTCTCTCAGCGCTCGCAGGTCCTTCTTTCTCCAGCTCGGGGCGCATCTCTCTCACCTCCGGTCCGGCGCGGGGCCGCGTATATCCGGCGGGGAGTGACACGCCCTCGGCTCGTTAGCGCCGCCCCAGATGGAATCGGCACGTTGCTTCTCATTGGGTGCGTGCGGGGGGGTTTACCAGGCTCCGCCCTTGACGAGGAGCTGACAAGGAGCCCCTTCGTGGTAACCCCGTGGTCAATGGCGCTAATCGAGCCGGTGTGAGGACGCATCCTCCCCCGCTCCGCCGCCATCTCCTCTGTTGTTGTTGTAATTGTTGGGGAAGAAGATGGAAGGAGGTATGGGAAAGGTCCTAAACTCACTACTGATGCCATATAATCACATTCTGGTGCAACGAAGAGTCATAATTAATGGAGACGAGGCCTTAACTGACATAGAATAAGAATAACTAGGAAGATGTCCGAAAGTTGTCTACGTGTGGTGCGGTGGACCTGGGCACGACATTTAATGGGGGAATAAGGGGAAGGTCGGCTCTACTGATTGTTATTTACATGCAATGGGACTAGGGAATGGGGGATTGGGGAAAGTTGGGGAGTATTGGAGAAAATAGGGGAATATTTACAAGCGGATATGGAGGCCAAATTCCATATTCGCAACCAGTCACCAGCGCGTCTGATTTAATCTCCCGATTATATATATAATTATATATATATATATATATATATATATATTTATATATATATATATATATATATACTGTTACGGATCTCCGACGTCGGCTCTCCCCTTATCAAGGGGGGGTCAATCCCCTTGTCCTTTTATCTGGCCGACGTGAGTCCTGGAAGTTATAACGTCCTTCCCGGCGCGGCGTTAGGTAGGGTTTGTTAGGCCTAGGGATTCGCTACTACCTAAGTACTAACGCCGACCAGAAACGAGTGAATAACTCCCACTCGAATCACGGATATGGATGGAAAATGCCGAGCAGATAGCAATCCGCGATCCGAGCTGTTAACAATGTGACTAAACCCGATTGTAAGCGGTTGCGATCGTGCCACGCTTACCCAATTAGAGAAAAGACTGATGCGATCGGATGGAGAGGAAACCAGGAAAATAGGAAGAACAGATGGGTTTATTAATTATATACAAAGAAGAGGAAACGAAAGAAATGTACATGAAAGAAAGAGGAAGGAAAAGCACACAAGGCAGCCTTAATTACAGTCTTATCTTATTCCCTGGACAAACGGGCCCATCTCACATACAAACACTCACACGGGGATTGCAGATGGTAGGTTGATAGTCACCAGCGCGTCCAGGCTCCAGTCCGGCTCTGGTCCAGGCGATGGAAAACCCGGCAGGCAGCTCTTCGTATAGCGTAACATGAGCGGACACTTATAATGATGGGGGGAAGGCTGGTATACTGCGTACGTACTTTGTGCTCTACTCGCGCCAAACGCCCCTTCTCCAATGTCCTGCTTTGGAATCCCAATGCCAGCGAGCCCTCTGTAATCACGACAGTCCTCAGCGCTTTCCACAACGATCAGTCCTGGACGGTCCTCTGTGAGAGTCCTTTCACAAGCGCATATACTCTCCAGTCCTTTCACAAGCGCATATATTCTCGAGTCCTGTTAGCACAAGCTTCCTCGGTAAGTCCTTTATGAGCCAACCTTCCAACGAGAGTCCTTTTACTCGCGAGTCCTCTCTAACGAGCGCTCTTCTCATCAGTCCTGTCCAAGGGCTTTGTGCGCTGGCTTTTATAAGTGAAGCCAGCGAACGCTCCGCGAGCCCCAACCACGCCCTGTCAGGTGATGTCACCTCAGCCCTGATTGGCTAGTGAGGGCTTACCGGCCCCGCCCTGACGGCTGGGTGACGTGGCCACACCTTCTCCCTGGCGCTCCGCCCCCTTTTTCCGGGCTTCACCTCGTGGCTTATGGCGGCGTTGAGCGGGCTCAAGCGCAGCGAGGGCTGCTGCTGCTGGCCAAGGAGCGTACCAAATTGGGAGGGGCCATGGGGCACAAAGTGGGGAGCACGCTTATAAGGCGTCGCTTGGAGGGAGGCTGCAGGCCTACTTGGAGGGGATGGATGAGGGGCCTACTTCTTATTTGATTGACGCAACGCAGATTCAACTATTGGAAAATGGCCTTATCTAACACATACTAAGAAATAACTGATGTCCTATGGTGACCTACGTGTTGCTTGTGGCCTATCTATGGGGTGCTACCGTTAACCTTTAATGATGTGATATTTACAAGCAAGTGTGGGTTCTCAAAACCGCAACAATATGTATATATATATATATATATATATATATATATATATATATACATACATACAGACTTGGCATTTAATATGGAATTTTTTTTTTTTCTTGACTTGGGTTTACTTTCTTAACTCAGTATATCAATCTGGTGAGTTTCCTTTACACTTTGGTGATTTATTTGTTAAAAGAACCATGTCACTGATTGTTTGTCGCAGCAAGAAGTCAACAACAGGATTATATCACAGGTGGCGTGGCAAAATGTACGGACAGTTGCATTTGACGATTGTTTTCACAGTCGGGTATACAAGGGTTGTTGCGTTCTGTATTAGTGGAAAACAACTGCTGCATGTCTCCAAAAGTTATTGCCGCTTCCTCTGGAGATGGTCCGTCAACTCGACAATGCTGTTTGTCATGAAGTGGTGGCTTTACGAAATTACGGCATGAAACAGCGTGCTATTGCTCGGCAGTATGGCATCACTCAAGGTCAGGTGTCAAAGATCTTGAAACGAAATGCTCAGAGGGGTGGCTCTACTCCAATGCCGAGGCCAGGACGTCCCCGCAGAACCACAAGGAGGGATGATCGCCAGCTGCACCGGTTAGTCCGCAATGGCCATACCAAGTCAGCTAATCGGCTTCGGGCTGAGTGGCAGCAACTGACAAATGTGCCTGTATCCAGAAGCCTCGTCAACCAACGACTGGTTCAAGCAGGCTATCGTGCCAGGCGTCCCCTGAGAAAGCCACGCCTGACCAGACAACACCGCCAGCGCCGATTGCAGTGGGCCAGAGAGCACCGTCAATAGCAGCCAGGACACTGGAATCACGTGATCTTCAGTGACGAGTCTAGATTTCTGGTCTATCTTCAAGATGGCTGCGTCCGAGTGTGCAGACAAGTGCATGAAGCCTACAACAAAGATTGTATAGTGCCAAGAGTCCAAGCTGGAGGTGGTGGGGTGACCGTTTGGGCTGCTTTTCATGTAGGGGGCAAAACTGACCTGGTTGTTCTGAATGGAAACCTGAACCAGTTCAAGTACAGGGCCATTCTGGAAGAAACATTGCTTCCATTTGCTCTGCAGCCTTTCGAGGAAACTTTGTCTTCCAAGATGACAATGCACGGCCTCATCGTGCTCGCATGATCCAACACTTTCTTGCTGACCGTGGTGTAGAGCATATGGAGTGGCCTGCCATGTCCCCGGATATGAATCCGATGGAGAACTTGTGGGCAGAATTAACGCGTCAAATCGACCACTTGGACCAGCAGCCGACCTCTGTGCATGAATTGCAGCAGGCTATTGTCACTGCATGGCAAGCGATTCCTGTCCAAACCTTGACAAATCTCGTGAACAGCATGCCTCAACGTGTACATGCTCTCCTAAAAGATCATGGGGGTTACACGAAGAACTGAACTGTAATTTTACTGTCCGTAATCCCAGTCGTAATTAACTTTTGTTTTTGTTAAAAAAATTTTGGCTAATGTGCAAAATAAAGAGATGATGGAACCCATCTGTGGATCGGTCCCATCGGCCGATGGGTCTGCGCCATCTGCGGATGTGTTGTTCACCTTGAAGGAATGTGTTGACAGAATGGGGCTCTTCAATCAGGTACACAGTCATTGGAATTACATGTGGTAGGAATTTAACAGAGATTATTTTTAAATGTTTAACAGATTAAACCACATGTCACGGACTGCTTTATAAACATTTATGACATCAATTGCTTATTTTTAGGTTCAAATAAACATACTCATCCACCATTGATGCATAGGAAACACAGATGGGTTCACCTTCAAGGTGAACAACACATCCGCAGATGGCGCAGACCCATCGGCCGATGGGACCGATCCACAGATGGGTTCCAACAGAGATACTTCTGGAAAACGTACAGAAGTTTAACACAGTACTGTCCATGAGTTGAGTTCGATATCAGTTTACATCACTTTCAAGGATCAATTTATTTGTTTCAAAATGTCAAATGTGGTTTTTGTTTCTTTTAAAGGTCACATTAACAAAATCTAGAATAATTTCAACATAATTCCAACGAACTTTTGGTTCGAAGAGATCTTGAAAAGTAAGTTCACCCCCACAAAAAAAATATTCCATATTAAATGCCAAGTCTGTATATATATATATATATATATATATATATATATATATATATATATATATATATATATATATATATATATATATATATATATATATATATATATATATACAGTATATATATATATATATATATATATACAGTATATATAGATATATATATATATATATATATATATATATATATATATATATATATATATATATATATATATATATATATATATATATATACAGTATATATATATATATACAGTATATATATATATATATATATATATATATATATATATATATATATATATATATATATATATATATATATATACTGTATATAGATATATACATACATTATAAAAGAAAGTTTTTGTTTGTTTGTCTGCGCAAGCTAATCTCCTGAACGGTGAAACATAGGAGGAAACCTCTAATACAAAAAATGTCGGGACGGGCCCCGGGAAGGTTTTAGGCTCGGTGGCGAGGCCGGTTGAGGCCTCTTCGGCCGGGCCGGGCCCATTTTGCAATTAAAAGCTGAGCTGAATTATAGTAGTCAATCTTCTACGGCCGCGAGTAAAAGCTGAATAATAGTAGTAAATTCATTCAAAAAGAACCAAAAATGTCGGGACGGGCCCCGGGGAGGTTATAGGCTAGGTAGCGAGGCCAGTCGAGGCCGCGTCGGCCGAGCTGGGCCCATTTCACAATTAAAAGCTGAGCTGAATTATAGTAGTCATTCTTCTACGGCCACGAGTAAAAGCTGAATAATAGTAGTAAATTCATTCAAAAATAACCTGGGCAACGCCGGGTGCTTTCAGCTTGTATATAGATATATATATCAGCTAGTATATATAGCGTCGATACTGAGGACCGGGCTTATTTTAGCTGAGGCTAATGACTGTACCTGAGTTACTGTGTTGCCATGATTTTCACCAATCATAATACAAACAATTACTTTGCACAAATGTATTTGTTGTGTTTGTGATATTACATTTTTATAGGCAATTTAGGATAAAGATTTAGGTTGAATGTTTTTTTTTCAAGAAAGAACCCCTCAGCACATATATAGGGGAGGGGTAGGTGCAGACTGGAAGTTTGGGACGATTACACCTCACCACCACGTAATACAAAACACCTCACCACCAAGTAATTCAAAACACCGCACCACAACGTAATTCAAAACACCTCACCACCACGTAATTCAAAATACCTCACCACCAAGTAATTCAAAACACCTCACCACCATAAAACACGTTATAAAAACACCTCACCACCACGTAATTATAAATACCTAACTACCACGTAATTCAAAACACCTCACCACCATGTGATTTAAATACACCTCACCACCATGTGATTTAAATACACCTCACCACCACGTCATTTAAAAACACCTCACCACCATATAATTAAAAACACCTCACCACCACGTAATTATAAATACCTCACCACCACGTAATTCAAAGCAACTCACCACCATGTGATTTTAAAACACCTCACCACCATGTCATTTAAAAACACCTCACCACCATGTCATTTAAAAACACCTCACCACCACATAATTCAAAATACCTCACCACCACGTGATTCAAAACCACCACAACGTTATTAAAAACACTTCACAACCACGGAAAAAAAAGTTTGAGGGAGTCGTTAAGTGAGAACACAGACACTGCCTAGATGTGTAGATATATAGATAAATGACTGTACCCGAGTTGCTGTTTTGTCATGGTTTAAACCAATCATAATTCAAACAATTAACAATTATTTTGCACAAATGTATTTGTAATATATGTGATATCACATTTTATAAACAATTGAAGTTGAAAAAAAAAAAATTCCCCAAAGAATTCCAAAAAAAAAGAAAACAAATTGGAAATTTTGTCAAAAAAATACCCTTAGGACATACCGACGGGATAGATATGTGCATTCCAGAAGTTTGGTACGATTTCACAAAAAGTTTGAGAAAGTAGTTCAGTGACAACACAGGACATCACAACACAACACAACACAACACAACACAACACAACACAGGACAGGACAGACGCTGCACAGATATATATATATATATATATATATATATATATAATTATATATATATATATATATATATATATATATATATATATATATATATATATATATATATATATATATATATATACCCTTCTAGGCTCTATCCCCACCGATTCTACATACTTAACAAATATTACGACTGCTATTACTACTACAATGGAACTTCAACACAGTAGGCCATCAGGCTCATTAAGCTTGTGCTATCCTGTCAACACTCATATATATATATATATATATATATATATATATATATATATATATATATATATATATATATATATATATATATATATATATATATATATATATATATATATATACAGTATATATATATATATATATATATATATATATATATATATATATATTTATATTTATATATATATATATATATATATATATATATATATATATATATATATATATATATACATATATATATATATATATATATATATATATATATATACGTATATATATATATTGTTACGGATCTCAGAACATCGGCTCTCCCCTTATCAAGAGGGCGTTAATCCCCTTGTCTTTGATCTGGCCGACGCGACCCTGGAAGTTATAACGTTCCTTCCGGTCGGTGGTAAATAGGGTTGTTGGTCGATTTTTAGTCCTATTACCTAATTACTACCACCGACCGTAAAGCAAGGAAATAACTCCCGCTCGATCCACGGATATTGATGGGATATGCCGAGCGGATAGCAATCCGCGATCCAAGCTGTTAACCAGTGACTAGACCCATTCTAAGCGGTTGCGATAGTGCCACGTTTACCCAATGGAGAAAAGACTAATGCGATCAGATCGGAACTTCTTTCCTGGAAGTCCTTGGTGTCCTTGTGTTTTATACTTCTCTCACCCCCCCCCCCCTTCCCACGCCTCCTCCCCCCAAGCCCTCTCCCTCGCACACATCTCCCGATGTCCCTGCTCTCAAATGTTGTGTTTGTGTGCTTCCCCTTCTCTCCCCATCTTGTCTAACGCTCCCTCTTTTTATATATTTTGTTTGTCTGTTTGATTTTTTTTTTTTGTGATAAATGTTAGCTCTTTCACGAGCCTCAATTCTGTATACAAAAAACAAACAAACAAAAAACAAACAAACAAACATAAAAAAACAAATATAAAGTGAGCGCGAAAAGTTGACGTCGCAGAAGTTGCGAACTCAACCTCTCATTCCGTGTTCGAGGCTAAAGTAATCAGCAAATTGAAAGATGACAAAAAGTTCCACCAGGAATGACGTAATATCAAATATTGAGTTTTTAAAATTCCCCATTGTGACCTTGGGACTTGAACCGGGATAAAATAGAAAAAAACCGTTACATATTTCATGCGTCTCCTCAATGTTGATTGCATGTACAAAGTTTCATTTTAAAACCTTTAAAGATTGCCCGCAATTGAATTTTTCGGTTTTTGACCACTCCCCAGGGGGCGGGGCCAAAAAGGAAAGGACACACACCTTCTTGCCAAGTGGCGATCATAACTACTGTACCAAGTTTGGTAAATTTCTGGCCAACCGTTTAGGACATATCATGATGGACGGACAGACACACGGATGGAGTCGATTACAATTTCCCTCCTCGTGTTTCTTTCTTTTTCCTTCCTACCTACTTACTCCAGGTGTGCAGACAATCAAGCACCTGTGCATGTGTATGTGGCTGCCATTTTCGTAAGGGGAAAGGAGGGTAAGAGGTCTTTCAGATGAATGCTGACAAGATTTTTTCTGATCCTCCGTTACTCGTAAGCACTCGAGTAAGAAACCTACTTTGAGGACTTTGCTTACAAATGCAGAGGAAAGGAAGCAAATGTTACAGTCGCCGCTCATTCCGGTTTCCCGGTTAAATCCCAGAAGGTCGTGTCGAATCGACCACAACAGTCTACCGCTTGAAGACCTCCTTGCCGGATCTGGATCTGATGACTTCACTACCGTGTGCATTTGAAGTTTTAAAACAGTCCATTGCTGCGCTGATAGGCGTCACGTGACCGATCGAATTTAGGCTGAGCAACCTGAGCCACATGACGCGATCTTAATAGCGGCGTGGACTACAAACAATCAATCCCTCAATATAACTTTATGGAAACACCAAATGAAGCCACCCCCACCACAACCAGAATCCACCCGAGCCCAAATCAGGTTTATTATACAGATGCCAAATAGTCCGGGGAGAGGAAACAGACGGAAGCAAAATGCATATGTAATAAATAAACCCCTTAAACCAAGTACCGTGCATACGCACCCACGAATCAAACAAGCAAACGGGATTCCTTACGTAACCTATGCCTTAACTGGGCCCACTTACATTCCACGAGATATCGACATAGTTGGGGACAGACAAGACAGAAAGAAATGGTTGGGCAACAAATAGACAGGCAAACAGAATATCGCAAGCAACCAACCAATATACTTGAAAAATCTTCGATTTTCACAAGTAACAAATAGGGGTGAATACATAACCTCCGTTCAACTTCGGTGGCGGAGGTACAGTGCCTTCAGAAAGTATTCACACCCCTTGGACTTTTTCACATTTTGTTGTTACAGCCTGAATTTAAAATTGATTAAAATGAGACTTTTTTGTCACTGATCTACACATTATACCTCATAATGTCAAAGTGGAATTTTTCTACAGATATTTTTTACAAATTAATTAAAAATGAAAAGCTGAAATGTCTTGAGTCAATAAGTATTCAACCGCTTTGCTATGACATTCCAAATTGAGCTCAGGTTCATCCAATTTCCTTTGATCATCCTTGAGATGTCACTACAACTTAATTGGAGTAACCTGTTACCAATTAAGTTACAACTTTATTACCTGTGGCCAATTCAATTGATTGCACATGATTTAGAAAGAAATACACCTTTCTATATGAGGTCCCACAATTGACAGTGCATGTCAGAGCAGAAACTCTACCATGAAGTCCAAGGAACTGTCGGTAGAACTCCGAGATAGATTTGTGAGGAGGCATAGATATGGGGAAGGACATAAAACAATAATTTCTAGAGTGTTGAAAGCTCCCAATAGCACAGTGAGATCCATAATTTGGGAATGTAAAGAATATGGAACCAAACTGAGCCAAACAGTCTCTTAATAGAGCTGGCCGACCAACCAAACTGAGCAACTGGGCAAGAAGCACCTTGGTCAGGGAAGTGACAAAGAACCCAATGACTACTGACAGAACGACATAGTTCCTTGGCTGAGATGGGAGAACCTGCTGGAAGGACAACTGTCTCTGCAGCACTTCACAAATATAGCCTTTATGGGAGAATGGCCAGACAGAAGCCACTCCTGAGAAAAACGCAAAAAGGCACGTGAAAGACTATGAGAGCATGAGGCAAAAGATTCTGTGGTCCGAGGAGACGAAAATTGAACTCTTTGGCCTGAATGCAAAGTGCTATGTATGGCGGAAACCAAATACAGCTCATCACCCATCTAATACCATACCTACCGTGAAGCGGGAACAATGGATGGAGCCAAATAGAGGCAAATCCTTGAGGAGAACCTGCTTCAGAGTGCAAAAGACCTTAGGCTGCGGTGAAGATTTATATTCCAACAGGACAATGACCCCAAGCATGCAGCCAAAGCAACACTGGAATGTCTTCAGAACAAGAATGTGAAAGTCCTTGAGTGGCCCAGCCAAAGCCCAGACTTGAATCCAATTGAGCATCTGTGGAAAGACTTGAAGATTGTTGTTCACCAACGCTCCCCATCCAACTTGACAGAGCTTGAGCAAATCTACAAGAAAGAATGGAAGAAACTCCCCAAATCTAGATGTGCAAAGCTGATACAGACATACGCAAGAAGACTCGAAGCTGTAATCACTGCCAAGGGCACTTTAATGAAGTATTGACTCAGGGGGTTGAATACATATGTAAATTACATACCGTGGGACCCTGCTATTTGTGGGGGATACATTCCTGGAAAATCCACGAATAGAGAAGCTGCGAATAGCGGGCATTGTTTCAATGGAAAAAGGGGGATAGGTTCCCGAGTCGTGAAAATCCGCGAATAGAGAGGACCAAACTGCGAATGGCGAGGCAAAATCAGCGAATGAAGAGGCAAATCCCGAGAATGTTGACAATAATCCGTGAAGGTCGATTAAAGTCCTGGAAATTGCGAGACAAAACCAACAAATATCGTCGCTAATCCGCGAAGGTCAATGAAAATCCCATGAATGTATGCCGCGGCATTGCTTCAATGGGGAAAAGGGGGATACGTTATAGGTTCCTGGCAGTTCCTGATTCATAGAGGAAAATTCTTAAAGTTTAAAATGTTTTCGACTGGAAATGCACATGATTGCAGTTTCACAAAAAATGCTTACAAATAAAATAGAACAACAACACCAGGTACCATTTCCAATTTAGTGAAGGCATGTGCTTACAGTTTATTAAAAGTGCTTAAGCATACCGTACCGTGAAAGTAAAAAAAAACACAACACCATCATGTACCGTTTGCCATCACCATCTGCCAACAGAGGCCCCACTCTCTCCTCTCAAAAGCCAGTTGAGCAGCCCCACTTTCTGGCTCAGGCAATGGTCTTGTGCTTGGGAGCCATGACTGAACGATGAGCAGAGCGAGTCAAGAACGCAGGTCAAAGCAACGGGACGAGAACAATGATTGAGCTTGAGGACACAATCTGTATATGTAGGATTGCGAGCATTGTGGGTATCTGTGGGAGGTACTATGCCCATTTTTTTTTGTGGTGGATGTTATCAGATGATTCTATATTGAGCTTATCTGCTAATTTCAATAATAGATTTAATGAAGCATTTGCATTCTATAATTCGCGGAGGATGACATGTTTTAGTTGCTGATGGTGTTCGTCTTTAGCTAAAATTTGTGCCCGCGAAAGCCATGAAAACACAAATCACACAGCAGTGAATGTACTGTATAAGCAGGTCATGCTCGCGGCTCGTAGAAGATGTTTTTTTGCGTATCTCCAGCTTCTTTATGCTGGTAAAAGATGGGTTTTTATCAATGTGTCAACCTGGTGGGTCGTGAAATTTTTCTTTTGCGCCCTTGAAAAACCGCGAATGCGCGGAACATGGCCGCGAATAGGGGGAAAAAAACCGCGATTTCGCGGAACACGCCCGCGAATAGAAAAAACACCCGCGAATTCGCGAGACACTTTTCCGCGAATAGAGAAACATGTCGCATTTTATCAATCGCAAATACACGGATTCCACGAATAGCGTACATGAATAGCGTTTTATCAATTACAAATACACGGATTCCTCGGGACCTCGGAAGGGAACCTCGAAATACTGTATTTCTGTATTTCATTTTTAATTATTTTGTAGAAATTTCCCCAAAAAAAATAAAAAAATCCACTTTGACATTATGGGGTATTATGTGTAGATCAGTGATTTTTTTTAAATCTCAATTTACTCCATTTTAAATTCAGACTGTAACAACAAAATGTGAAAAAGTTCAGGGGTGCGAATACTTTCTGAAGGTCTGAAGGCCCTGCATGGGCACACCTCTAATATATGGCCTTAGATATGACTATAAGATAAAAGATCAAATGAAATGAAGTTCTCTTTGGTGCATGTAATTCAAAATCCCTGTAGGATTAAGATCCAACATATACCTGTAAATATTGTGCGGAGTCATTATTACTTTTATCATGAAAAATAATTACAATTCACATGTCGTTTTGTAAGAGAGTATCCATGAAATAATAAATAAAGTACTGTATCGAATCTACTATTAAAGAATCCGATGTGAGATTAATAATGTGTATAATGAAAGCTGACCTATACTCTTTTTTACCCAATACGACTTTCCAAAGCAGACATGAGAGTGAATATATGGGACAACGTTATGCACATCCGCTTGTACAGTGTGAAATGATAACGAGCCTTTAATCACAATCTGTAACATTTCTCTTTCATGCTAGCTTGGGGAAACGCCTCCAAGTTCTCCTGGAAAGTATCATCATCATCATCATCATCATCATCATCATCATCAGCAGCAGCAGCAGCAGCAGCATTATTATCATATCATTATCATTACCATACGTTAGTAAAAGGTAGTCCTGTTAAAACAGCGATGGGGGTGGTATATATCACGACTACTTGAACATAATTGAATGTGAGTTGTGTATGTTTGTGGGTAGTCAGGGGTAACATTTGATGAGGAGGACCAATGTTTGTCCAACCTGCTCTTAAATAATTTGAAGTGATGGTGTAGTTATCAGTTTATCACTAACTGATGAACGCTGTACCATTTCTCAGTTATACTCTGACTCGATGACGTCAACGTGACGTCATCGCTTCGCAAAACCAATCGCCATGAAAACGTCATCACACAGCCCTCCTGATTGGATGTTTGACCGTTATTTCTAAAAAGCTTTCCGCACTTGCAAATCCACCTAAATATTTAATTGATAAAGCAATATTTGTGTCATATTCGTATTTTATGAATAAAATGCGTTATTGTTTTAATTATCTCATACACGTATTTCGTTTTAAAACTCAGACCGGAAGTCCGTAGTGTTTCCTTCCTGTGGTAGTGGGAGCCTATTTTTATTGCCGTGAATGACAATTGGTGAAATCGTAAAACATCCGCCATGTCGTAAGCCATTTTTTGTTTTTGTAAAGCATTTTCATTATGTACATGTATGTTGCATTGATATCTTGAGATGGCAATTTTTTTTTAAGATTGTGATATTCTCGCGTCTGATAGAATATTGGAGTAGGCCTAAGCCGGGCGCTGATTTTGTCTTTGTGTTAGTGTTTTGAGAACGTTTTGTAGCATGTTGCTGGTCTTGCACGTTTAATGAAATGTTCGTATTAGTAATTAGGTTTTTTGGGATTGAAATACCTGCATTCTGTTGTCTCGTACTCGCTGGTGTGTGTGTGCGTGTGTGTCTGCGTGCGTGTGTGTCTGTCTGCGTGTGTGTGTGTCTGCGTGTGTGTCTGCGTGCGCGTGTGTCTGCGTGCGTGTGTGTCTGCGTGCGTGTGTCTGCGTGCGTGCGTGTATGTCTGCGTGCGTGTGTGTATGTCTGCGTGCGTGTGTGTCTGCGTGCGTGTGTGTCTGCGTGCGTGTGTGTGGGTGTGTGTGTGTGTGTGTGTGTGTGTCTGCGTGTGTGTGTGTGTGTGTGTGTCTGCGTGTGTGTGTGTCTGCGTGTGTGTGTGTCTGCGTGTGTGTGTGTCTGCGTGTGTGTGTGTCTGCGTGTGTGTGTGTCTGCGTGTGTGTGTGTCTGCGTGTGTGTGTGTCTGCGTGTGTGTGTGTCTGCGTGTGTGTGTGTCTGCGTGTGTGTGTGTCTGCGTGTGTGTGTGTCTGTGTGTGTGTGTGTCTGCGTGTGTGTGTGTCTGCGTGTGTGTGTGTGTCTGCGTGTGTGTGTGTGTCTGCGTGTGTGTGTGTGTCTGTCTGCGTGTGGGTGTGTGCGTCTGCGTGGGTGTGTGTGTGTGTGTCTGCGTGTGTGTGTGTCTGCGTGTGTGTGTGTCTGCGTGTGTGTGTGTCTGCGTGTGTGTGTGTCTGCGTGTGTGTGTGTGTGTCTGTGTGTGTGTGTGTCTGCGTGTGGGTGTGTGCGTCTGCGTGGGTGGGTGTGTGTGTGTGTGTGTCTGCGTGGGTGTGTGTGTGTGTGTGCGTGTGTGTGTGTCTGCGTGTGTGTGTGTCTGCGTGTGTGTGTGTCTGCGTGTGTGTGTGTCTGCGTGTGTGTGTGTGTCTGCGTGTGTGTGTGTGTCTGCGTGTGTGTGTGTGTGTGTGTGTGTGTGTGTGTCTGCGTGTGTGTGTGTCTGCGTGTGTGTGTGTCTGCGTGGGTGTGTGTCTGCGTGGGTGTGTGTCTGCGTGGGTGTGTGTCTGTGTGTGTGTCTGTCTGCATGGGTGTGTGTGTGTGTGTGTGTGTGTGTGTGTGTGTGTGTGTGTGTGTGTGTGTGTGTGTGTGTGTGTGTGTGTGTGTGTGTGTGTGTGTGTGTGTGTGTGTGTGTGTGTGTGTGTGTGTGTGTGTGTGTGTGTGTGTTTTTTTGTGTGTTTTTTATTTATTTATAAATTCATGGACCATGGACCTAACACTGTCCACTCTGCTGCAAAACTCAACTGCACCGATCTTATCCACACCCTTCATTATTTTAAACATCTCGGTCATATCTCCTCGTAATCACCTCCTTTCCTTTCCTTTCCAATGACATGTATAAAGCCCCGTCTCCTTCCACTCCTTCAGCTAGCTAAGCCAGGCATTAATCCTGTAGTTCGTCGCTGAACCCCCACTATGGCAGCTATGTCCTTCCTGAGCTGTGGTTACCAAAACTGTACACAATATTACTATACAATGTCCTCACTAATGCTTCAGTCACATTTGGCTCGGCGGCCGTAGGGTCTAAAAAATCTACGGCCACTAGCAATTATAGGGCGGCCGCAGTATTTCCACGGTCACACAATGTAGCAGTCACATATGTTTTTATTTTTCGGGTAGCCGCACGGGTATTTAGAAATTGTGGAGACCGAAAACGTGGGGGTGCCGTACGGTCTTTGATTTGATGTCGCACGGTGACCTTAGGGCGTCCCTGCGGTGGCCATATAATTTTCAAGGCAAGGCAAGGTAGCCTCAAGGTGCCCGCAAGGCAACCGCAGGGGGGCCCTAAGGCGAACGTGCGGCCAGACGGACGGTAACGAGTGGGTATATATACCAGTTCTTTTTCATATGTATAACAGCACTTACAGTTGTCATGGCTACGGCTTGTCGAATTGCTACGGCCGACCTAGAAATGAAAAAAGTTATAACTCCGCGCTATAATTCCACGGCGACCCCTACGGCCTGTAAAAGATAGCCATACGCCCTAGGGCCACCCTGAGGCCACCTCAGAAACTCTGCGGCCGCCGCACGTTTCTGTCAATTTATGGGGGGTACGGCCGCCGTATCCTAGCCGTAGAGCAAATGTGACTGAGGAGTAAATTACTATACAATGTAATAAACTACCTCTGATTTATAATTGATCCCCCTCGATTACAGCCTAAACCCCTGTTTGCTGCACCTATAGCTGCCTGGTATTGGCCTGTCTGCTTACCTCCCATATATATTACCACCCCCAGATCCTTCTGTGTGACACGCTCCAAAATTTCCCCTTTCATCATGTAATCTCTATTTTCATGATTCCTCCCCAGCCCCATACACTTGTTTTGGTTAAATTACATCTGTCAATCTTTTGCCCAGTCGATGCAGGTATCAATACTTTCCTGAATGTGATCACTACCCCCTCTGCTATCTAACTCATCTACAAGCTTCATGTCATCTGCTAATACCCCGTTCTCACTTGGACGACTTTCTACACGAATGCCGTGCGACTACCAAATCGCACAGGGCGTACGGGAGTCCCACGGCAGTCTGTTGATTATTCGCACAGCTTGTAGGGGTGTCGTGTGTAATCACTGGTAATTCGGATGGGTCGCATGCCCGTGCGAGTTTTTTCAACTGTTGAAAATTTATATACGGCTGTCGCACGTTTCGCATAGTTTGCATTGGTCGCATCGATTTTATGCCTTTCGCGTGGATCGAACAGCGCTTGTACGGCGGACGCGCGGTGCTCTGATTGGTTGTACGGCGGTTGTACCGCATGCGCACAGGTCGCACGCGAATTGAACAAGAATCGCACGGCGCTTGCGCGGGACTCGTTGAGGTTGTACGGCAGTCGCATGGCAGTCGCACGCAACTTGAACCGGAAAAGTCGCATGAGAGTTTAACGGCAGTCGCACGGCAGTTGTACAAGTGAGACTGCGCGGGAAAAAACAGGGAAATTCGTACGGAAATCGCACGAATTAGTTTTTCGCACGAATTTTTAGTCGCACCGCAGTTGTACAAAAAATCGTTCAAGTGAGAACGGGCCTTAATTTGAAATGCTGACTCTTCACCTCACGATCCAAATCGTTGATGTAAATTATGAATAATAATGGGCCGAGTGCTGATGCCTGAGATATCCCACTACTTGCATCCGCCCAGCGAAACGTCATCCCATTCACAGCCACTCTCTGCTTCCTATCACTAATCCAGTTTACAATCCAGGTAGCAACCTGACCAGCAACTCCACACATCCTCACCTTAGCTAACAACCTCCTATGTGTGGTACCTTATGAAATGCCTTCTTTTACTATATATACTTGTACTTCTTATACATAGATGTACTATGTCCACTTCCACCCAATCAAAAACTGCTTCATATGACTCAAGATTTGTTAGACAAGACCTACCTTTGGTAAACCCTTGCTGATTGCCTAAACCCATGCTGATTGCCTAAACCCATGCTAAAATTTCTAAAATATATATTTGTTTGACTTGTTTGACCAGTTTGTGCTGACTGCCTCAACCCATGCTGACTGCCTCAACCCATGCTGACTGCCTCAACCCATGCTGACTGCCTCAACCCATGCTGACTGCCTCAACCCATGCTGACTGCCTCAACCCATGCTGACTGCCTAAACCCATGCTGACTGCCTAAACCCATGCTGACTGCCTAAACCCATGCTGACTGCCTAAACCCATGCTGACTGCCTAAACCCATGCTGACTGCCTAAACCCATGCTGACTGCCTCAACCCATGCTGACTGCCTAAACCCATGCTGACTGCCTAAACCCATGCTGACTGCCTAAACCCATGCTGACTGCCTAAACCCATGCTGACTGCCTAAACCCATGCTGACTGCCTAAACCCATGCTGACTGCCTAAACCCATGCTGACTGCCTAAACCCATGCTGACTGCCTAAACCCATGCTGACTGCCTAAACCCATGCTGACTGCCTAAACCCATGCTGACTGCCTAAACCCATGCTGACTGCCTAAACCCATGCTGACTGCCTAAACCCATGCTGACTGCCTAAACCCATGCTGACTGCCTAAACCCATGCTGACTGCCTAAACCCATGCTGACTGCCTAAACCCATGCTGACTGCCTAAACCCATGCTGACTGCCTAAACCCATGCTGACTGCCTAAACCCATGCTGACTGCCTAAACCCATGCTGACTGCCTAAACCCATGCTGACTGCCTAAACCCATGCTGACTGCCTAAACCCATGCTGACTGCCTAAACCCATGCTGACTGCCTAAACCCATGCTGACTGCCTAAACCCATGCTGACTGCCTAAACCCATGCTGACTGCCTAAACCCATGCTGACTGCCTAAACCCATGCTGACTGCCTAAACCCATGCTGACTGCCTAAACCCATGCTGACTGCCTAAACCCATGCTGACTGCCTAAACCCATGCTGACTGCCTAAACCCATGCTGACTGAAGTATTTGAATCTGGTCGGTGTAAAGATAACAGACCCGTTAACTCAATCGCTCCCCAATTTTTTTTTTTACTTTCCTCTTAAGAAATCTATAACTTCCCATTTTTGAGCTCATTCAATCAGCACAAGAATATAAGGCTTCTTTTTATTTATTTTTTGGGACAGTAGAGAACAGTGACATCGGGAGATCTGTGGAAGGGAGAGGGCTGAGGTGGGATACACGGGATAAATAAGGTGGACACTACAAGACGTTCAGGAATGAAAGAATTTGAAAAAGGTGGATTTGGGGTGGATTAACAGGGATATAAAAGATCAAGGTTTTGGATGGGGGAAGATAAGAGTTGGTGGTGAACAGCTGTTTTGAAGTCCTGGAGGGAGGAGTGGGATTGAAGAGAGTGTGGGAGCTTGTTCCAAAGGCGGTAAAACAGAGGAATGAAAGAGTGAAGGTGAGCAGAGAGTCTTGATTTTGGCAGTCTTCTTGATTTTATGGCTTGATACCAATGATTCTAAAAGCTTTGGTTTCTACAGTGTGAAGCTGTGCTAGGTGTGAGGCAGGAGCACCAGCCCAGAGGGGAGAGCAGTATTCCATCAAGCTGCAGATGAAAGCTTTGTATGTGGTGAGGAGCTCAGAGGTGCCAAGGAAGGACTTCGCACGACGGAGGATGCCCAGTGGGCAGCTTGCTTTGGAGGCCAGCTTGGAAATGTGGTTTTCCCAGGAAAGATCCTGGCAGATAGTGAGACCCAAAAGCTTGAATGACAGAACTTCTTCAAGGGGATTGTTGAGAAAGTAGATGGGAAGGTTTTCCAGACGGTCTTTGCTGAGAGACAAAGTGAGAGTGTGAGATTTGTCACGATTGAAAGACACGTTCCAATTGTTTGACCAGTTTATGATTTTGTCCAGGTCTGCAGAGACCGAAGAGGCTGCTGCCTGCCGATCTGAGGGATGAGGAATGGAGCGGCAGAGAGTGGAGTCATCAGCAAAGAGATAGAGAGGATTTTCCAGAGAGTCGGAGAGATCATTAATGAAGACCAGAAAAAGCGCAGGGCCCAGAACACTGCCTTGAGGAACACCAGCCTGGACAGGAAGGGGGAGATGAGCTAAATCCATTCAGGGCCATACGTTGACTGTGACTGGAGAGGAAGTTTGCAAGCCATGAGTGGAGGTTTCCATGGATACTGTAGGAGGAGAGTTTGGTGGGCGGGGTGCCAGACCGTATCGAAGACACAAGATATGTCAAAGGAGACAGCTATTATTTCCTGTTTGGCATTGAGGACCTCCATCCATTGTTGAGACTGCAGAAGCAGCATGTCCAGAGTTGAGTGGCCCGGTCTGAATCCAAATTGATGATCCGAGATCAAGCCATTGGAGAAGGGGAAGGATTTGATGTCAGAAGCGATGATTGATTCAATGACCTTGCTAATTATTGGGAGCAGGCCAATTGGTCTGTAGTTGCAAGGATCTGTTTTTGCACCTTTTTGTGTAAAGTGGTAATGTTGGCTGATTTCTAAGCTGATGGCAGATGAGCTTGAGCAAAAGAGAGGGTGAAGAGAACAGAGAGAGGGTGAGATAGAGCGGCAGAGCAGGATTTTTAGACCCGTGGGCTGATGCCTTTTGATACAGTTGCAGAATCCGAGTCAAGGTTTGACAGAAACTTTTCCACATTGTCGGGAGAGAAGGACACAGATTCCAGGAGCAGCTGGGTTTGACTGGGTAAGGTGGGTACAGAGAGAGATGGGTTCGGGACACAATATTTTGAGGCAAACACAGAGTTGAGGCATTCGGCAGTAAGGGGAGGGGTGAGGGGGTAGTTTTGAAGGGGAGGGGTGAGGGGGGAGTTTTGAAGGGGAGGGGTGAGGGGGGAGTTTTGAAGGGGAGGGGTGAGGGGGGAGTTCTGAATGGGATGGGTGAGGAGGGAGTTTTGAAGGGGAGGGGTGATGGGGGTGTTTTGAATGGGAGGGGTGAGGGGGGAGTTTTGAATGGGAGGAGTGAGGTGGGAGTTTTGAATGGAAGGAGTGAGGAGGGAGTTTTGAATGGGAGGGGTGAGTTATGAATGGGAAGGGTGAGGGGGAGTTATGAATGGGAGGGGTGAGGGGGAAGTTTTGAATGGGAGGGGGGAGGGGGAGTTTTGAAAGGGAGGAGTGAGGGGCGGAGTTTTGAAAGAGAGGGGTGAGGGGAGTTGGGGGGGGGCCTTTTCTTTTCTAGCGTGGTATTGTTACCAAAGGATTCTGCTGAAAATGCATGAAACTTCCATACCATTTTGTAGCAACATTATAAATTGGGGCAACCAATAAATGATAGTGGCGTCTTTGTTGAATTTACTTTGTTTCTATTGGCACTGGCTATGACCGTTTGTGAAGTTTCAAAAACTCAAAATTACTACATCATCATTTTGTACGCAGCATGTGGCTGCTTGTTGCATCATTGCTGGGAGCACGACTGTGCCGCTGCTGCAATGCCCGTTTCCAGTAAGCTGGTCCTCATTTTGCCGACTTCGGAAAGATGACAGGCTGAGTCAACCCACCTGGTGTTATTTAATGGCATGACAGAAGCTCGAACTCGAGACCCTAAGATCTTAAGCCACCTTAACCGTTAAGTCAAACCAAGGCTTATTACAAGATCAAATTGTTATTTTCAATAAAGGATGAAATCTACAGAACGTTGATTGAGGTATTCTAACTGCTGAGAGAAGCTAACATTTCGGACGTTCATCCTTCTTTCGAGCAAAAGGGGCTTTTCTTTAAACTTTTTGCTCCGATGAGGGGTTAATACCTAAAATGTCCGCTTCTCCTTATTTCCCATGACTATTGCTTCGATTAATGTTCTGTTGATTGCATCTGTTGTGCTGCATGTCTACCGATGCTGAATGACGCTAGCCTTCATGCTTAAGACGTTCTCCATGATTCTTTTTGATGCTCAGGGTATTGTTGATGCTAAAACCAGTTACTTTAACCTTTGGGGACTAGTGATTGAGAGAACCTTTTTGTTCGCATTTCACAATGATCACATCAACTCAATTTCAAAATAACAAGACTTGTTTATTTATATATTTCTTCGAAAATAATTATCTTTTTATTTTGGGCACCAACTAGCATTGTTCCAAAGTACCATATAGTAAGTGTACAAATTGCTGACATATTCTCTCAGGACCAACCTAATGAATAAGCCCAAGAGCGAGATGACGCCAGAGGAACTGGCCAAGAGGGAGGAGGAAGAGTTCAACACTGGCCCCCTCTCGGTACTTACGCAGTCTGTGAAGAACAACACACAGGTCCTCATCAACTGCCGTAACAACAAGAAACTTCTGGCTCGTGTCAAGGCCTTCGACAGGTGTGTGTTGCGCTGTTGTGGTTGTACTGCATTTTTTACCCTGCGCATTACGGTGGAGCTTTAAAAAAAATTTTAAACTACATTTTTATTTTTTGAAAGTCTTACCCCCTTAATCTGTTCCATATAATATAGAAACACTGTATAAAAAGTTTGAGCACTAAATTATTATGTTTAGGGGTAGCTCAAGGGCCGCAAAGATTATGAAAATTATAAAAATTCAACGAATTACGAGTATATCAGACTATATCTTAATTTATTTTAAACAACACACTTGAACACAGTATTTATTTTTGAACACGTTAATAGTGAATTCTTTGTTCAGTTTCTGACAGAGTTCATAGTATCAGTCTGACAATGTCCAGCAAACCCCAAATTTATTATTTTCATGGCATCCCGGACAGTGTATGTTTTCTGCTATCAGGGTACATTCTGCGATGGTCCTCGACAACTTGCAGCAGGAATTGCAGCTGAGTTTCATCGCGGGTTATCAACCCACTGTACTCCTGAATGAGTGCCACTCCACGTTCAGCGTAGTCATTTACAACTTTTAGAGAGTTGACTGTTTCTGCAGCCTGCTTGTAGTCGTCTGTCATCCCACAAGTCCGGATCAACCGCGAGAAATCCATCTGGAAGTTCCATCATTCGCAGAAGTTTCATTGACCTTGCTGTGACGGAATCTTCCAAGTTCTTGTCCTTGAATGAATCAAGAGCAACAGTGATTCGCTTGGAATGATCCTGATCTTGGTCTTCTTCATTCTTCATGGCACTCACCATCAGTCTCTTGGTTGCCGAACTGACCCGACTGTCGAAGAAAGCCAAGCTAACAAGTTCCTGTGACAAGTACCACACGTGATTGGAAAACTTGCGTGATGTTGACTTTGAGATGGCTGGATGGATTGATGAGTATTCAAGCAGTGACTTCAGCAGCAGCAGGTCACTGTAAGGAGCACCTGATGCTTGAGGTGCAGAGATCCAGGCTGTCAGGTAGACACGTACTGTGAATACACACACATCACGTAATCCTCTCTTTTCTGCAGGAATCAGTTTGAATTGAGCCTTGAACATCCAGATCTTGAGACAGTATATTACTTTGGACATCCAGCGGGCGTGGTGCATTGCTCCGGGTGACATGAATCGCACTCCTCTGGCAGGAGCAGCACCGAGAAAGACAATCACAAGTTCCAAGAATTCTTTATAATCATCTCTCGGCTGACTCTGTTCAAGATGCTTGTTGGCATAATTGATAGTGCCTTGCTTTATGTCTTCCACTAGACTTGCCACGTCATCAGCTGCAATCCCTGGTTCATACTTGGCCGTGTCTATGAATCCCCAGTATTCCTGGAAGCGTTTGAAGAGTGGAACCTCGGGAGAAGATTTGGCTCCCAATCCCATACACACTTGGAACACTGCACCAATTATCAATTCCATAATGTGATGCCTGCAAGCTCGTGACAAGAGCTCCTTCTCAAGCTTCTGCTCTAGGAGGACACAGGCACCAGCGATCCGACCAGTGTTTGAGCTGGTCGTGTCAAAACACATAGCTCGGATGCTGTCGGCTACGCCCCAGTCTTCAATGGCTCCAAAGACAGCAGCAGCCTGAGCCTCGCCTGTTCCAGATGGAAGCTGGGCAACTGTGAGTAGCTGACAAACTCCTTTCCCTGAAACCAATACTGGCAGGCGATCAACCTTCTCTTTTCTAATTAGATCAAGGATCAGTTTGCCGTCCCAGTGAACAACAAGGGGAACGTTACCCTGAAACTCAGCCTTTATATTTGCAGATCTCTGGACTCGGTGTTGTACTCTTTGTCTGCGAATTGAGTCTCTGTTTAGAGCAAGTTCATCAATGTTCTGTCCCAAGCTTTTGGCAGTTTCTGCTATAACAAAAACGGCTTTGCGGTCTGACACTTTTGTGCGATCTAGAGCGGCTGCGAGTTCTTCAGTAACGACAGTTTTTCGCCCCCTCTTTCTTTTTCGTGTCTGAAATGTGATGCCTCCAGCAGCTCCCTCACTTGCATTGTCCCCAGTTTCCATCTTTTCACTATCTTCTGCTGAGTTGTTTTCAGATTCAGAACCAGATGAAATCAGTTCAGCTGTAGAAGCTGCTAACTGTTTCATTTGCTCCATTCGCTGTCGCCTGGCAAGCATTTCCTCCTCTCTTTTGGACGCCGTTTTCTCCTTCGCAGCAAGCTTTACATCTACTCCAGCCAGCGACCCCCTTCTTCCCTTTTCTCGCTGGGCTAACAAGAAATCCTTGTCTTTTTATTATTATTATTTATTTATTTATTTATACTGAATCGAGGCTCGTGAAAGAGCTAAGTCTTCTTGTAATACTGACGTATTGGTCAGAGCATCAGCGTGAGCGACATCAAAAAGGTCTTCAAGCCTGGAAACAAAAGCCGACTCTCTCGCGAGTTGAGTTGGTAACGTTCGCGCTTTGTTCTTTTTCAGAAGACGCCATTCTTCAAATGTCTGCTCAAGCTTGGTTTGGCAGTTTTGATGAGCTCTCATCGGGATTCTAGCTTTCTTCCAAAAGTTAGCTATTTCCGTGATGGTAACATCCGACGATTGTCTTACGGTCTCCTTCAGATCGAGATGGTGATGTAGGAAGAATCCAAGAGCCATACGCAATGATGGCAACTTGCTGCCACTTAATTCAGTCACAGAGTCGCCAAGGAGATACAACTTGGTTTGAGATCTTGTTGCTTTTTCCACAGATGACATTTTCAATCAGATATGAATCTGAAAGAAATAGAACATAGCATTAAGAAATTAAGAATCAAGAAAATTCAAACAGTTCTATTAATAACTGAGCAGTGAGCACAATGCCTCAAGCAATTACACAAACATACTGCTGCAACGGTGTTGCAGCTGTTGCTTAGTCAGCATAGTCAGTCCATTGAGTCCAAACAGTAAACAAGTCTGAACATGTCTGGAATATAAATTCATGGAAAATTTGCATTATCAATTTATCAGCAAAACAATGGGATTCGGATGATTGGTTGGATAATAGATATGAACCAGTTGAACCACAATGATTATGCTTCTATAATCTGTGATAATATTATACCATGTTTATACACCCATTGTGTCTGTGATTCTCTGCAAATCCTGTGATAACTTCGTTTTTATTTTCAAATAGTGTTCTGTGATACACCTATGTACAGTGTTTACTTTTAGATACTATGGTGATAAGCGTTCCCAGGTCAGCGCTACATCTCATTTTAGCATTTATTGTCTAGCAGACTCTAGCGTCTAGCTCAACGAACATTTTACTCTTTTATTATAACAGATATTGTGTATGTACAATGTACATATTACTACTGTAATTATTTATTTAATGGAGCACAGAGTTTTATAACTTAAAGGTTTTATCTGTGTTCCCAGTAATTAATTTTACCACAATGATTGCATGTTGTGTGTATGATGATAGGAGAGAGTGTCAATTTACTTAGTAGTTAAAATTGGGTTCTTAATTTATCAACAGAATTAATCTATTATCAGTAGTATGCGAAATAAAAGGGCGGCCGCAGCTTTGGGGTATCAGAAATTTTACCATCATTGAGCTACCCCTAAATATTGTTCAATTGTGCTCATATTTTGCCTGAATTTTTATTTCATATATAGGAACACATTGAGAGGGTAAGAAGATCATATTTCAAAAGTTCAAAATTAAGCTCCACCCTGCCGCGCATGCGATGTGAAAAGCGGGGTTAAGCAATTTGTTCATGTCCGTCTGTCCATATTATCAGTTTATGATCGAGGAACAACTTATTTAAATTGAATGTTACATTTTTGAACACGAATCTGAACATGAATCGGAAGACGACTCTTTCGTTGTACCGTACTTTGGCTGTGAATTTGCCCCAACCGCACACGCGCAGAAAGGAATGAGATAATTTTTTTACTCTGTGCCTTTTTGGCAGTCAAACAGAAATGAAAATCATTCCAAAGAGGAACCTTGTTGTTTTTAAAGATGTTATAAAATACACAAACAACAGGCATGAATAACTAATATACTAAGTTTGATAGAGTAATGTAATAGACACTGGTTAAAACGACAGTTTATTAATTTATTTATGAATTGTAAATTAATGAATTAATGATTTTTTATTTTTTTGGTATACAAGATCGAGACTCGTGTAAGAGCAAGATTGATCACAAAAAGACAAACTGACACACAAAACATATGATATAGGGAGCGGGAGACAATATGGAGAGCAGGGACATAGGCAGATCTGTGGGAGGGAGAGGGCTTGGGGGGAGGAGGCATGGGAAGGGTGGGGGGTGGGGTGGGGGTGGGAGAGGTAAAAAACACATGGACACTGCTAGGGCTTCCACGAAAGCAGTCGGTATTTCAAAAAGGTGGATATGGGGTGAATTAACGGGGGTAGAAAAGATCAAGGTTTTGGATGGGGGAAGATATGAGATGGTGGTGAACAGCTGTTTTAAAAACCTGGAGGGAGGAGTGGGATATAAGAGAGTGAGGGAGTTTGTTCCAGAGGCAGGAGAAAAGAGGAATGAAAGAGTAAAGGTGAATAGAGAGTCTTGATTTTGGCAGTTTCACAAACCTTTATTTAAACCTTTATTTAATTCAAATTACATACTTGAACACTGTAGAGCACACATCACCTTCATAATAATTCCAAGAACCATTATATACATCGATATATAGCATGAGAGGGCATGAATTTGAGAGGGTGTAGTATCGGGGTGTAGAAGATGCCATGTGGCTATATACGATGCCGATTGACGCTACGTTCCATGGTGTTCAATAAAGCCTCCATCTCCTAAACTCCGACCCAATGTTGTCTTTTTCAGTGTATGAGGGTGGTGTATGAGACTGCTTTCGTAGCGCCTAATTCCAAGTTTTTAAATGATCTTTGAAATCATTATATATAAAAAACCACCTTTAGAGGCCATTTTTCCCCGCAAAGCGGGGGTTGGCCTTTTTCGGGAACCATGGTTGTTGTTGTTTTTTGGTCCCCTTTTTGAAGCAATGTTTTACGGCCGGATGCCCTTCCTGACGCCAACCCTTTTTGCCGCCTTTAACGACAAACAGGGAATTACCAGTGAACTGGTACTCAATTAGCCGACCTCGGAAGGATGACAGGCTGAGTCAACCCCCCTGGCGTTAATTCAGCGATCGACCGGGATTCGAACCCAGGATCCTAGGATCCTAAGCCGGCACCCTAGCCGCTAGCCCAACACCAGGGAAATCATTATTTTATTAAAATTGAAGTAGACTAGGGCATGCCCGTACTATATATATATCTAAAATTATATCCCCCCCCTCTATTTACATGAAATGGTTTGGTCCAAAGCGAACGGCTTGCGAGTACGGTGACAATCCCCCCCCTCTATTTACATGAAATGGTTTGGTCCAAAGCGAACGGCTTGCGAGTACGGTGACAATCCCCCCCCTCTATTTACATGAAATGGTTTGGTCCAAAGCGAACGGCTTGCGAGTACGGTGACAATCCCCCCCCTCTATTTACATGAAATGGTTTGGTCCAAAGCGAACGGCTTGCGGAGTTTGGTAAAGAAATCGCCATAGCTCGGTAACTACTTGTCCGATTAATATGAAACCTTGAAAAGGCACATCCTCAGGTCCCCAGCAATATACCTGGCAAGTTTCAAGTATATCGGACCCGTGGTTGTCGAGAAACAGCGGTCACAGACAAACACACAGACATACACACACACACACAGAGATTACTGGAATTATAGATAGATGCAGTAAACCCTTAAATATTGCTGGGGTTACGTTCCTGCAAAATGCCACGATAGTTAAAACCAAGGGCCTATGGGAAAAAGGGAGTTTGGTTCCTGGGCTTCAAGAAAATGTTGAGGAAGGTGGGCGGCAGCTAAAACTAAACACATCACAATTGAAATAAACATGTAAAATAAATATAAATCATGTAAACATTGAAATAAACATGTAAGTAAAATAAATACAGTATATAATAAACAAAAGAAGTCTTTTAACTTTGTTCCAGAACAGTGAGGTGAGTGAGGGTAAAAATATTACGTACTCTGCTGCAAATATAAATCACAAGACTTGGCTCAGGATGATGATGATGATGCTGTGGGGAGCTTGGAGCGGGATTCTGTGATCGGAAGAGCAGCATTGGCTTTAGGACAAAGTCACCTGCTACATTGTAACATAGGAGAAGGGGAAGATAATTATCATTAGCCACCTTTTCTTCTTGATCTTTCCTGCTTGGATAGGAAGGCAAGAGATATGGCATCCTCTTCCAAAATAATCCCATCCTGTTGGCGTTAAAGACGTACTCAGGCATAAATCCCTTTGCCTGCATTAGTTTTTTTAAGCTGCAGTGCGTAGTTCTCTGCAGCATCATGGTCTGCCGATGCTACTTCCCCGACTAATTTTAGAGGCTGAATCTTCTTTTGAAGTTCTCAAACCAGCCCTTGCCGGCGTTGAACTTGTGGCTAGCTGTGGTTGAACTGGAGTCTTTGGCCCCGGTGCCTCGTGGAAACGTTGTTAAATGCACAATGATTTATCCCGTATCAGTCCACTCAAAGGCACTTTTTTCTGTGTTTGTTCCTCGATCCAAATATTAGGCGCTTTTTCCATCCTTTCGATATGAGGATTTTGGGACTGGAATGACACTTTTTCGCTTCGTGGAGCGCTGGCAACAACACTTCCATGGATTTTTGACTTACTTTTACAGATACACTGCACAGTAGATCCATTGATTCCGTAATGGCAGATACCACATTTTCACCTCCAGCCAACCTGTCTACCAACTCGATTTTTTTTCGCACGTCTTAACCTTTCTCTGCCTTTTGGCACAATTAATTTTGTCCATTTTAGGTTTAGTTGCCATTAAAGATGGTGTGTGATAAACAACAAAAGGCTCGTAATGCGAGATAATCGTACACACAGACGCAAACGATGACTCATCTCAGCTCAAAAACTGCGATTGGTCAAAACCCGTGACATTTAAAGGTTTACTGTACTTAAACACTGCACGGGGGTGTAGGGGGGGGGCGCGGGGGGTGTGAGGAGGGGAGGAGGGTGGTGTGTGTCATGTTCCATGAACTCTCTAGTTTAGTTATTTTTTTCTCTCTTTTTTTAATAGCCATAGTTGTGTGATACTTTTTGAAAGTAGTTATTTACATTGAGTCGTAGTTATTACGTTAATTTATTATATGGGTATTTTGTTGCTATAACCGCTATAAATGCAGCGTTGAACATTCAGCCATGCAATTACCCCCCCCCCCCACCTCCCCCACGTGAAAATGAAAAGACTCTGAAAAGGATGACAGTGGAACTTGGTAATTTTAATTAGCCTGATATTCCATTCACTGACATGGAAGACTGGAAGTGCCTGGTTCTCCTGCATTGTAATGTGTGGAAGTCTAGTCGTTGGACAAACCCTTTAGTACACAACGTACAGATGCATATTTATTCCACTTCCAGTTCAAAATTTGTTCTGATTGACATAAATATTGAAAATATCTTACTTAGTCTAACTCTGCAGCAAACGGTGACAAGAACAGATATGTTTTTGTCAGATAATTCCAAAGTGACACTTCCACTCGTGGTTAATTGGTCAATTTGCTTTGAATTACTAATATCAGGGTTTGTGCAGTGAGTGACACCACTTCTACCAGCCTTCCAAAACAAATGTAGCTTGATCCATCAAAAATGCTTAAATATCATTGCTGTTCTGTTACCTACCATTCCATTTTAAATGCTTTTTATTTTTATTTTTAATGGAAGAGTGAGGTGTCAGGCTAAATAGACAACTTGCTGGCAGTTGGGGCAGTTAGTCCACAGTTGGCAAAACGAGCAAAGGAAGGAACAAACAGGAAAAACGGTAACTTACTAGAACGGCACTCGGTAGAGCGCGTACCTCCATCAGGCTCAACAGTTTACATTTTGTATTCCACTGATAGGCTGCATCTGGATCAGGATCTGAACCTAAATCAAATTGGCTTGTTTTCGTCGCCTAACCAACTCGTCCACCTGGTTTTGTCATAAACCATCCACAACGTTTTGACATTTCTCATGCAACTGTATATATTGTTTTTTCTCCCCATCTCTCAATGGTAATGAATAGCTTAAAAAAATTATCATATCCGGATTCGGATCTTCACCAAAATCTCATCAATTTGTTCTTGTCACATACCTAGCCTGTCCACCAAGTTTCGTCCAAATCCATCCAGAACTTTTTGAAATATCCTGCTCGAGACAGACAGATAGGGGAGAAAACATAACCAGGTGGCAGAGGTAATAAGTAAGAGGCTTGGTTTAGGCATGGTTAGTGAGGATAGAAGATATCACGGGCAAGGATGGGAGATGACTTGAGATGTGGTGCACAGCCTACTTTTAAGCTTTGGGTGTGATTGAACTTCTGATTTCTGTTGAAGGAATGACTTGGAATGATGGGGGATACCAGGGCTGCTGCTAACTTTGGTGACCAGCTTTGCTATAGGGTCAGCCCAGGAGAAGTCGTGGCTGATGGTTAGGCCTAGAGGTTCAAGAGACCAAACCTTTTCCAGGAGCTGACCAGGGAAAGAGGTGATTTCAACTGATGATCCATCCAGAATGACAGGGTGAGAATGTGAGATTTGCTGAGATAGACAGACATGTTGCATTTATCATATGAGCATCTAACCCAGATAAGCAGACAGTAATGTCACTGATCTCTGCTCGTCAGTGAGATGGAGGTACTCAATCGCACAATGTGGCATCAGCTCCACAAAGGAAAAGAGTTGCAGAGCATCGGAGAGGTGATTTATATAGATGAGGAACAAGATTGAGTCCAAGACATTGCCTTAGAGGCATTCCAGTCTCCAGAAGGAATGGAGGGTGGATAGTGGGCTCCAATGATAGCAATGCAATGACTGCATGAGTTTAGGAAGTCAGAGAGCCAGATTTGAAGGCTGCCTCTTATTTATTCCACAGGCAGAGAGCTTGGCAAGCAGACCAGGATGCCAGCCCGTCGATTACCCGAGATGTCTCCAGGGAGACCGTTCTAACCTCTTGTTTGAGATATAGGGCCTCCCAACATTGTTGAGGGAGAAGCAGCGGTATGTCCAGATTTGTGTGATCGGGGTGCAATTAAAACTGATGGTCAGAGATGGAACTGTTTGAGCAGCGAAAATACGATGTTAGGCATCGATGATAGATTCCGTAATTTTGAAGTGAGCTGTTATCAGACGGGAGGCAGCAAAAAGAGAATGGCGGTTTAAAGAATCAGGCAAAGGATATGCAAGAGCAACAGAGGAGTTGAGACCATGTGCAAAGGATATGCAAGAGCAACAGAGGAGTTGAGACCATGTGCAATGCTAGGTCAATGCTAGGCCAATTTCCACTGAAGAGTCCAGGCTGGACAGAACCTTGGCGGACATTGGGTATTTTGACTCGTCTCAAGCAGAGTCTGAGCTGAGGTTGTTTTGAGGTGAGTGAGGTGATTGAGTGGGTGTGTACGCCAGAGACTTGACAGGGGACCAATAGCCTTTTGAGGAGGTAGACTGGTTATATTTTGAGAAAGCAAGCTGCTTGATTGCAACCACCTCGCCACAGGATTCGGTACATACCAAGGCCAAGAGGATAGGAGATCTGCAGATGGAATAAACTAGTTTGTGAGAGAGATTAAGCTTTTGAGGAAGTTTTTCACACCTGTGCTAACGACTGTCTCCTCAGAACTAGCTCCTCGTAACGACCCTTCACTCAGCAACCACCTGTGTAATGTGACCAGCGACCACTATTTACAGTCCCTTATCTTAACACGACCTGTGACAAGCGGCCACCCAGCTAGCATGCAAAATTCCTGTAATGTTTGAATCGTTGCCATGACGTTTTGAACTGGTGCGTGGATTCACCAAAAGGAATTGGTGTGTGTGTGTGCGTGCTCCACTGATGCAGTGCCCCTGTTTACATTAAGCTGGTTCACATTTTGCTAACCTCGTAAGGATGACGGGCTGAGTCAACCCACCTGGTGTTATTTAATGGTCCGGTAGTGGCTGAAACTCAAGACTCTCGGTTCTTAAGCCAGCAACCTTAACCATTAAGGCAACACCAGACTTAGGGGTGGGGGAATGACAAGGGTTCTTTAATTCTGAATCGAAGATACAAAGGGAATGAAAACCAAGCTAATCTAGAACAGCACTCGGTATAGCGCATACCGCTTCCAAACTGCACAGTTTACGTTTTGTATCCCACTGACAGGCCAGAGTTTTTTTTTTTGTATACAGAGTCGAGGCTTGTATAAGAGCTAACACATTGAACATGAATACATGCACAGACACATAAAACATGCAATGAAGGGAGCGGGAGACAAGAGGAGGAGAGAGGGAAGCACACAAGCACAACAACAGAAGAGAACAGGGACGTCAGTAGATCTGTGGAAGGGGGGGAGGGCTGGGGGAGGAGGGAGGGGTACACAGTATAAAGCAAATGAACACTTCTAGGAATTTCAGGAAAGAAGTTGGGGATTGAAAGAGGTGGATTTGGGGTGTTTTAACGGGGGTAGAAAAGATCAAGGTTTCGAATGGGGGAAGATAAGAGATGGTGGTGAACAGCTGTTTTAAAGACCTGGAGGGAGGAGAGGGATTGAAGAGAGTGTGGGAGTTTGTTCCAGATCCGGGAGAAAAGAAACCAGATTTGAATCTGCATCTGGATCTTCACCAAAATCGAATCAGCTTGTCTTTGTCACACCCCCAACCAGTCCACCAAGTTTTGTCCGAATCCATCCAAAACTGTTTGAAATATCCTGCTCACAGATAAACAGACAGGGGTGAAAACTTAACCATCGGTTGCAGAGGCAATAAAATTGACAATATGGATGTTGCAAAATATTGGCATTTTGATTGATGATACGGAGTCATATGACCGGTTTCCACACTCCAAGCAATTTGTGAGCATTTTCCAAACTCCTGGAATCAGGAATATAGTTGATCAGTCTTGTTGTGAAGAGAACAGGGTTTCGGAAATATATACAGCACAGGAACAGGAATATACAGGAACAGGGTACAGCGGGGAAAAATGGCCTCTAAAGGTGGTTATATATATAGTCTTGTTGTGAAGGAGCTGCAACACAAAAGCGCGCACACGTGAAGACGAGTATGCGAGACAATCCCGGAACAGACTTGAGACAAACTTGGGTGGGTAGGGCGGAGGGGAAGAGTTCCCCCGGTGCTCTGGGTGTGTGGCGTCTCTTTTTCTCTCAGCACCCAGCAGTGCAATTGAGGAAAAATTTCTTACACCCTGTTGGGTTTTATCCATGCCCTATTCTCATTTGACATTTAAGACAAAGTGTGTGATACAAATCGCTTGATACAGTTTAATAATAGCCTTTTTCTACTGTTGGAATGCTTGGAATGCCAATAGCTTGGTTATAACATAGAATTAAACTTGAAACTAGATTCTGTGGTTTAAACTAATGTTCTTTTGTGTTTTTATTTATTGATCTTGTTTGATCTTGTTTGAAGTCCCTGGTGTTGGGCTAGCGGCTAGGGTGCCGGCTTAGGATCCTAGGATCCTGGGTTCGAATCCCGGTCAATCGCTGAATTAACGCCAGGGGGGTTGACTCAGCCTGTCATCCTTCTGAGGTCGGCAAATTTGAGTACCAGTTCACTGGTAATTCCCTGCTTGTCGTTAAAGGCGGCAAAAAGGGTTGGCGTCAGGAAGGGTATCCGGCCGTAAAACATTGCTTCAAAAAGAGGACCGAAAAACAACAACAACCACAGTTCCCGAAAAAGGCCAACCCCCGCTTGCGGGGGAAAATGGCCTCTAAAGGTGTTTTTTTTTTTTTTTTTTGATCTTGTTTGACCTCTGAATGACCTAAAATTGAGATGTCAGAGTAGGAACTTTTAACCGACTCCTAAGGCATTCTGACCCATTTCCCACTTGCACTCAAAAGGTTGGTTTTGGAGCATGCTCGTAATACATCGCAACTCGGTTGCAAAGATGTTCAGCGTGGTTCCGTCGTGAATACTTATGTGTTATAATTAACATCGTTCCGTCTTAAAAAGTGATACAATTTCAGAAACGGCGACTGAAAAGAGCCCAAATTATTTCATCTATTGTTGCATTCATGATGTGTGGGTGGCGGAGCACAATTGCGATGTTAATGAGAGCTCGGTTTTGGCGATGTACAATGAAGAGCAAGTCTGATGATTAATAAAACAGGAATTACAGTTTCCTACTGCTCTTTTGTACAGCCGGGTAAGTGCTTTGCAGAAACACTTTTTACATATGAAAATTGCAAGAGGATTGGGTTTGTATTAGGAGGGCATTGTGGAACCAGCACACCCTTCAAAGTGCTGTAATATCAAGTGATTACTTGTTTCTTACAATGAAAGCTACTTATTTTTAAGTGAATATGCAATTAATTTTTCAATAAATGTATTAGGTGTACCTAAAGTAATGTCGTTTTTCAAAGAGGAATACACAGCTTACAAAACGACATTACTTTCCGGTACACCTAATACAATGCCCAGCCTAGAGGAAATCAAACTTCGATGAGATAGAGGTTGGAGTCAGGATTGGATTAAGATGTATCAACAATCTAAGGCAGAGTTCGTGGCTTCTTAACCTTTTTCTCAACAGAGACCGGCAAAGGTTAGTGATAAATGACAGCGGACTGTCAATTAGGAGCCGCGTAATTAATGGTCTTTACTGTCTATACTTCCAGCATGCCATACATATCTAATAACTTTTTACAGTAATATATAGATTTTTTTTAATATTTGGCTAGTTTAGGAAATTGCCTAGTTTAGTTGCCTTTGATGTCACCCACCTTCGAGTGCACATAAAGTGCCTAATGGAATGGCTTAAAAGCTCGTTGTTGTACTCATTGCCAGTAAAAACAAAAAATACCACCCCTTGCACTGCCACACTACAACAACAACATGCATTTTAAGGCCATTTTCCCTGCTAGAGCGGGGGTTAGCCTTGCGGTCCCCATGACATTCTTCTCCATTTTGCCCTATTTTCTGCATCTCCCCTTGTTAACCCTTGAGCCTGGTGTTGGCTTAGCGGTTAGGGTGCCGGCTTGGGATCCTAGGATCCTGAGTTTGAATCCCGGTCGATCGCTGAATTAACGCCAGGGGGGTTGACTCTGCCTGTCATCCTTCCGAGGTCGGCAAATTGAGTAGCTTGCTGGGATGAATGATCCCGGTGTGTACCCCGGTTTAGAATAGGTACACCATATCCCTGCGCATCGTAAGAGGCGACCAAGGGTTGGCGTCAGGAAGGGCATCCGGCCATAAAAACATTGCCTCAAACAGGGAACCATGATTGTCATGGGGCCCGCAAGGCTAACCCCCGCTCTAGTGGGGAAAATGGCCTTAAAACGAACATTCATTCATTCATTCCCCTTGTTAACCCCCTTGCACGCATTTATTCTCCGACCATCTTTAGCCAAGTCTTTCTCGGTCTTCCCCATCCTCTACTTCCTTCTACATTCATTTCCATCACTCTTCTCAACCAGTCACTTTCATCCTTCCTCAACACATGACCAAACCATCTCAACCTGTTCCTCTTGTGGCTATGATGGAGGTGCTGGCTCAGAACGTCACACTATTGAAGTAAAAATGGATGTTGTAGTACGGTATAAAAGAGGAGATCGTACAGCTGGGGAGTGATTGCTACATTCAAGGTGTATTATCTCCAAAGAACATTTTGCAAACCCAATAATGATTGAATGATATGCAGGTGAAATCAACTGATAATGATCAGATGTCTGTAAAGGAATTCTGGAAGGCCTTATTGTAAAATAAGGGATGTTCTATGTAATGTTGAGGAGTGTTGGAGGGAAGTCACCCGTTCCTGTGTGAATGGTGTTTGGGGGAAACTTTGCCCTCAATTTCGGCGTGAATAATGATGTGTCAAAAGCATGTAACATCGTTGAAATGGCTGAGGCTGTCGGCTTTGATGAGGTGGAGGAGGGTGATGTCGAGGAGTTTCTGGACTCGTACCGGGAGAAGCTCTCAAATGAGGACCTTCTACTGCTGGAGAAGGAATGCCAGGTGGATCTTAAACATTATAATTTACATAAAATAAACCACTGTAATAGTAAAAATAGGACAATAAGATGACGATTGAGGGAGCACTCCTAACCTTCACCTCTTATTAGTTTTAATTTACACGTTTTTCATGTACACCACTACCTTCAAGAACGCAACTTTGACTTTAAGTGGTGTCACTTTAAGTTGACAATTCTACAGGTTCCATCTCAATTACATCAAAATGAATGCAGATGAGCTATGGAATGAAGACCAGCCAATCTGATGATGAGAGGATGTATACATTTTGAGTCTAACATTTTTATTTTGATTAAGAGATGTCTTTGTTTGCCCTAATTATCCTAATTATTATTTGGGCCTTTAAAAAATACTTATTAGGCAGAATAGAAGAGAGGTTACAAAAGATTAAGATGATGAGATGCGACGATACCCATTCAATGTCTGAAACAGCTCCCAGATGCAGCTTTTCTCTCAGGCCTAGCAGAGCACCTGACGCAGAATTAAATAGTTAGCATGGCCAGGCTAGTCGAGTCTGGGATCTGATGTTTGCTGCAAGGCCGGAGAGAATGCCAACGCCTTTAGATTGTGTGTATCTTGCATGTGTATCGCTTACTAGCTATAAGTTCATAAAATGCCTTCAGAAAGTATTCACACCCCTTGACTTTTTCATATTTTGTTGTTACAGCCTGAATTAAAAATGGATTAAAATTAGATTTCTTTTGTCACTGATTTACACATAATACTGTACACCATAATGTCAGTGGAATTTTTTCTATTTTTTTTTTTTTTTGAAATTCTTGCAAAATAATTTAAAAATTAAATACAGAAATATCTAATTTACATAAGTATTCAACCCCCTGAGTCATTACTCGGTACAAATGCCTTTGGGAGTGATTACAGCTTCAAGTTTCTTGGGTATGTCCGAATCAGCTTTGCACATCTGGATTTGGGGAGTTGGTCCCATTTTTCCTTGCAGATTTGCTCAAGCTCTGTCAAGTTGGATGGGGAGCGTCGGTGAACAGTAATCTTCAAGTATTTTCACAGATTTTCAATGGGATTCAAGTCTGGCCTTTGGCTGGGCCTCTCAAGGACTTTCGCGTTCTTGTTCTGAAGCCATTCCAGTGTTGCTTTGGCTGTGTGATTTTGCTCATTGTCCTGTTGGAACGTAAATCTTCACCGCAGTGTCGGGTCTTTTGCACTGTGAAGCAGGTTCTCCTCAAGGAGTTTGCCTGTATTTGGCTCCATTCATTCTTCCCTCTATCCTTAAAAGCCTCCAATTCCCTGCTGCCAAAAAGCATCCCCATAGCATGATGCTACTACCACCATGCTTCACGGTAGGGATGGTGTTAGATTGGTGATGAGCTGTGCTCGGTTTCCGTCAGATGTTGCACTTTGCATTCAGGCCAAAGAGTTCAATTTTCATCTCATCAGCCCACAGAATATTTTGCCTGAATCCTTCACGTGCCTTTTCCAAACACCACGCATGCAGTCATGCATGCCTTTTTCTCGGGAGTGGCTTCCGACTGGCCACTGTCCCATTCTCAGCCAAGGAACTCTGTAGTTCTGTCAGAGTGGTCAATGGGTTCTTTGTCACTTCCCTGACCAAGGTCCTTCTTGCTCGGTTGCTCAGTTTGGTCAGACAGCCAGCTGTCGGAAGAGTCTGGGTAGTTCCATATTCTTTCCATTTCCTTATAATGGCGTTCAACTTTCAACATGCTAGAAATTGTTTTATACCCTTCCCCAGATCTATGCTTCCTCACAATTCTATCTGAGTTCTTTGGACAGTTTTTTGGACTTTATGGCAGAGTTTCTCAGCTGTGGGACCTGCATATAAAGGTGTGTTTCTTTCTAAATCACGTCCAATCATTTGGATTGGCCACAGGTGGAGTCCAATCAAGTTGGAGAGACATCTCAAGGATGATCAAAGGAAATTGGATGCACTAGAGCTCAATTTGGAGTCTCATTGCAAAGAGGTTGAATACTTATTGACTCAAGATATCAGCTTTTCACTTTTGATTAATTTGTTTTAAAAATGCATTTTGATATGATGACGATCAGTGACAAAAAATTCTCAATTTAATCCACTTTAAATTCAGGCTGTAACAAAATGTAAAAAGGTCAAGGGGTATGAATACTTTCGGAGGGCACTGTACATACATATATGTGCACACACTCAAAGTTGTGGACAGATTCGGATAAAACTAGGTGGATGAGTTGGGTAGGTGACGAGAACAAGCCGATTAGATTGTGGTTAAGGTCCGGATGCAGATCTGGCCTATCAGTGGGATACCAAACATAAACTGTTCAGCCTGGCTGAGGTATGCGCTCTACCGAGTGCCTTTCTAGTTACTTCTACAGTATATAGGTTTGATTACATGTCATACTCGCTTTCAGTTATATTCAAGTCCTGGTCACCATGGTTTTGTTTTTAATTCTCCATTTTGGAGTGAAACACAAACCTGGGTTCTATTGAAAATGAAAACTTTTTACTTGGTGATTTTATTACCACAACCATCATTTTCTCAGTGGCCATTTTCTCAAATCTTCACATCTTCATCTTTTGGTCTCTGTCTGTGTACTTTGTGCAAGACTTTATTTGTTTTTTATTTTTTGTTTAATATATATTTTTCCTCTAGCTTTTAAAGGAGCAAACTTTGCACCATTACACACAACGTGCCTGAGGAATTTATCGTGTCTCATATGATCTAGATGATTTATCAATTCAGGTACATGGCTCAAAGGCAACTCGAGGTCTCTCGGTATCCCACCTGACACATCGCCTTTGTGTAATGGGACGGCGTCCCATGAGCCACCCAGGTACGAAGTGCTTTGAAGGCATGGTTAAGGGGAAATTGAGAAGGCAAAAGGAAAATTGGTGTGGGACAGACAAAGATCTCGCTATTCTCAGGTCTTCTGAATTGCTGTAATGGTGGTTTTTCTAGGGAAGGAGTGGCTTGCTCCTTGTGTTTGGAAAGTGTCATATTAACTTTCATTAGCACTCTAATATACTGACTAAACAGTCGTTCTTTTTGTTGTACACATTCATAACATGTGTTCTCTTTTCACTCTTCGATAACATTTGTTCTCTGCTTATCCTAATTACAACCATTGCAGTATTTGAAACGTTGTTGAACAAACTTGCATACATATAACATGACTCCTGGATGTGTGTATGTATATTGTATGTGTGTGTGTGTATATATATATATATATATCCATCCATCCTTTTGGGATTATTCTATCATATTGAAGGCTGGTGTTGGGCTAGCGGCTAGGGTGCCAGCCTAGGATCCTGGGTTCGAATCCCGGTCGATCGCTGAATTAACGCCAGGGGGGTTGACTCAGCCTGTCATCCTTCCGAGGTCGGCTAATTGAGTACCAGTTCACTGGTAATTCCCTGTTTGTCGTAAAAAGGCGACAAAAAGGGTTGGCGGCAGGAAGGGCATCCGGCCGTAAAACATTGCTTCAAAAAGGGGACCAAAAAACAACAACAACCACGGTCCCCGAAAAAGGCCAACCCCCGCTTGCGGGGAAAAATGGCCTCTAAAGGTGGTTTATTTTTATTGAAGGCCTTCTGATCACCGAATCCAGGGAATGGTAACTGTGTTGCATCATAAAGCTGTCTGCAATTAAATGTGTTGGTTTGTTGAGACATTCTCGATCGACACAATTGAATCCTTCTTCTTCTTTCGTTTGCAGTACATGGCTGTGTTTGCTGTTTGCTGTATATTTGCTGTTTGCAGGGTAGCATAATTTCCTGGGTGCAGCTGTGCCTCTGATGCAGTGCATCATGTTGGCCAGAGCAGGAATTTGTAAATCTGTTCATGGTGCCGGCGATAGCTTGCCTACTCTTCCCGAAGGATACTGTGTGATCTTTAACATACACCAACGAATGCTGGCAGACGGGACGCCCAGTTTAACGTCCATCCAAGGGACGACACACATCGACAAATGCACGTGAAGCTTGGGGGTGACAGTTTGTAGCTAGGTCGGGCATTAAACCCAGGCCAGACAGCTTCGAGGCGAATGTACATGCATGTGTGGCCAGGGCTATCAAGCCAGCCCAAACCGGATGATGTATTCCAATGCAAAAACAGACATAATAGCATGGCCTCTGAAGTTGTTCATGAGACATTTCCATGGTTTTTGGACATCCGTCATTTCCAAGATTCACAGAAATCTGGTGTAAAAACGTTTCTTTTTTTTTCTTTTCTTTTTTTACTTTTTTTGTTGTATACAAGATCGAGGCTCGTGAAGGAGGACACTTGAGAGGACACCTTCTGTCTCTGGGAATAGTCGGTTAACATCTCATTGTAAATATTGCCGAACTGATATTTTAAGGCTTTATTTGCCACGTCCACGAAGCGTAAGGTCTCACCTTTCTTGGGTGATCACGTATTGACTCGAACGCAACGATTTGGCATGTGAATGCGTCCTTTAGTGTTTGCTGTTGTTTACTTGCCGCAATTGTGTCAGTGGAGAGGTGTGCTTTTGTCCAACCTTACCACGAGGTCAAGATAAAGGTGTTAACTAGTGGAGCTGATACTGCTGGACATAAAAATAAATGGTATTTTTGTCACGAGGCATGTACAGAAGAAGCTTTAAAAATGGCAAGGTGTCATTTCCTGCTACCTGAGACGAAGTTAAAATACGCAAGCCTGCAAGTGTATGTATTTACGGTCACTTGAGAACACTGAAACATAGGAAAGAGGTCAAAAAAAATAACAGAACACTACAACCAATTATAACATAAACTTGCAGTTAACTGGTAGAAGAGGACGTGGAGGTTGTTTTCACCTCTACTTGTCTGTCTGTCTGGGAGCAGGGTATTTCAAAAAGTTATGGACGAATTCGGACGAAACTTGGAGACAGGTTGAGTGCGTGACAAGGACAAATCCATTAGATTTTTGGTAGAGAGCCGGATCCGGACACGCAAATTTTTAAGTGATCCTTCATTGAGAGATGGGGCCGAAAACTATATAGAGCACGATATTTTAAAATATTGTGGAGGAGTTATGACAAAACAAGGTGGATGAGTTGGTTAGGTGACAATAACAAGCCAATTAGATTTGGTTCAGGTCAGCAGATTCGGTCTATCGGTGTGAAACAAAACGTAAACTGTTCAACCTGACCGAAGTATGCGCTTTATCGAGTGCCGTTCTAGTTTTGTTTCCATAAGCATTCCTTTCTGATGAGTCTTCAGTATAGTAGATGAGGGGTACACTGCCCCCACCCACACTCCTACTCCGTATGTACATGTATACTTACATACATGCACACATACAGGTAGTGGACAATAATGGAATCTGGGTAAATGAGGGATGCCAAGCGATGGCTTCCACACAGGTGTGGCTCATGTGTTAATTAAGCAAATAACATCCCAGCATGCTTAGAGTCATGTAATAAAATGCTGCACAAGCCTGGTTGCCTATAATTATGACGAGCATAGCCACACGAGCAGCCCCCCAATGCCCCATACACAGAGCAGGCGTAGTCGCCCGAATGGTTTGATGAGCACGACACTGATGTTATCCATATGTCATGGCCTTTTCGGTCACCAGATCTGAACCCAATCGAGCATTTATGGGATATTCTGGAACGATACCTGAAAGCGTTTTCCACCTCCATCAAACAGGTCTGAGTTGATTGACTTTCTCGTGGAAGAATTTTGCCGCATCCCTCCTGCAGAATTCCAGACGCTTGTGCATTCTATGCCATGGCACACACAGGCCGTACTGGCCGCATGTTGTAGCCCAATGCCCTAATAAGTGACATTACATTGGGGTTCTTTTTTTTTTTGGTCCACTACCTGCACACACACACACACACACACACACACACACACACACACACACACACACACACACACACACACACACACACA
>NC_136265.1:169100500-169154571 GCF_964187855.1 Myxine glutinosa
TCACCCCTCACGTCATGATGCGTCTTACCATTCCAAAACATTTGCACAAAAAAACCCCAAAAAAAAAACCGTGGTGTGGAGTCATGTCATCACCTCAGGTGAGTGGCTGCAGATGGTGCGAAGGGATTTCCATCCTAACTATCCTCTAAATGACTTTATCACCTTTACTCTACCCGGGGTCTTTCCCTGCCAAACCATTGGCCACCTTACTCTATGTGGTTCTAAGAACCGAACTCCCATTGACCAGACTGGTGCTCACCAATTTGGGGTCTCACTCCCCCGATTCAACTCCCTGTGCCTTCGCACAATTTCCGGGCTGGGTCGTGTGGCTCACCAGCAGGTCTACTCACCTGCACACCTCCGCCACTGTAGTTGCCTCCGAACTTACCTGCTCCTTTCACTAACCTATCTACCTGGGGAAGGCCCTCTGGCGCTCTCCCCACTCGGTGCCCTCTCTGGCACTGGGCTACCCGGGTCCGTCCTCCGGATCCTCGGGCCCCACTGAACAACTCTACCGGCTCCCTGAGCCCACCTGCGGCCTCACCTGGCCGACATCCTCACAGTGGCGGAGTGCCCATTCAACTACACCCACTAACAGGCCACACGCCCAGCCATTTCCACTTCAATAATGCACCCATCCAAACACCATTCTACCACACGCACCACAGATGCCAATATCCAACCACAATTTACCTACTCCCTCTACGTACTTTTAAACTACCCTCCCCGGGTACTCGTGAAAGGGGTCCCTCTTGCCCATCCACTCCTTTCGCACCAACCACTCCACTCCACATATTCCACACTACTCACTCCACACCATCCATTCCATACTCCATTCCATCTATTCCATTCTCCATTTATTCCATGCTCCATTCACTCCAGACCATCTATTCCATTCAACCATTCTCCATTCACCTGTACTTCACCTACACACCTGTGCTCACACACACCTGGTGGCTCTTGCACCCGTCTCTCCCCCAGGACCATTCGCTCAATACAACTCACAATCGCACTTTTCACCATACACTGCTCAATCACCTCCTTCACACACACTGCACCATTTAAGCTGACTACCCCCCTTCTGAAGCTCGCGCTTCCCAGTCGCCCCTTATACTATTGCTCTCCCTCGTCGTTATAATCCACCTAATCTATTCTACGTCCCCACTACAGGTACAATGTCACTACTTAAATCTAACTTTACCTGTGGTCATCTTTCTCTAAATTCCTATCATTTTATCCTAACCCTCCCTGGCTTGGTTTGCACTGCCATAACCCCATAAACTATTGCTCATGTGCCCGGCTGGATGTGAGGGATGGAGGATTTACCATCCCTCTACATCGGGCGTCTCCCATTATCAATTTTGCCCATCCAATTTTTGCCAATCATTACTGCCAATCATTTTTACCCATCAAATTTGCCAATCATTACTGCCAATCATCAATTTCCTACCAATTCCAAACAATTACACTATCACTATCGCCATCACAGTCCATTAAACTACGAGCCTCGGTGCGTCGTTGCATTATCAAAGCTCGGCTTCGCAAAGCCGCGCAATGCATACGGGTGGTTTGGTCTACTGCGGTTGGGTCCGTCCGGCCTTCGGTTCAGGGGAGGAGGTTTGGTTGGGCCAAGATTCACAGCACCATCCCGGCGCGGGGCCCTCCGCTCCCATGCGCGGTGGGCCAACCTTGCCCGGCTGAAACGCCGCGACCACAAGGGGGCACCGTTCTGATCCCTCCTACCTCCCCTCGAACCGGGCCGGTCGCCTTGCCCGGCAAAGCCCGGACTCAACCGTGCGGGACGGGGCCCGGCCCGGATTGTGCACGACGCTCCGAACAGGAGCCATGCGGCACCGATCCCCGCCGGCTCCCGCAATACACACAGCCCGGCACGGACCGAGAGCTCACGTCGGTTAAACGTCGGTCTAAACGCTAACCCGGTCAACAGGGATGCTTTACTCGCATGCTCACACGCATACGCGACCCCTTTTACACTCACACATCCAGGTGTCTCAGCGCCTCCCGTACAACCCATGCATTCTACCCCTGTACCCGCTCGTGCATTCTCTCCCGCTCCATACTCCGGTCTACTCATAACGCTCACCACACACTCTCGCGCACATTCTTGCGCACCCATTCTCCTCGCACACTCTATCATCACTCACACCTCCGTTCCACACCTCTCCTCCGTTACGTCCTTCGTAACACCACGGGTGTGCTCTCCTGCACATACCCACTCACGCGCTCCGGTTTGCTCGCCCGCACCCGCGCCACCACCAACTCACTCTCCGTGTCACACTCCGTACACTCTGTTTCACACATACCCTCCGACGTGCATTCTCACTCGCACTTGGTTTTACTCCCACACTTTGTAACACACTCACTCTTCGACGCACACTTTTTCCTCACAAGCGCGCCATTTCCACTCACACCACTCACAAAGGACCCTCCACCAACGCCCGGGAGCTTTCTCGATCCCAAGCGAGCGAAAATTCTTTTTGCGCCAAACATCCTCCTGCAAAATCTCCCTGCACAATATACAGCACGACTCACCTGGGCGCTTCTTCTCCTTCGCTCCAACACCACCTGCAAATCTTTATTGGGGTTATTAAGCACAGCATCGTGATGTGAGCACGGACTTTGCACATTTTCCATCTTTTCCTCCTGCTGTTGCTCTACCAAGTCCGTCTCTCCAATCCCAATTTCAATTATAACCAATTTGTTGATTTCTTTCTCTTCGACGACCGCTGGCTTTATTAAAATTTCCTCTTCTACCTCGGCGGTCGCCGGCTTCCCCATACCCCGGGTCGCGATCCCTATATCCGTCATTTTAACCGCGCTCTGCTCCGCCTCGCTCAACCCGCGCTTCTCAAACCGCGTTACCTCATCGCGTACCCCCGTGACCTCTTCGCTCAACCTGCGGTTAACCTCCCTCTCAACTTCCCTTACCTCATATGTGGCCTTGTCCCTCGCTAACCCCTCATTTACTTCCCCTATTTGGTTACCCACGTCCTCCAGTTGGCCCCCCAATTTACCTTCCAGCCCTTCCAACCTGTTGTCTAACCCCTCAAATTTGTTGGATAAACCCTCCAATTTGCTGTCTAACTTCCCAATTTGGTCACTGGTACCCCTTGCTTTGTCCCTCATTGCTCCAATTTGGCCTCCCATTGCTCCAATTTGGCCTCCCATTGCTCCAATTTGGCCTCCCAATCGCTCAATTTGGCTTCCCATACTCATTTGTAGGGCTGACTGCAGCTGCGCAATGAGGTCCTGCATATTCATTCCTCCCAATTGCGCAGCGAGCGCAGCCCTTGCCGCCATGTGCGAGGCGCCATCTTGTGCACCTCCAACCTCGTGCGAGGCGCCGCCATCTTGTGCGCCTGCAACCCCCACTACCGCACCCTCATTGCTCTCCTCCTCCCTGGGGTCCTGGGTTGCCTCTAGCCCCTATTCTACCTCCCCTACCGGCATCCGATCGCCTTGATCATCCATGGCACGATTTAATTTCGTTGTGAATAAAAATTTCAGCCGCTCCAAATTTTGACCAAATTATTTTGATGGATTAAAAATTTGGTTCGGGCCTCAAATCCCACTCCCCGACACCAATTGTTACGGATCTCAGAGACGGCACTCCCCTTAGCAAGGGGGCGGGGGGGGGGGGGTTAATCCCCTTGGCCTGTTAAGCCGGCCTTCTCTGGTCCTGGTACCTGTAACGCTCTTTTGCGGGATGGAATTGATCAGGGTTATTGGTCAAGGTGTTCTCCCGAATACCTTTACCAATCCCTCCGCAAAACAGGGAGACAAGTACCGCTCGAACCACGGACAAGATGGTATTTGCCGAGCGGTTTAGCAATCCGCGGTTCGAGCCGTTATCAATTGACTAAACCCGATTATAAAGCGTTGGCCAAATCATGCCACAGGTACTCAATCGAAAGAAATCACGAAAGCGATCGGACGAGAAAGAAGAAACCAAAGGTAAGAAATAACAGGCATTTATTAATTATGTACAAAAAAACCAAAGGAAGAGCACGAAAGTAATATACAGGACGAAGAAGAAGAAGATACACAGGGCAAGCCTTAAAACAGTCTTGTATTATACCCCAGACAACACGAACAGACTTACACGACAGGGAGAATGGCAATGGTAGGGATGCGCCAGGGAGAGAAGGGTCCAGGCAGATGGTAAGGATGCGCCAGGGAGAGAAGGGTCCAGGCAGATGGTAAGGATGCGCCAGGGAGAGAAGGGTCCAGGCAGCGGCACAGCGTTGAGGTTCACTCCAGGTTCACGCTCCGGGCTCGAGGCGAACAGCGGCCGGCAGCTTCGCGTCTCAACAACCGGCGACAATAGGGCCCTAGAGGGTCTCGAACTATTGCCGCAATGCGAGCACCCCCACGTCTCTCTGTATCTTATCGGTTCGGCTGGATCACTCATCTGGTACCTTTTCCGTCCCACTCACTCAACTCCAAGCAGTCCCTTGCAGCCGCTTTTGTTGCTGTCTTGGAAATCAAGCCGCCGGCTCTGATGATCCGCCTACCGGTTGGCTCACCGCGGTGCTGGTTGGCCGGTAAGGGCTTGCTGACTCCACCTCTGCCGATGCGTCGACGTGCCACGCCCGTGATCTGGCGGCTCCGCCCCCTTCTTCCTCGGTTTGACCGCATGGCGAATGGCGGCTTGGGGCAATCAAACGAGCCAAACCAAGGGGCAGCGAACGCTGCCCGACTGTCACTTTGAAGCGTGGGTGAGGCGATTTTGGAGAAATTGAAAGGGACCTATCTTATTTGATTAATGCAACGCAGATTCAACTACTGGGAACAGATCCTTAACTGAAACACATAATAATGATATAACTACGGAGAGGTCCTATGGTTCGCTACGTGTTGTTCATGGACTAACTAGGGTGCGATTTTTAACCAGCCAATTGATGGGGATATCTACAGGGGGACATTTATAAGGGATACATTTACTAAAATTTACTAGTGAAGGTTCTAAAAACCACAACAGTATGTATGTATGTATGTATGTATGTTTATATGTGTTTGTGTGTATGTATATATGTATTTTCTCGCATGTCGAAAGCTCACAGAAGCTTGTAAATGCACTGAAGGAGTAATCCGTTCGTACAGCATGTTGTGATGCAGGTGCATCGAATCTCTCTGCCGAACAGGATAAGCATTGCTATCTTTTTCGTTTTCCTAGAAACAGAACAAAGATGTTTGTTTTGCAATATGAACGTATGAGTACTTATTTTTCTGTCGTACAAACTTCTCGCTGAATTTATTTTTGGATTTCAGGATGGAAGTGGGTTCATTGCCCCCAAGGTGCATTCTTTATTGGCCTGGAGGTCACTCGTCCAGCGCTATTTGCGCATCGGATCACGTGGCTGATGAACCAACACGGCTTTCCTATGACACTGAACTTGGGGAGTGGTCGCACGACCTTCGTGTAATTGAAGTGGCTGTAAGATCACCAGACTTTTCACAGTTTATTCCATATTTTGTCAGCATTGAATTTAATGCTCCAGTTTGACAAGTTCATTTTGGGGATGAGCTTTCTCAACAGCTTGTTTTGGCCCATTTACCGATGGACAAACTAGTTATGTGCATTTGCAAGTCCAGATTTGGTTCATATATTGTGTTCCAATTTAATTAGGGATTTGAAATCCCAGGGAAGGTGGTCGTGTATGTTGGTCCTTCCCACAGAATTTTTTTTTCCAGCTCTATTTATCCTTAAACTCGCCAGCAAATTGCGGTTATTGTGCCGTAAACTGCTATTTTCACGCTCTGTTAGACCATTTCCTGTGCAGTTAATGGGGTTTTATTCGGCAAAGCTGGTTATTATCCATTAATTGCTGGTAACTAGGGTGGAAGATGATGCCCAGGGAGTTCTTGTCTTGGAGGTGACAAGGTCTAGAGCCCATAACAATAGGGGTTTCCCCCGTTTGTGTGTTTTGGAGCAGGGGGTGTGGAGCTGCGGGAAAGGCGGCCCTGTTTATAAGCTTATATTTCTCCCCAGCCTGGCATTGTTGAGCCGTGCCGGTCATTCACACCAGAGCCAGAGGCGGCCCTTAAATAAGGCCACAGGTGGAAGCTCAATGCACATGCTCTCCAGTGCTCAGCGAGGCAGAGCGGTGGCATGCAGCTCTCTTGCCCCGAAGGTCACTCGTCCAGAGAGCTCCCCATTGTTGCTGTCGAGGCACCCGCTGATCGGTCTCCCTTCCAAAGTTGTCGGGACTATGCTGCGCTTGTGACCGTACTCCATTCGAAGCCTCACCTAACATTTCTAGTTCGAAGCACTGAGTGTTTTCCGTTTATTGTATTTTTTTTTAAATCTTTCTTTTTGCAGGCCCTTTTAAAAATTATTCTTAATATCCTAAGGGGAAAAAGGTTTGGCCACGCAAATAAGTGCAAATTGCATCATTAAAAAAGCAAGTCGTGATTTGATCTGTAATTTGCATACAAAACCCTATTTCTGCTCTACAATTCCATTTTTACCTCCACCACCAAAGGTGGATGGAGGTTATGTTTTCACCCCTGTCTGTCCGTCTGTTTGTCCGTTTGATTGTGAACAAGATATCTCAAAGTTGTTGACGGATTCGGACGAAATTTGGCAGAGATGTAGCATGTGTGACAAAGACGAAATGATTAGATTTTGGTGAAGATCCGGATCTGGCTATTAGAATTATTTTAGTGCTTCTTCGTCATTGGGAGATAGGGACAAAAACGATACATAGCAGGATATCTCAAAACGTTGTGGACAGATTTGGACGAAACTTGGTGGACCGGTTGTGTGAGTGATGAAGAATCGATTCAATTTTGGTGAAGATCTGAATCTGGATTCGGATATGAGAATTATTTAATTTTTTAAGTGATTCTTCACCATTGAGAGATGGGGCCAAAAACGATACATAGCAGGATATATCAAAACGTTGTGGACAGATTTGTACGAAACTTGGTGGACAGGTTGTGTGAGTGACAAGGAAGAATCGATTCAATTTTGGTGAAGATCTGGATCCGGCTTGGAGAAATTTTAAAGTGATTCTTCACTATTGAGTGATATGGCCAACCAAGCGGAGGTATGCTCTCTACTGAGTGCCGTTCTAGCTATTTATTATATTTTCCCCCTAGCACTCACCCTACACCCCTGCCCCCACCCCCCCCCTCACCATCCGTCAGTTGTACCTCACAGGACATTTTCAGTCTAACAAGTTTCAAAATGAGACCTTTGTTTTCTTTCGAAGAGAATAATCTGATGGGTTTTCGTATATTTTGGACGAACCGTTGTATCTTCAAATCAAAAAGTCTTTTGTTCCGTCTATCTTCACGAAGCGTGGCATAATTTAAATAATTTTATACATCGTCATTACACACTATCTGTAATCTGTTATATATATATATATATAGATAATATGTGTATGTTGAAAAATGTTTTTTTGTTTTTTTTTGGTTGTTGTAAACGTCATTTATTTATTTATCTCTGCCAAAGTTTATTTTGGAGTTTTGACAGTTCGTCAAATCGACGTGGAATTGTGATTCAGGTTTCAAATTGATACGTGAATATGCACGCAACTCGCGCTCGGTGATTTCATAAAAGTTGGTCAAACAAGATGCTCACAATAACTCCCAGTCTGTTTTTCAACAAAAAATGATGATAATAATAATAATAATAAATAATTATCCCCATAATAATAAATATATATTTTTAAACGGAGAGGATATTTTAATCGGCTGTCTTGTCTGTCCGTCATGCTATCTCCTGAATGGTTGGGCAGAAATTCACCAAACTTGGTTGTTAGGGATCACCACATGGCATGAAGCTGCAAGAGGAGTATTTTTCGTCCCGCCACCCTGGGATGGGGTCAAAAGGTCAAATACAAACTCGTGCAATTACAGGCTCGTTTAAACTCGTTTTTTACTAGTTTTCTATATGAAAATTTGTATATGCAATCAACATTGGGGGATGCATGAAATATGTAACGGTTTTTTTGATTTGACCATTATTTCATACCCCAGTGCTGGGGACTTGGAGTCACAGGAGTCAAAACAGAAGAATTTTTTTTAACTCAAAATTTGATATTGGGTCATTCCTAATGGAACTTTTTGCAACCTTTCAAAACTTTGCTTTCGGTGGGAAGCATGAGGTTTTGCGATGGTGCGCCATCGACTTCACTCGTTATTATTTTGATTATTTTCCACAACTCCACAGCATTTGGAGTTGGTCTCACTAACAGGCCAAGACGTGCTCGCTCGCATATTGATAAATTTTACTCGGGGAGATTATTTGTTTATGGATGGGAGGTGGTGATGCATCTCAGAGAATGCCGTTTTTGAATGGAAAGGGAAAGCCATCTGCCCGGTCTGCCCGGTCTGCATGTAGATTGTGGATGTTTGATCCCACTGTATCTTTTTGAGAGTGGGATGTGTTGTTGGTACCCTGTCCAGTTTCCATATGTAGGGTTTGCTGTGGGAGTGCTGTGATGTAAATACGGGATAGGCAAGGTAGCCCAAAGGGCTTTTTTCTCTTCCCTTAGTTTCTGTATTTTGGTCCCTTGTGATTTTTATCCTGTCGGGTAGTTCTGAAGGCATTTGATTATGCCGTCCATCATGCTTTCCTCAAGTTACTTGTTTGTCTTTCGATATTCGGTGTATTCAGTATGGAGTGATTTATTTTCTGAAAATATTAGTTTATAATGAATGTTTGGGATTGTTTAATTATTTATTTATTTATTTTTTTGGGAGGGGGGGTGTTTACTTTTTTCAATTGAAATTTCAAACCAACTAAATATTTTTTGTTCTGAAGTAGATAACTATTGGTAGACTGTGTTTCTAAATTAGACTCGCCTGTTCTCTTAAATGGAGGGGATTACGGAGTCCACGTGTGTATGCATGCGCGTGTCCATTCGCATGCAGATCTACTTTAATACAAGATCGTTCATTTTCAGATCTAATGTAATCTGAGTATATACCCTGATGAGATTCTGCATTTTAAAACTGCGTTTTCTTGTTTCTAAATGAGTTATACCGTTTTCATTTTGAGATTGAAGTCGGACTTTCATTTTGGTTTGTAGCGAACTTTCTTCATTACGACTTTCATATTCATGTCTGGAAATTGCTGCTCATCCATTTTTACATTGACCAATGCTCAGTGAAAAAAAAAACTTGTATATTGCTTAATTAAGTGGATTTTAATTTATAACTCATTTTAATCTATATAAATATTTTCATGTGTTTGTTTGTGTGTTATTCTTTGACGGCCGAACCGTAACACCTAGAGGCCCAAAATTTTGGTTGTCGGTACTTCAGCATTTGGACAACATTTAAAGCTATAACACGTTGGCCTTGAAGGCCGTTTTAAGGCCACCAAAGGCCTCTGTAAAGTGTATATTGGGATGTGGGGTCTGGCAGTGCAGTGCTGCTGCCAACCTGTAGGCAAAAGGTAACCGTGATGAGGGCAACAGCGTCTTAATGACCAATATGTCCCGAAACCACCGCCGGGAAAAGATCACTCAGCCAGGTAACCCTCCCCCTCCTCCTCCTCCTGGGCAGCGCCGGGTATCCTTTCCCACCTCCAGGCATTGCTGATTGTCCCTTGATAGTGTAATATAAAAACTGAAACCTGTGTGCCGAGAGTCTGAGTGCTGCGTACAAAGCCCTGGACTATCGAGTGTTTAATTTCACGGACAATTGTAATCCAAATGCAATTACTCTGCCCGAATATGACTGTGTTTTGTTTGTGCCCCTGTTTACTCTGCATCCCACAGACATTGCAACATGGTTCTGGAGAATGTCAAAGAAATGTGGACAGAAGTTCCAAAGAGTGGGAAAGGCAAAAAGAAGTCTAAGCCGGTGAACAAAGATCGTTACATCTCAAAGATGTTCCTCCGGGGAGATTCTGTCATCATCGTACTAAGAAATCCACTTACTACGGTTAAGTGAAAACAACAATGATTCATTGGTCCCCCACCCACCCGAACCACCACCATAACCACCACCAATTCCTTAACTAAAGATATTTGAACCTTTTGTTTTTGGATTTTTTTCCCAATAAATTTCATGCTTTTCAAACCATTTTCTTTGTCTTATTTTGAGAACAATATCGTGTGTGTGTGTGTGTGTGTGTGTGTGTGTGTGTGTGTGTGTGTGTGTGTGTGTGTGTGTGTGTGTGTGTGTGTGTGTGTGTGTGTGTGTGTGTGTGTGTGTGTGTTTGTTTGTTTGTTTGTTTGTTTGTTTGTTTGTTTGTTTTATAATAATAATAATGTACCATGAACAGTGATAACCACAAGACCAGCATTTTGAGTTTCAGGTCCACGTAACTTGGTCGTGGTAAATGGGGTAGTTTTGCATGTTGCATATCCAGTTTGAGCAGAGTAAAAGTTACCTTACTTCCTTTGAATCTCCCTTTGATATTGTTGTTAACTTTAAAAGGTCGCCAATTAATGTTAGGTATACCTTAAAAAATTGGACTCGTCAACATGCATGATGGTGAAAAATGAAACTTCTTTACTAATTAAAATATTGTGCTATTGCATGATGAAGGCCGTTCTTTGCAACAATGGCACCCATTCTGAATCTCCTTTGTGTGCAAGCAAATACACATTTGGCTGATTGTGTTCTCAAACTACCCAAACTAAATCTTACACCCTACACTTTATATTTGGTAGCACGTCCTTTGGACAAAATAACTGTAGTCAAGCACTTCCTATAGCCATGAATGAGCTTCATCCACCTCTCCCTGCCTCCCAAGACTGCAGGGTGGTGTGTGGCAGCTACAGTACTGCAGGTCGGGATCCATGTGGGTGGGAATAGCCATTGCGGTACTTCGTTCCTGGTCCCACAATGGTGAAGGAGTTAATACAGCTAACATATTTGTTGCCATTAAACATGCTTTGGCAACACCTAATTCTTATCGAGAAGAATGGTATGAATGAATGTTCCAATGGTACAGGGCTGCAAGAGGTGGCATGACATGATCACTTCACAGCTGACGACTCCTAACCGCCCAAGCTGATGCCCGTTTTCTGCCCTCGCGGTGCCAACGCGTCTCGCCAGCATTCGACACGCGTGCTGCAAATACACCTCATTAATTCTGCGGTATTGAGATTGTGAGTCTTCTTTACATTGTCATTTTGGAAGCTGCACAAGGCTTATGGTAATTCCTTGAAAACTTTTCTTTAAAATGCATTAACACTAATGCCTTGGTAAAGTCATTCAAGCAAGACCACAGTGGGACTTAATGCATTCCCATGTCATAACATGAGCTTTTTTGTGTCATCGAGGTGTGAGATACACCCCGCAGGCTTAAATGTAAGTGGTAAACCATGCGAGGAGCTCTTCCGAGCATTGAAAACTGACACTTTCTTGTACCGTTTCAACATAACACTGCAACAACCTGTCTGGAAGGAATTAACGGTGATGCCTTGGGAGTCAACTGAGCTCGAGCGGAGGAGGCGTCCGGCTCGGTATAACGGTCACCTGTTGGAAGGCATTCCCTGAACGCAAAATGTCAAACGCGTGTTGTGTTTGTATGTTTGCTGCTCGAACTTCGGTCGCTGGCAAAACATTCCCTTCGCAAACCCAAGGGGTCCCGGATTCGATTTCAAGCGACACCTTATCCGTCTCTCCCGTTGGCGCACCTGTTCGCTGAATTACAGTGGTGAACTGCCAACGGTACACGCCTCGTCGTTTGTTGTTGTAGTGACAATACAACCGCATTGTCAGGAAAATGGTGGGCTTTTCGCCACCGGAAGAAATATTCCACTTATGTTCCCGGTAAACTGTTGGCGTGTAAACCACATTCTTGGATCGTGAATGGATTTGCGCAATTTTGTGGATTCTAATCTCGATTGTTGGGCTTTCTTTTGACGAAAAAGCTTTTTTGAATAATCGCATGTGAATGCTTGGTGTTGTGTATGAATAGGGCCTTTTGTGGTCTTCCAACCGTTATCCGTTCTCAACGTATTCTGTCCGACTTTTGTGCAATCCATCCGTGATGTCTGTGGATGAAAAATGTGATATTTTATTTCGATATTGTTGAAGAGATTTGCCTTTATCTTTTCGGAGGTCATTCATCTCGGTGAATTTCCTTTTTGCAACCGTATCATCGTCGATACCCCCAAATGTATTCTTTCGAGAACCACAAGAGGGCCTCACATGCTCACTTTGGAGGTGATGATAACAATAGATGGAGGATGCTGCTGTCTGGGGTTATGTACATCATGTGTGGCACAGTTCAAGATCTATTTGAAGAGCCTGAGTTTGGAAAAAGTAATTGATATCTTGTAAGAGAGAGACTATCCAGCACCCACACCCTGTAAAGCACATTCAGACGAGACGGATTTATGGAAAAAGGCCATGTATAAGCTTCTAGGTGCATTTTTGGGTAAAAGTTGGGAACCTCACTTTTTAACATAATTAGGGTATGCTGAATTTGATTAATCCGGTTCCCAAGCCGATTAACCCGGTTCAAAATTTTGAGAATTTTGAGGGTTGCTCTGTTGATTCAGCACGACATATGTTGTTCTCCAAGACTGTTAAGCCAGAAGCAATGATGGTAAACCGACAAGTGATGTTCTTCATTTCCATTTGATGCGACTACACTATCAAGCCATGGTATGGAGAAATGCTCATTGTGCCATACCTGACCTTCCTGCACCTGTGGAAATGGGATGGAAACTTGGTGATTCAGGACTAGAGCCTATTCTGATGTCACTGAGTCCAATCCCAGAAAGTTGCCTCGAGATGATTTGTTGTGCATGCCAGAAGCAATGCAAGACTCGACGCTGCAAATGTCGCTATTCAGAGTTGAGGTGCACATCAATGTGTGCCTTTCAGCAACAGAGTGATGATCAGACCCCTTGTATGAATTTGATGTAGTTTGGCAAAACAACATGTGTGACATTCCCGAATGTTTGTGCTTCATGTCCATGTATACTTCATTTTAGAATAAATGGTTGTATGAAACATTGTCTTATTAAAGTCATTTCCCATTTTATCGTGTCCAATTTCAATATCAGTTTGAATGTCTCTTTCAATATGTCGCCAACCATAATATAGACTAGACAGATTTATGAAAAAAGGCCATGCATAAGCTTCTAGGTGCATTTTGGGGTAAAAGTTGTAAAGTTAAAGTAAAAGAGCTGCATGTATATATACATGATATATAAATGCTTGATCAAAGAAATTGTCCAAAAATGGCAATTTGGCGGCCATTTTGTTTATGCTAATTAGAAGGTCAAAAGCTCAAAATTCGGCTTGGGAACAGGGTTAATCGAATTCAGCATACCCTAATTATGTTAAAAAGTGAGGTTCCCAACTTCTACCCAAAAATGCACCTAACATTCATATTTCTCAGAAATCCGTCTAGTATAATTTACCAATGGGTGGCAGTAAATATGTGACTTTGAGAAAGTGAAAAGGCCATTGGAAAATAATGAAAATATTCTGTTTGGGTTTGAAGAGGATCAGTTGACATTGATGCAGAGTTTTGACATAAATTGAGTTTTTGGGAGAGGAAAGGCCAATTGCTGAAAAGTTAATTGCGGAACCTTTAATGTCCATACGTGTAGATGAGATTAGCCCATGCAATATCAGAATGACAAGTCTGTTCTTGTTCCCTCTGCCCTTTTGTAACCCCATGTCCCTCTGTAGTCTCTCTAGGTCGCACGTGTTCTTCCAGAAACCCCATCTTTTGTTTAAAGTCCCACCATACAGGCTTCCTCCTCACCTCCACACTTTTGTTACTCTCTTCTTGCATTTGTGGAACCTCCTTCAGTCTGTTCAATCATGCTCTTCCCTCCAGGGTTTCAAGTTGGCAGTGCATCACTATCTGAGGTCAACCTCCATGCCTACCCATGATCCTTATTATCCCTATTAACATCCTCCACCCAATTTACTTGCAGGTTCCTATGTTTCCTACTCTCTTCTCTTTGTTTATCCTATTGCTGCATCTTTGCGTTATCTGTGTTGCCTTTCATCTTTCTTTACCTTGCTGTTCACTGAACCCACACCTTTTATATGAAAAGGCCCACACCTTTTATATGAAAAGGTGGGAGCTGGCAATGTGAGAAGTGAATTTTTTTTTTTTTTACTCTGTTTATGCTGCCAACCAGGAGCCATCTATTTATGATGTATGGAGGAGCTGGAGTTCCACCACCACCATTTGCAGTTCCACCACATGTACCCAAACACAAACCTTGCTTCCTTTTGTTACATCACAAACCTTTCTCAGAGTTCTCTGAATCCGCCATCGTTGGTTTTATTGAAATCCGTTAATCCATTATTAAGTTATAGCACGACAGACAGACACGGCTCCTTTTATAATTTCCATAATGAATATATGCAGTGTCTACAGAAAGTCTCCACCCCCTTTTCAAAATTTTCACCTTTTGTTGCCTTATAGCCTGGAATTAAATTGCATGAAATCAGACTTTTTCCACCTTTATTTACACATCATAACCCTCAACTTCCAAGTGAAAAACAAATTCTACAAATTTCTGAAAATTAATTAAAATTACAAAACAAGAATATCTTGGTTGGATAAGTGTCCGCCTTTATAATAGCAATTGTAAATTAGCTCAGGTGTAACCAATCAGGTGTTTCAGGCTATAAGGCAACAAAATGAAAATTTTGAAAGGGAATGTAGACTTTCTATAGGCACTGTACCCCCAGACTGTGAATCCAAACTTTTACCCCAAATACCTCACTTTACATTCCTACAGCCTCACCTCTTCTAATTACCACTCCCACCCCTAGAACCTCACCAGCACCTCCTCCTCCAAAACCTCTAAACAGGTGTCAATATACAAATACCAATGTATAAACTCTGCTATTCATAACAAATAACTCGATTGTTCTATCCATGTGGCTTTTCCAGCCGCCCATGCAGTTATTAGTAGCAGATAAGACTATGACCGTTATGTTAGTCATTCATTCATTGCCAATGGAGTGTTGCGTTAACATTGCTTCTTTGCAGCAACCAGCAACTTCCTCTTTCCTGTCATGTAGTCCAGTGTTATGGTTTAACTGGGCTAGTAGACAAAAATAACCATTACTTTATTAATTTAATTTATGAACATACTGATGACTGATGAAATCAATTGGATAAGTACCCTTCCATGCGAATTTTCAGGGTTTCATAGGTGCTATTTTAGCCTAGCAACGACAAGTAGTTTGTCGGTTTTAGTTTCACAGAACACAAAATCCGAATTCTGTATCTCTGCACAGAGGTTTAGGTTTCGTAATGCAACATAAACATTTGTCAACACAGACAAATCATGAAATTCCCATTTTATCAGAGCTCATGGGTTTGGCAGGTTAGTCTGGAAGTACATGAACACGCTACTGGTACGACTATGGCCAACTGATTTTATGGCCCATATATCCATATCATCCATACACCCTATTATGTCGCATATATTGCCATTATCCATGGCTTTATTGATTCATTATTAGGACAAGTCAGGAGACGACGATGGTTCACGAGCGAGCGGTATTCAATGACAAAGGACGGACTATAACTGAAACAGGCCCAGACAGGCCAGGCCTGGAAATGTCAAAACGAAGATTTCTGACCTTGAAATGAGATAGAAAATAATGTATAATCAGTTTTGAGGTTAGTTAGCTACACAATACCGAAAACTCGGTGAAAAATGAAATGAAAAGAAAAATGAAAAATCGAGCTCTGTGGGTCTAGACACATGACATTGGCCTAACCAAATATCGAAACCCGTCAGATTCCACCAAACCCCTCGGAGAAGATGTAACTTGAACTTGATTACCCCCTAAAAAGACACCTTTTTCTGGCGTGGCTACGCCCACTCTCGGCAGGACACAACTCGATCATGATATCAACCTCCCACCCAAGTTTCATCAAGATCGGATGATATCATCGGGTAGTTATGCTGCGGACAGACAGACAGACACACACACAGACAGACGCACACACATGACGAATATAGTGGTCACTTGATAACTCGTGAACCAATACTTACCGACCACTTTTGTGCACATTAAGGCTAAATTGCGTCGATGAAGGTGAATGTGGAAAAAAGTTCAAACTATATTCTCCTTGGCTAGTCAATCATATGTAGGAAGTTTTGCATTGATCTGTTAAGCAGTGCGGGAGAAGAATTTTTTAAACGTTTTTATTTTCAATCAAATGAAGGTTAAACATTTGAATTGGCTGCCGGACCACGTGACAGATGGCACCACAAATTTAACTCTTCACTCGCATCGGGTCGTAGATCACATGTATGAAGTTTCTGATTTTTCGGACAAGGATTTTGATTCAACCAATTATGACTAGAATACCACTTCACTGATAATGTCATCATTATCACCATATATACCTATGAAATAACTGGATCTAATCTCAGACCGTGCAACCTGAGTCATATGACGTGATCTTCTAAGCGGCGTGGAGGCTGCGACCAATGGTCCCTTAACGGGTCTTTATAAACCACCAAATGAATCAGCCACCACGGACAGAATTAACCTCCGAGACCGTGTATTTATAAAAGCAACTAGATGGTATTCATAGAATACTTACCCTGTGCAGTCAACTTGGTGTGAGCCAACTATTGTGTTTATAAAGTCTTCTTTTTTTTCCTTTGATCCAACATGGCTGCCAGACCACGTAAGCGATGACATAAATTTATATTCTCTAATATAAGTGTTGTGTAGATCATGCTCAATACATTTCAAACTAATCAGACTAAGAGTTGTCCCTGTCGAATGAAAACATCATCGTTAACACCACTTATTCCGCATGCGGAGTTCTTTACAATGAGCCACATTAAAAAAAATTCCATGGAGCGGTTTTGGAGATATGGAGGTGCAACGTTTTTTTCCAAGATGGCGCCTGTACCAAGTGACCTATGACGTCATAATCATTAAAAAAATTTACAGGAGGAGGCACTCCTATGGTGAAAAGTTCGTGTCCATCAGACCAACAGTTGCAGAGAAAAACTAGAACGGCACTCAATAGAGAGCATACCTCTGCCAGGTGAACAGTTTACGTTTTGTATCCTCGAGTAGACCAGAAAATCATAATACAGAATCATTTAATCGAAATCCTCCATCCACAACTTTTTGAGATATTCTGCTATTTATCATTTTTGGCCCGATCTCCCAATGGTGAAGAATCACTTTTAAAAAATTCTCGTAGCCGGATCCGAATCTGGATCTTTACAAAAATCTAATCACTTCGTCCTTGTCACATATGCTACATCTCTGCCAAATTTCGTCCGAATCCGTCCACAACTTTTTGAAAAATATCTTGTTCACAAATGGACAGACAGACAAACAAACAGACAGATAGGGGTGAAAACATAGCCTCCACCACCTTTGGTGGCGGAGGTAAAACAAATTAATACTGATCAGATCAAGCGTTGTACTTGTCGAATTATGACGTCATAATTAAGGTGCCGATGATATCATCAACATATCTTATTCCCCAGGGGGGAGGAAGTACTTGATAACGCACCATGTTTCAATTTGTTCCATGGAGTGGTTTTGCAGAGATAGAGATGCAACGTTTTTTGATTTTTCCAAGATGATACCTGTACCACGTGATCTATGATGCCATAATTATGAATAAAACGATTCTACAGGTGGAGGCGCTCCTATGGTAAAATTTCGTGTCAATCGGACGAACAGTTGTCGAGAAAATGAATTTTAAAAATGCAGACACGACACCCATACGCACATGCGCCAACGTATGTACTCAACCGAATACCGAACCCTGCTTTTAGCTTCGTGACCGCAGGGTAATAATGGCATGAGGAGGGAATTTATAAGGAAGCGTAATAATAAACCCCTTACCCTCTACCGACATACGAGGCCACAAAACCAACAAACGTTCTCGGCAGATCCTTAAATAACAATTTACTGTCCTTATCTAGGGTTGTCTATCTCTCGTGGCATGTCTGATGGACCCAGATATTATCCGGGTCCATCAGACGCGCCATGAAAGATAGACAACAGTTACAAGCGTACAAAACAGAAATACTCTGGTTGTGCCTGGTGGGACACAGAAGGAACTGGTGCAGAGGGTCATGAAGCGTCCTTGCTGCAGGATGGCATGTGGCGTGAGGCGGAGGAGAGGAAAGGCGTGGTTTGGCTGGCAGCTTTGCAGACTCGACACAGCCTGCGCTAAGGTTCGGTCTGGCAATTCCTCTCCTCCCCTGTGCTACACGGACTTGTTTTCTCAAGCCTCCACCCCACCCAGTTAAGTCCCGCACCTCTCCCAGCTCACTCACTATTGCCTATCGATTGTCCTGCATGGCAGAGCGACACCACCACGATCCTTCACCCCAAATCTTGGAGGCAAGCCGCAGGGCTCACCACGTGCGTTTTACTTTGCCACCGAGATTGGCTCCCTAAGGCCTAGCGAAATGCAAATACAGTGTGGCCCCGTTATAACGCGATCGTTGAGGTCCATAAAATGTCATCGCAAAAAAAGCGGGGTCGCGCTAAATCGGGTTTCAAGAAAATCAGCGTTCAAACTGACCCAATGTTGACATAACATCCTAAAAAGTTTTGTGAAACCAATCCTCAAAGATGACACTTGTCATCCAAGCATTGCTGCTGTGCGTGTACTCGAACGGTAACGACTTCATGCTGACATGGTGGAAACAGCAGGGCGAGCGAGATTTGCCAATCATGAGCGGTTTTAACTTATGTGTTCCAGTCTCGTTTCACACAAAACAACAACGTCACGCGATCTTTGCGTTGTTTGAACCCCTCACGTCGGTGGGCGTCATCTTTGCTAGCCAGTGTACATAACATCTTGTAGCAGAGGCCTGTTTCGTCACAGTTGTACACTTGTTTTTCCACGTAGCCACCTTCTTCTAAGAGAGTTTTTAGTTGAGCTGGGTATTCGCTGGCAATGGCACTGTCGGCTGAGCGAATTTCTCCTGACACTAACACTTGAGAAATCTCGTGACGGCGTTTAAACCGGTCTAACCATTCATTGCCGGCTTTGAACTGTGAGGTTTCTCCGTTGATCTGCTTGTCAAACTTCTCGGCTTGAGCTTTGAGAATGGGACCGGAAATTGGAAGGCCTTCTGAGCGAGCTTGAACGAACCACTCGTACAGGGAGTCATCGAGGCTGCCATCTTTGGCTGTCTTCAGGTGTTTGGCTTTTAGTCCTGCTTCTTCTTCAACTTTGCAAAGCGACACACGTAACTTTTCTTCTTGAGATTTCCAGCCACGAGAAGTGTTGATTCTGGTATCCCGGGGTCTCGTGCAACTTGAGTTTGACTTTTAGTCTTGATCGCGTCAAGTGCGTGAAGCTTATCTTTCACAGAAAAAGATTTTCTTTTTCTAGCAGTTTGTTCCATTTCCGGAAAGAAGTTCCGGAAGGAGAAAAAAAAAAAAAAAAAAAAAAGGTCCAATGACTCATCGCGTTATATCCGAATTTGCGTTAAATCGGGGTTTCACTGTATTACATAAATGACAGATAACAAAGGGAAGAATGGTGAAAAGGAAGAAGGTCAAAAGGGTTGGTAATTTTAGACACTAGGGCATGCCCGTACTATATATATATATCTAAAATTATATCCCCCCCCTCTATTTACATGAAATGGTTTGGTCCAAAGCGAACGGCTTGCGAGTACGGTGACAATCCCCCCCCTCTATTTACATGAAATGGTTTGGTCCAAAGCGAACGGCTTGCGGAGTTTGGTAAAGAAATCGCCATAGCGTGCACAAACGCGCAGGAAAGCGAAAGAATCGCAAATTAGTTTTAATTAGTTTTAAAACATAGTTTAACGCCAACATAGTTTGCCAACGTGAAATAAATGAATACGCTCTCAAATGTGCCGTCCGAGGCAGAGTCTGTTCGGCACGTTCGGCACACGTGATAGCTCGCTGCTCTCTGATTGGTTGAATCGTTTTTTGGACATAGCTCGGTAACTACTTGTCCGATTAATATGAAACCTTGAAAAGGCACATCCTCGGGTCCCCAGCAATATACCTGGCAAGTTTAAAGTATATCGGACCCGTGGTTGTCGAGAAACAGCGGTCACAGACATACAGACATACAAACATACAAACATACACACAGAGATTACTGGAATTATAGATAGATGAGGAGGGGTTTATGGTGTCTAACCATACATTTAAGTGATGCATTTCTAATACTAGTACACTAGCTCACTATGTGAGCGGCAGGGGGAGTCATGTTATTGTCGCGTGGACGGCTCTATTAAAATGGAGCACACCACGAATGACCAATTGAGCGTTACTTTGAGGCGTTGTTCAATAGCGGATGTTATATCTACACGCGAGAGGAAGGGAGAAGAAGAAGAAGCCGGAAGATTTTACTAGTCGGTCCCGCGCGGCAGCTCCGATCCTGCAGGAAAGTAACTGAAGCGAAAACGGAATTATAATGTACAAAAAGAACAGGTTTATTAAACAGAACCCGAGAACAATGAAACGCGCCGGTTAAATAAATGTCCTAAAATGGAGCGCTCCCACACCAGACGTATCACACGGACGAAGGGAAAATAAATTAAAAGAAACGTGTGTTTTATTGTGGGTACTTATCTCAACTCGGCTGGTGTGTCAGGGATCGTCAGGCCCCAAGCGCGCAGTCCTGATGCGGCTCCGGTTGGTGGGAAAAACACCCGACGTTGGCGTGAAACAGGCCTCCGTTGGCGGGAACCTCTCGCTCCGCACTGCTAGGCCAGCGTACACTGCCGCGGCAAGCCTCACATCCCCGCGTGATCGCTGGTGAGGTCCCGTACGTGAACGCAGGGAAGGAGAATTGTCAGCGCTCCACCATCTCTCCACCGTCCGTCGTCGTCCAACGAGCAAGGGTCCAGGGACAAGAACGCAAGGGCCAAGAACGTGAAGGGCAACATCAAGTGCAGGGAGAAGGTCCAGAACGAGAAGGGCAAAATCCTGGCCAGCGAGTTATTTTATTGGCCGTCTCGTGATGTCAGCTGTCCTCTCCACCAATGGCCGCATCACTTCTCTCTCATGCCATCAGTCGGTGGCCAATCAGTTCGTCGCTTCTTCCTACTAATCAGCGAGTCGCTCTTTGCTCTGCCCCTGGCCAATCACAAGTCCTTCCTTACGCTGGCCTTTCGTTGGTTGACTCCTGCCCAATAGCAAGTCCTTCTGGGCATGGCTCCCGGCCTGCCTGTACTATGTGTGTTGCTATACAAGTTGGTGATGTAGCTGGCTGCGGTTCCATCAGCAGTGCTCCGAACTGGCTTCCGGTGAGTTTTATTGTGGGGGGAATTAATTGGTATGTGTGTGTGTTATTGGGCCTTTCCTGCTCTACGTGTCTAGTGCGTTGCCACACGGGACAAAGGATAGATCACAGGTCTCACAAACAGGGGAATTAGCATAATCCCTACTCTCGTTATCACAAGGCCATCCTCGTATGACCACAAATATACAAACTTAATCCGACATCCGGGCTAGACAGGTCGCTGCGGTTCCATGGAGCGGCAGGGGGAGTACATTGAGCCACATACACATGTATGTGGCTCAATGTATTCCACATACTCCACATTCCATGGAGCCACATACATTGAGATGGTTCTTCTTCTTCACGACAGTCGGAACATGATACCTACACAGATCTACCTGATCTATATATCACGCAACCCCAAAATTCATAACATTATTATCCTTATTATTATTGCCAATTATTATTACTATTACTTATGTTGATCAGGTCATTGAAAAGATCAGACCGTGCCTCACCATTCGAAATTCCCGATAATGAAATTTACTTCCGTGAGGGTGTCTGGGTTGAGGGAGGCAAGCTCCCTTTATTTCAAGTTCCCTCAAATATCTCAAGTCACAAAACCCTTTGGGTAGTGGGGATATTGTTTCATAATATCATTGTATTATGCTGTCATCATAGGTGTTGTTATTACTTTTGTAATGAGAAGCGAGTTTGGAAAAAAGCCATGAGAAACGCCTTGGATGAACTCCACGTTAGCGGCTGGAAGACTACAGTAGGTGTTATTAACCTTTGTGGGGTATACAGACTACCGTAGATCTACGATCAGGTCCGTCCGTCGACGTGATAAGCATAGATTGATGTCCGGATTCCTCCAAACTTATTTCAGTTGAGTGTTAAACAGCATAAGCGACTTTTAAAAAGGTAATCATACGTGCTTGTGGTTTATAATATTTTTACTTCTGGTAAAGGTGTTCCCACGAAAACGGCACGATAAGCAATTTATACACATCAAAACAGCGTTTGTTGAAGGAGGAAAACCCCCTTGGGGAGGTGGGATATTATTAGTATTAATATTGTTTTGTAATAACATTAATATTATGCTATTATCATTCGTTTTGGTATTAGAAGCGTCCTTGGGAAAACGCCACGATAAAGCTAACTTAACATGGATATACACCTCAACATGCAACCCCATTGGCAGGGAAAACCCCCTTGGGGAGGACGAGCAAATTAATTCGCTACAACCTTCATTGTGTGAACCTTAGCTCTCCTGTCAAGTTTGGTTGAGATTTGATAAGTAACTACCGAATGTATTGCACTCAAAATTTGTTGGACAGACATCCCCCTACCCTGTATCAGACCCCTCACCCAATGCTGCCTATTAGGCCCCTGGGTCCTGGCATGTCCTCGGTGACCACAGTGCCTGTCAGCATCTGGTGCTGCCCTACGGCCCATGTGGCCTCTCCATAATAGGAGTTCTTCTTTTCATGGCCTTGATGGCCTACAATTCTGCATAAAAGGGTCTGTGTGGCCTCTCAAGAAGTGTCTTCGGCCATGTGGCCCAACAAGTAAGCAAATGGCTCTTGCAGCTCAATAAGCAAATTAAGAAAGGTCTTTCGGCCCATTTGACCTTGACACATTTTGAGGAATCCTTTTCATTGTGGAGAACTTCCCTACGAAAGGGCATCCATCAACGGCCATTTCCATATGGAACCAATTTGCTTGTCTTTTGGCTGGCCCTCTTGTGCCTCTTTCTGTGGCCCAGCGTCCGAATAATGATTTCAATTGCTGCGTGTTCGAATGTTTCCCATTATCACTAGTGTGATGTGGACTCTGTGGCCCACTGCCCAGCATCACTAGTCTCAAACGTGGACTTGGGGTACAACCATTCAGAATAGACCTAATGTGGCGTGTTCTTGTTAGCCCGTACCCTGGACAGCAGGAGACAGGGTTTTGCAATCACTTCTGTGTGTGTGTGTGTGTGTGTGTGTGTGTGTGTGTGTGTGTGTGTGTGACTGTGTGTGTGTGTGACTGTGTTTGTCCGTGTGTGTGCCCGTGTGTGTGTCTGTGTGTGTGTCCGTCTCCGGGCCGTAACCTTTTTGTCCCCCGTCGCACCGCGGAGCGAAAGGGGGACTATGGTTTTCCCGTCCGTCCGTCCGTCCATGCGGGCGTCCGTGCATGCGTACGTGCGTGCATGCATGCGTAAGCGAAGGACCGCATTCGAATTTGGTGTGTGAGTGCAACCCACGTCAAAATCCAAGATGGCCGCCGCCATGTATGTCTGATGCCATGTATGTCTGAACCTTGTGAGCGGAATATCTTGAAAAATAAGCGAAGTACCAACTTCTAATCTGGTGTGTCGGTGTATCTAGGCATAAGGCCGAAAGCTATTGAAAATTGGGTCGCCACGTCAAAATCCAAGATGGCCGCCGCCATGTATGTCTGAACCTTGTGAGCGGAATATCTTGAAAAATAAGCGAAGTACCAACTTCTAATCTGGTGTGTGGGTGTATCTAGGCATATAATAAGGAAGAACGCTATTGAAAATTGGGTCGCCACGTCAAAATCCAAGATGGCCGCCGCCATGTATGTCTGAACCTTGTGAGCGGAATATCTTGAAAAATAAGGGAAGTACCAACTTCTAATCTGGTGTGTAGGTGTATCTGGGCATAAGGAAGAATCCTATTGAAAATTGGGTCGCCACGTCAAAATTCAAGATGGCCGCCGCCATGTAGGTCTGAACATTGTGAGCTGCATATCTTGAAAAATAAGGGACGTACCAACTTCTAATCTGGTGTGTGGGTGTATCTATGCACAAGGAAGAACGCTATTGAAAATTGGCTCGCCACGTCAAAATCCAAGATGGCCGCCACATATATATGTCTGAACCTGAACCAGTGAACCTTGTGAACGAAATATCTTGAAAAATAAGCGAAGTACCAACTTCTAATCTGGTGTGTGGGTGTATCGAGGCATAAGAAAGAACCCTATTGAAAATTGGGTCGCCACGTCAAAATCCAAGATGGCCGCCTCCATGTATGTCTGAACCTTGTGGGGGACGAAATATCATATCATAGCATGTTTTCTGCGTCTTCCACTTTGTCAACTCACATCACTTCCCCGACGGGGGACCTAGGCGTAACGCTTGTTACCATTTGAGCTATTGTCATCAAATTGTCACCAAAGCTTTATTATAATACAGAGAATACAAATAAATATTTTTGTCAAAAGGTCAAAGGTTAGCATCATCTAAAATTATCAATTTTCATCCAATTGACCTGAAATTTAAATTTACCATTTGAGTGTTGCATCAAATTTTCAACAAAGCTTTATTATGAGAACTAGCAACGGTACCCACCCTTCGGGCGGGGCTTCAATTGAGAGGCCGAAATGAAAAGGCAAAATATCAGAAATTGAAGGCTTTTTTTATGTTAAACGATTTATATAAACATCCGTTAAATCATAATCACATGCAAATTATCAAAATCTAAACAGTATTTGTAGAATTTCAATAAAAGCCACATCACTGTTCATATCGGTAAATATTATTCCATCGTGTTTGGAAAATTGGAAAAATTGTAAATTGGAAAAAGAATATAGTTTAGGAGTTGCCGAAGACGAGAAGAAGAGGCCATTTCGTTGGGTACAATGCTTGTTTATTGTACAGAAATCTCCAGCAACTGCTCGCGAACGCGAACGGAAGTCGTAACGGCTTATATAAAACCAAAAGCCCTCTTCGGAGGGCGTGGCTCCAACAGCCGCGCGTGCGTCACGACCACACAACCAAAAGCCCGTGTGCGTGAGTTAGACCAAACATATGGTATTGGTAACCGTCACATGCGGATAAGTTAACCGCGACATGTGAATAAGGTAACCGCTACATGCGCCCCCCCCAGAAGTCACTCCACGGGCATGTACGTAGTTCGCCGGCGCGCTCGGCAGTGCCGAGAAGGCTCGAGCAGGGCCCGGCCTCGGTACGCACGAAGAAACGCAGCCGTGGTGTTGAGCTGACTGAGGGGCTGGTCAAGTCCTCGGGGGAGGCTGCCGAGGTTCCTCGCGGGCCTCCCGAGGTTGCAGCTCGCGGGTGCAGTGCCGAGAAGGCTCGAGCGGTGCACGCGAAAAGCGGTTGAGCCAACCGAGGGGCTGGTCAAGGCCTCGGGGGAGGCTGCCGAGGTTCCTCGCGGGCCTCCCGAGGGTGTAGAGTAGGAGTCGTAGTTGCGCGAGTGGCGAGCAGCGGTAGCAGTTGTAGTTGCAGTTGCAGCAGTAGGAGTTGCGCGAGTGGCGAGCAGCGGTAGCAGTTGTAGTTGCAGCAGTAGGAGTTGCGGGAGTGGCGAGCAGCAGTGCGCGCGAAGGTAACGAGGCTCCAGCGCGCGCGAAGGTAACGCGGCTCCAGTGCGCGCGAAGGTGACGAAGTAGCCGTGCCGCCAACGCCTCGTAACGGCGTTCCTTCGGAGGGTCCCGGAGCAGGCTCGCCCCTCTAGTCGTAGAGGAGGAATCGAGTGCGGTGCGCGAACCACATGGCCGCACGTCGTGGCTGAAACTCCGGCAGTTCGAGTTTAGGTCTTGTGGAAGAAATTGCGGTCGAAATACTGCCGTGTTCATGTGCAGCCCCCGAATACGTTCGGGGGCGACGGGGTCACCAGTTTAGGAGTTGCCGAAGACGAGAAGAAGAGGCCATTTTGTTGGGTACAAAGCTTGTTTATTGTACAGAAATCTCCAGCAACTGCTCGCGAACGGAAGTCATAACGGCTTATATAAAACCAAAAGCCCTCTTCGGAGGGCGTGGCTCCAACAGCCGCGCGTGCGTCACGACCACACAACCAAAAGCCCGTGCGCGTGAGTTAGACCAAACATATGGTATTGGTAACCGTCACATGCGGATAAGTTAACCGCGACATGTGAATAAGGTAACCGCTACAATAGCCTATTTTACCCCAGGGGGTCCCAGGATTACCCACCCAAAATTTCGTTGCGAACGTTTCAGCCGTTTTTGCGGTACCTGGGATCAGACAGACGGACATTTGGTGAATTATAGTAAGATATGGAGAAGACACATTCATAATTTGGTCAAAGGTCAGTGTCACATCGAATCGTCAATTTTCATCCATCACATATCAGCAGTGAACAAAGTTTTATTATGAGAATATGGGAGACAAATTAATAATTTGGTCATAAGGTCAAAGGTCAGCATCACATAGAATCATCAATTTTCATCCGTCACATAGCAGTGAACAACGTTTTATTATGAGAATATGGAGAAGACAAATTAATAATTTGGTCATAAGGTCAAAGGTCAGCGTCACATAGAATCGTCAATTTTCATCCGTCACATATCAGCAGTGAACAAAGTTTTATTATGAGAATATGGAGAAGACAAATTAATAATTTTGTCATAAGGTCAAAGGTCAGCATCACATAGAATCGTCAATTTTCATCCATCACATATCAGCAGTGAACAAAGTTTTATTATGAGAATATGGAGAAGACAAATTAATAATTTGGTCATAAGGTCAAAGGTCAGCGTCACGTAGAATCGTCAATTTTCATCCGTCACATATCAGCAGTGAACAAAGCTTTATTATGAGAATATGGAGGAGATAAATTAATAATTTGGTCATAAGGTCAAAGGTCAGCGTCATATAAAATCGTCAATTTTCATCCATCACATATCAGCAGTGAACAAAGTTTTATTATGAGAATATGGAGTAGACAAATTAATAATTTGGTCATAAGGTCAATGGTCAGCGTCACATAGAATCGTCAATTTTCATCCATCACATATCAGCAGTGAACAAAGCTTTATTATGAGAATATGGAGGAGATAAATTAATAATTTGGTCATAAGGTCAAAGGTCAGCGTCACATAAAATCGTCAATTTTCATCCGTCACATATCGGCAGTGAACAAAGTTTTATTATGAGAATATGGAGTAGACAAATTAATAATTTGGTCATAAGGTCAATGGTCAGCATCACATAGAATCGTCAATTTTCATCTGTCACATAGCAGTGAACAAAGCTTTATTATGAGAATATGGAGAAGATAAATTAATAATTTGGTCATAAGGTGAAAGGTCAGCATCACATAAAATCGTCAATTTTCATCCGTCACATATCAGCAGTGAACAAAGCTTTATTATGAGAATATGGAGAAGATAAATTAATAATTTGGTCATAAGGTCAAAGGTCAGCGTCACATAGAATCGTCAATTTTCATCCGTCACATATCAGCAGTGAACAAAGCTTTATTGTGAGAATATGGAGAAGACAAATTAATAATTTGGTCATAAGGTGAAAGGTCAGCATCACATAAAATCGTCAATTTTCATCCGTCACATATCAGCAGTGAACAAAGTTTTATTATGAGAATATGGAGAAGACAAATTAATAATTTGGTCATAAGGTCAAAGGTCAGCGTCACATAGAATCGTCAATTTTCATCCGTCACATATCAGCAGTGAACAAAGCTTTATTGTGAGAATATGGAGAAGACAAATTAATAATTTGGTCATAAGGTCAAAGGTCAGCATCACATAGAATCGTCAATTTTCATCCGTCACATATCAGCAGTGAACAAAGTTTTATTATGAGAATATGGAGAAGACAAATTAATAATTTGGTCATAAGGTCAAAGGTCAGCGTCACATAGAATCGTCAATTTTCATCCGTCACATATCAGCAGTGAACAAAGTTTTATTATGAGAATATGGAGGAGACAAATTAATAATTTGGTTATAAGGTCAAAGGTCAGCATCACATAGAATCATCAATTTTCATCCGTCACATATCAGCAGTGAACAAAGCTTTATTATGAGAATATGGAGGAGACAAATTAATAATTTGGTCATAAGGTCAAAGGTCAGCATCACATAGAATCGTCAATTTTCATCCGTCACATATCAGCAGTGAACAAAGCTTTATTATGAGAATATGGAGAAGACAAATTAATAATTTGGTCATAAGGTCAAAGGTCAGCATCACATAAAATCGTCAATTTTCATCCGTCACATAACAGCAGTGAACAAAGCTTTATTATGAGAATATGGAGGAGACAAATTAATAATTTGGTCATAAGGTCAAAGGTCAGCATCACATAGAATCGTCAATTTTCATCCGTCACATAACAGCAGTGAACAAAGCTTTATTATGAGAATATGGAGAAGACAAATTAATAATTTGGTCATAAGGTCAAAGGTCAGCATCACATAAAATCGTCAATTTTCATCCGATTGACCAAAGTTTTAAAGAATTTTCATATTGGGTCACTGAATTGGTTCACCAATCAAAAGGTAGAAGCTGATTACATTTTTTAGATCAAAAGGTCAAAGGTCAAGGCTGCATAAAATCATCAATTTTTTTTTTTTTTTTTTTTTTTTACTGTTTTCGTTATTTTTGAGCTTATGGAAGAAGATGAAAATGTCTGAATACAAACGGATGCGGAAGGGCTTTGCATTTTCAGATACTTTCTAGTTTTTGCCATTGTCGTCGCTTTTTCAACCTCATCCACCATGATTGACGATACAGACCAATAAGTTGAACCGAGGTTTTCCATGTTTAGAACGTTTCAAATGTAGAATAATTTAAACAATTATCGTCTTGATTTGGATAGGAAAGTTGGTTACAACCTCTCAGTTGGCTCACCATATTTGTGTTCGCACAAATAAAATTGGGTGGAGAATAGGTCAAGGAAAAGTCGTCAAAATTATTGGAGCTTCAGGAAAGTTGGATTGCAGCCCAAAATGTTGATGGACATGCGTTGACCGAAAGATTTGTGTTTGTAATTCAATTGTGTAAAACAAGACACTGGCGGAAGAGGTTTTATGATGCCTCGGACTTGCCAGATGATGGGTAGTCCTATCTGAAGAACACCACCCCTACTGTGAAGCATGCTGGTGGCAGCATCATGTTATGGAGATGTTTCTCATCAGCAGTGGATGAGAATATTATAAATGTACAGCCAGAGGTTTGAACAGAGAACAAAACAGTCCCAACTAACACAACAACGTTGGCATTTGGTCAATTGGTTGCAAGCGCATTGTTGATGTCAGGGTGACGTTGTTTATTGGTTGCAAACGCAACGTTCTATTTTCCAACGTTGGCCCAACGTTTTTTTTGGTTGCAAACGTGACGTCTATTTTCCGTCGGCCCAACGTTGTTCGTGTTAGCTGGGTAGATTTCTTTGCCAGGCAAGAGTTTGAGTTTTCTGCTCGTGGCTCAGGATCTTAAGATGAGCTTTTTCTCCATTTACCATATCCTGATGCTGTGTGGAATCTGCTTCCCCGTTGATGGAACTCTGGTAGCTTGTAACTGTTGCTGCTTTTTTGTCAGAGGAAGAACTGCTGAAATCTATCCATCTGGGTTCTTCCCAACATCTTTGTTCCTTTTACATTTCTTTCTACTTTTTCATATTTCTCTTTATTCATTCTAATTCTTGCTTCTTCTTTATTTCTCTTTCTTGATCTATCTGTCTTAGGAGAAGTGAATTCTTGCAAAAAGTTTTATGGAAGGTTCACTTGGCTGAGCCTGGATGGGTTTGAGGGTTGAGGAGTAGAAGCTGAAACCCGAATCCTATCCAGGTTCCTCCTGATGACTCCATCTTTGCTCTTTATTTCTTCTGCTTCCGTCTGATGACTCCAATGCAGTATTTGGTTTTCCATTTCATTGTACAATCCTACCAGGCAAGCTGGATGGTACTTCAGCCCCTGTGCCACAACATGTCCACCACTGACTTTTGCGAGGAGTCTTCCATCACTGAGATTACTCGCCCATTCATTTATTCTATGCTTGAGTTGCATGGTCATAGCTTTTCTCAATGCAGACGCTGGTAGAGCATTGATAGCATGAAATAGTGGAACGTTTGTTGTTCCAAGCCTGTGCGTACTGTCTCTCTCTGTTGAACTCGGTCTCTGTCTGTCTGTTGCAGTCTGTTTCATCCAGCTTTGTACTGTTAGAGGTTGGAGGTGACGTAAGACGTTCAGTCTTGTTCTGTTGACAAAGACAACCTTTACTCCAATTGGTTTGCCATTTAGATGCCATTTTTGGAAGTTTAGAGATGAGCGATGAGTGATCAAGGGTTTATCCTTTTACTACCTTTCATCGAGTACACTTTCAAGCATGAGATGCAACTCGGTTCAATTAATAATTTTCAATAATCTTCTATACACCTAGCCTGATCCCGTGCGATCTGTACACCATCCGGTTGACTAAAGCCCCAACATCATTGACTCGGCCCTCCCGTGCTGGCAGATTCTGTCGATTCAGGTGCGGCTATCTAACCAAATGGGGATGTGTATTAACATTCACTCTTTTTCATCATTAACCTCTTGCTACAACTGTTGGTTTGTTGACTCCATTCAATTGTTAAACATTGTCCAATGAAAACCAAATCATTCCAATGACTTCATACTAATTATTCACATGAAGAAAACATTTTGCATGTCTGTAAATATAAACAGGAAATTTCTGATCAGTGATGACACATTTTCATCGAAACAACCAGACATCATGGAAAAGTGTACTTTACAGGTTTAATCTTCACATAATCAGTGTCTACATACTGAAAAACATACAAGTCCACATTTAGATCTTCAAAATCGAATAACTGTATCAATTTCTATGAGGAAAACTTGAATTCATTATATCATTGGTGACCATCTTGAAAAAATGACGGACATCTTGTATTTTTAAGTGGTCAACGCATTTTTCTTAAATAAAGAAAGGAGACTATTCATGCCAATTTTATTGCTTATATCATGCCAATTTTTCGGGTGACATAGTCACAATTTCGGTCTTCGAGGCCGGCCGATAGGCACAGTGTGACCGGAAGGGACGAGGTTCTCCTGACCACGTGGCCCTCGACTTGGTGGGGTTTGTCCGCACAATGTGGGCGCTTTCAGGATGAACTTTAGCCGGGGAGCGTTTGGGCGCCCCGGTCTGATACTGCCGCCCACGCGCAGAACAACTTGTGAGTGCACGTGGGTCCCGGCAGTCCCACTGGCCTAGCGCTACCATGTTTAGACAGCGAACTCCGTCCCCGGGCACCACGTCTGACTCTCTTATTCAGTGAGACATGGCGACGTGGGCACGGTAGGACACCCGCGGAGCCCCGGCGGACCAGGGACGCGCGAGCCTACGCGTTAGCGTGCTACGGCGGAATCAACGGCTTCGGCCACGGCCGGGCCGATACTCGGCCCGGTCGCACCGGGAATGAACTGGTTCGACGCCCGCGCTGGAGAGGTCGCGGGTGACTGAGATGCATTAACAAATTAATTAATTAATTTGAGACGTCCAATTTCTAGTGTTTGGAAATTTGGAAGAGCTTGACCCTAGCCTTTCCCTTGCGAGGGCAAGGAGGAACTTAACACTTGACACTTAAGCTTAGTTTGAAGTACACCCTGCCAGCGCTCACGGTGGGACGGCAGGGCAACCAGAAGGGACGAGGTTCTCCTGACCACGTGGCCCTCGATCTGGGAAGCGAGAGGCGTTCCATTAGTGGACGCGCCCCTCACGCCCGACTTTTGGGCGGCCCCGGCAGGCCTTCTCCTCTCCTCTGACGCTGGCAACCTCAACATTCTCATCCTCCTCGACCTCAGCGCCGCCTTTGACACCATCGATCACACCATCCTCCTCACCCGACTTGAAACCACCTTTAACATTACCGGCACTGCCCTCTCTTGGATTAAATCATACCTCTCTGACAGATGTCAGTTCATCTCCATCAATAACTGCAAATCCCCCACTGCTCCCCTCCCCCAAGGTGTCCCCCAAGGTTCAGTTCTTGGCCCCCTCCTCTTCATCCTTTACCTGTCCCCCCTCGGTCACTTAATCCGCCGTCATTGTCTCCAATTCCACTGCTTCGCTGATGACATCCAGCTTTTCATCTCCACCAAGTCCATCTCCACCACCACCCACTCTATCCTGACAAACTGCATCACTGAAATAAAATCCTGGCTTCAAATCAACTTCCTCAAACTTGACTGTGATAAATCTGAAATAATCATCATTGGCCCAAAAACGCTCACCAAGTCCACCCATAACTTTGCCCTCAACATCGACGGTTTCCCAGTATCCACCTCCCCTCACATCCGGAATCTTGGCATCATCTTTGACCAAACCCTCTCCTTCGACAAATACACTAAACAGATCACAAAGACAGCCTTCTTTCACCTGAAAAACATCACCCGTCTCCGTCCATCCCTCTCCTCCATGGCTGCAGAAACCCTCATCCACGCCTTCATCACTTCCCGTCTGGACTACTGCAATAGCCTCCTTTATGGTTCACCCTCAACAATCACCAATAAACTCCAATACATTCAGAACTCCGCTGCCCGTCTACTCACCCATTCCCGGACCCGTGACCACATCACCCCCGTCCTTTACAAGCTTCACTGGCTCCCCATCTCCCAGAGAATCCAGTACAAAATCCTCCTCTTGACCTACAAAGCCCTCCATAACCTGGCCCCATCCTACCTGGCTGACCTCCTCTCCAGACACACTCCCACCCACAACCTCCGCTCTGCTGGTACCAACCTCCTGACCCCCCCCCATCCGGACCAAATTTAGATCCTGGGGGGACAGGGCCTTCTCCATCGCTGCTCCCACCCTCTGGAACTCGCTACCTCACACCATCAGAGACTCCTCCTCACTCACCACATTCAAAACATCACTCAAGACCCACCTGTTCAACACTGCATTCAACATTTAACCCACAGCATCTAACCCCTGACTATCTCCTCTCCTTCTCCCTCCTTTGTGCTTTGAATATTTCCCTATTGATTCTTCTTTTTTTGCAATTGTTTTTATGTTTTGCTATGCATTATGTTTTGCACTCTGTCAAAGCGTCTTTGGGCTTCCTGAAAAGCGCTATATAAAATAAATGCATTATTATTATTATTATTATTATATCACCATTTGAACACTTCTTACCAAAAAGTGATCTAATCTGCACAGCTACAGGGCCTTCAGAAAATATTAACACCCCTTGAATTTTTTCGCATTTTGTTGCATTGCAGTCTCATTTTTAAATGGGTTAAATTGAGATTTTTGTCATTGATCCACACATATCACATCATATTGTCAAAGTGTTACTTTTTTGAAATTTTTACAAGGTAATTAAAAATGAAACGCTGAAATGTCTTGAGTCAGAAGAAAGTGGATGGGAGGGTTGTCCAGTCGGTCTTTTCGGAGAGACATCGTAAGAGTGTGAGATTTGTCAGGATTGAAAGACATGTTCCACTTGTTTGCCCATGACATGTTCATGTTCATGAACATGTTCATGGAAGACATGTTCCAAAGACAATTGTTGGAATTGCAAAGGTAGGAGAAGCAGGGAGGCTCCACTAGACCTATTGCATTGGTTCGAACCAAAGTGGACAGTCACCGTGATTGTGCCCTTTCAGTTAAAGCTATTGGCGATTCTGCGCATGCGCAAGATTGGAGGTCACGTCTCTTCAAAGCTGAACTTCTGCGCACGCTTTCGAAGTTAAGTATCTTTTCACAATTGTGTTTTCGTCGAAACTGTATCTTTCTTTCGGTGTGTGTAACTATTGGTGTGTCTTTAATAGTATTCTTGGTGTTGGTTTTTCATACCTGTGTACAGAATCGTCGGTTAGTTCGTGTCGCGTATTCAGAGGCCTAGTGTAGTACTAGTAGGCTTCCGTGTCTGACCTTGGCTTGAGGCTTTGTTTCTGTCTCAGCGGTTCTTCGATTGCGCTCGCAATTACTCTCGGTCTCTATTTTTCACGTTTCACGTTCGGTCTCTGTCTCCGTTTTCATCTCAACTCAAAAAAAAAAAAAAAAAAAAATTCCCTTCTCTGTTCTTATCCGTTGTTCGTTGTTATTTGTTCGTTCGTTCTTCGACCACGTTGTTCGTGATCACGTGTTCACGTCTTTAAAAAATGTTTCAACTGTCCCCTGAAGAACTGTATTCTGTCATATACTATAACACCTTTTTCTTCTTCTTCTTCTATAAAAGGATGCTTTCGACTTTCTCACCAAATCTATTCATTCCAAAAAATAAATTCCTTCTCTTACAGTTACAGTGCCTCCTTCATACATTCCCTAAACTCTCCAGAACTCTACCCATCCTTCAGCGTCCTCAAACGTATTTTTGACTTGAAGGTCTCAAGAAACTCATTTTGCAATAAATGTTCGTTTCCCATTAATCGTACATTTTTCAAAATCCAATCTCACCCCTCCCCTCCAAATCTTCCCCATCACCCCTTCCCTCCAAAAGTTCCCCATCACCCCTTCCCTCAAAAACTTCCCCATCACCCCTCCCCTTCAAAACTTCCCCATCACCCCTCCCCTCCAAATCCACCCCCTTGCCCCTCCCCTCCAAATCTTCCCCATCACCCATCTCTTTCAAATATTCCTCCTTGCCCCTCCCCTCCAAATATTCCCCATCACCCATCCCTTTCAAATCTTCCCCCTTGCCCCTCCCCTCCAAATCTTCCCCATCACCCCTTCCCTCCAAAACTTCCCCATCACCCCTCCCCTCCAAAACCTCCCCATCACCCCTCACCTCTAAATCTACCCCCTTGCCCCTCCCCTCCAAATCATCCCCATCACCCATCTCTTTCAAATCTTCCCCCTTGCCCCTCCCCTCCAAATCTTCCCCATCACCCATCCCTTTCAGATCTCCCCCCTTCCCTCCTAAACTCCCCCCACACCCCTCCCCTCCGAGACTCTCCATCACTCCTCCCCTCCTAGACTCCCCTCTCACCCCTCCTCCTCAAAGCGTCCTCGCCGCTTCTTCCCCCTTCCAACTTTCACCTTCATCTCCCTCAACCTTCTGCCTCACTCTTCCCCATCCTCAAATAACACCTCACTGCGCCTCACCCAATCACCATCAAACCTTTTGTCTGCCCCATTCTTCCCTTTCTCCAAGCTATTCTGAAATCTCTGACACACCTTCAACAGCTCTCCCTACCTCTTCCTCCTCTTCCACATCTTACCCTACCGCCCCCCCCCCCTGTTCTGTATCCGATGCTCCCCCTTCCTCTTCTTTAACAGTATGGACCTCAAACATCCGGGGCCTTCGCTCAAATTTGACTAATCTCTCCATACATGTTGCTTCTGACAAACCAGACGTGATCTGCTAAACAGAAACTTTCCTCCTTCATGATGTCTCTGATTCCTTGGTATCTCTCCCAGGTTACTCCCTCCTCTGGTATGATAGACCTGAGCCTCGTCCTGGAGGTGGGGGGGGGGGGGGGGGGGGGGTTGCTATCTTTATAAAAAAACTCTCTTCCTCACTCGCCCTGCACTGCCCTCTCTCCACCTCACCCCCAGGAATACCTTTGGCTACGGCTTCCCCTTCGCTCCCACCTTTTGTTCATATGTGTGTTGTACCGTCCACCAAACAGTGATGACTCCATCTACATCTCGCTGTCTGATAATATGGACCAACTTCTATCTACCCATCCCAACTCTCTTCCTCATATGTGGTGATTTCAATTGTCACCATGCCAGTTGGCTGGGTGTGGGTACCTCTCTCACCAGCCATGGCTCTTCAGCAAAGGACTTCTGCGCCTCACTGGGACTGACACAATCTGTCAATTTCCCGACCCGGATCTCAGTCAACGGAGCATCTTCTCTTCTGGACTTGGTTATTACTAGACTACGGATTTTCATGTTAAGAAAATAGGCCTTTTATGTTTTGAAAAGCGGAAATTTTTTTTTTTTATGTGAAAAAATCTCGAAATATTTTTTTCCCCCGTTTTATTCATTTTTTATTATTACCAAGTTTTTCAGAAATCAGTCAAAAAAAGAACAAAAAATGGTAAGCTTTTTCCTGCACAACATTAAGCACTCTGGGCTAGTAAACAGGTAAAAAATGACGTTCAGGTACCTTTATTGCAACCGCATTGTTTGATAAGTAGAGGACAAGAAGAAATTGACAAGACCCTTTCAGGAACGGTTAAAGTAGGTGTTTGAAATCATTATCTTGGTAATGTTCTCCTTGGTGAGGCGGTGTCGGCGGTCGGTGAGGACGTTTCTGTCGACGGAGAAGGACCTTTCCACGTCGACGCTGACGATGGGGCAGTACCTCAAGAGGGGGATGTCAGCAAGCTTGACTCCAGCCGGCACACCAACCTCAGATACGTGCTGATCTCCATCCAGGATCAAAGCCACTGTCCTCAGCACACCAATGTCGGGATTGCGCTGCAGCACCGCCTTGAACTTTGTGAGCAGGATCTCCTTACGGCAGCCTCGGATCTTTTCGAGCTCCTCCTTGGCCTGATCAAGGAGCTGGAAGGCCTTGGCCAGCTCCATGCCGGCCTCCTCCAGCTGCTTAAGGATCTTCGGGATGAACGACACGTGGGCATTTAAGAAGACCAAACTGAGCTTGATGTCCGCCTTTCCGAACAGGTCCTTGGCACTCCGGATTGCCATCGCGTCGTCATCGTTCAGCTGGTCCACAATGTCCTTGACGGCCTCGAAGTGCTCGGCGTAAAACACCGCGGCGTCGATCCACGTCCCCCACCGAGTCAGAATGGGCTCTGGGGGGAGAGAAAGATTGGGCTGCTGCTCCTTCCAAAAGACAACACGCGACGGGGCTTTGACGAACACCTTCTTCGTCGTGGCAATCAGGTCGTTGACGTCCTTGAACATTTCTCGGACTGTCTCGCAGACACGGTGGAGCGCGTGGGCAACGCGAGTCACATGCAGCAAGTCCGGGAAGAGTTCCTTCAGGACATGGCCGGCCGTGATCATATAGGCCGCGGCGTCGCTGACGAGGACCTCGAGGCACTCCGGCTTGAAATCAGGCCAAAGATAGCGCAGCGTGTCATTGACTGCACGCACGATCTCCCCGGAGTTGGTCTTCTCCAGAAACATGCACTGGACGAGGTGGGGACGAAAGTACCCCTCCTTGGACAAGCGTCCCGCGATGATGTTGGCCACATATCGACCTGCCGAATCGGTCGTCTCGTCGACGAGACGGCTGCTGTCCGAGCCCAGATGGGCTGCTGTCCGAGGTCGGCACGGATCCCCGCCAAGGCCTCGTCGTAGCACTTGTCGAGGTAGTGCTTTCGAATCCAGCTTTCATCGGGGATCTGGAGAGTGATGTGCTTCTCCAGGAACGACCGGAGGGCAGGGTTTTCCAATTTCGACCATGGGATGCCAGCGGCCAGCATAGCCTGGCACAGCTCCTGAGCCACGGCGTCGCACTTGTGTCTCTTTCCGCCACCAAAGTCCTCCATGGTGGCTTGCGTGACCGTCCTCTTCTTCTTCAAGGCCAAGTTGCTCTTGTGGCGGTCTCCTCGGACATGTTGGGCCAGCTCAGACTTCTGCTTCGCCCGGAAAGTCTTTTCACAAGCTCGACAGAAAGCCGTGTCACTCGACACGTACTTGAAGGTGGCCCCATCGCCGCCAGCGTTGAATTTCTTCAGCCACTTGTCACGAAGAGCAGCACTCATCTTGATAGGAGACTTGTTCACACTTTGTGTACACTCTCTCACTGTAGTACACCGCCTCACTGCTGTACACGCTGGGGACGCAACGCACGCAAGTGGACGCAACGTTTTGTTTTTGAGATCAGTTAAAAGATCGTTGCAGTTAAAAATTTCGAAAAATTCCCTAATTCTTTTTAGCATTGCCAGACATTTTCGACCAAAAAGGGCATTTTATTTTATTTTTCCCGAAAAAGGGCGAAATATTTTTTTCCTCCGAAAATAGCAAAATAATTTTTTTGCGCGCAAAAAAGCCGTTTTATGTGAAAAAATATTTTTTATTTTTTCACATAAAAATCCGATGTATAGTTATTACTAACTTCCCTGAAAATGTCTGCTGCTCTTCTTCTGCTCCAATCGGCTCATCTTATCATGTGCTTGTTAAAGTGGACATCTCTCTGACCATTCTCAGAGAGCTTCCTCAGCGTCGACGAGTCTGGCATTTCACTCAGGCCAACTGGCACGGTCTTCAAGCAGCCATCAATCATCTGGACTGGTCTCCCATCTCCACCGCCTCTGACATCAACTCATCCTGGGAATTCTTCCAAAGTAAATTGCTCTTTCTCATGCACAGATTTATCCCATCTCGTCTTCAGTTGTCATACCCTTCCTCCCGTCCATGGTACACGGAATCTTGTGGTGAGGCTATTGCCCAGAAACAACTTGCTTTTGTCTCCTGGAAAGCAAATCCAACGGAAGGAAATCTCATTTCCTTCCACAAAGCCCGAAACAAGTGTGTGTCCACCCTCAGGAGAGCCAGGAACCAATATCTCTCCGTTATCAGGACAGAACTCTCTTATCTGTCTCCCTCTTCCAATTCCTGGTGGCGTCTGGTCAAATCTGTTTCTGGTGTTTGTTCCCCCTCCATCCCCTCCCTCACCTCAAACGGCCACACGGCTGACTCCGCACGTGAAAAAGCTGAATGCCTCAACTCTGTGTTTGCCTCTAAATCTTGTGTCCAAAACCCATCCCTCTCTGTACCCACCGTACCCAGTCGTACCCAGCTGCTCCTGGATTCTGTGTCCTTTCCTCCTGACAAGGTGAAAAAGTTTCTGTCAACCCTCGACTCTGATTCTGCAACTGGACCTGACGGCATCAGCCCACGGGTCCTAAAATCCTGTTCTTCCGCTCTTTCACTCCCTCTCTCTGTTCTCTTCACTCTCTCTTTTGCTCAAGGTCATCTGCCATCTGCTTGGAAATCTGCCAACATCACCGCTTTGCACAAAAAAGGTGCAAAAACAGATCCCAGCAACTACAGACCAATCAGCCTTCTCCCAATTATCAGCAAAGTCATGGAATCCATCATTGCTTCAGATATGAAATCTTTCCTTTTCTCCAATGGCTTGATCTCTGATCATCAATTTGGTTTCAGACCTGGTCACTCGACTCTGGACATGCTGCTTCTGCTTTCTCAACAATGGATGGAGGTCCTCAATGCCAAACAGGAAATTAGAGCTGTCTCCCTTGACATATCACGTGCCTTCGATACTGTCTGGCACCCCGCTCTGCTCACCAAACTCTCCTCTTTTGGTATCCATGGAAAAATCCACGCATGGCTGGCGGACTTCCTCTCTAGTCATAGTCAACGTGTGGCCCTGAATGGGTTTCTCTCATCTCCTCTTCCTGTTCAGGCTGGAGTTCCCCAAGGCAGTGTTCTGGGCCCTGTGCTTTTTCTGGTCTTCATCAATGATCTCTCTGACTCTCTTGAAAATCCTCTCTATCTCTTTGCTGATGACTCTACTCTCTGTCGCTCCATTCTTCCTCCCTCAGATCGGCAGTCTGCAGCCTCCTCACTCTCTGCAGACCTGGACAAAATCACAGACTGGGCAAACAAGTGGAACATGTCTTTCAATCCTGACAAATCTCACACTCTTACGATGTCTCTCCGAAAAGACCGACTGGACAACCCTCCCATCCACTTTCTGAATAATCCTCTCCAAGAAGTTCTGTCACTCAAGCTTTTGGGTCTCACTATCTGCCATGATCTTTCCTGGGAAAACCACATTTCCAATCTGGCCTCCAAAGCCAGTTGCCGACTGGGCATCCTCCACCATGCGAAGTCCTTCCTTGGCACACCTGAGCTCCTCACCACATACAAGGCTTTCATCCGCAGCTCAATGGAATACTGCTCTCTCCTCTGGGCTGGTGCTCCTGCCTCACACCTAGCTCGTCTTCACGCTGTTGAAACTAAAGCATTCAGAATCATTGGAATCTCCCGCGATGAAGCTAACTCCAAGGGCCTCTCACTCACTCACCGCAGGCAGGTTGGTGGTCTTTCCATCTTCTACCGACTCCTCTCTGGCCTTGCCCCCCCAGCTCTCTCTGGGCTCTGTCCCGCAAATATTCCTACAGGTCGCACAAGATCTGCCTGCAACCCTCTTATGGTTAAACTGCTAAAAATCAAGACTCTCTGCTCACCTTCACTCCTTCATTCCTCTTTTCTCCCGCCTCTGGAACAAACTCCCTCACTCTCTTCAATCCCACTCCACCCTCCAGGTCTTTAAAACAGCTGTTCACCACCATCTCTTATCTTCCCCCATCCAAAACCTTGATCTTTTCTACCCCCGCTAATTTCACCCCAATTACACTTTTTTGAAATATCAACTTCTGTCCTGGAAGTCCTTGGTGTCCTTGTGTTTTATACCTGTGCTTTTTGCTTTTTGCTTTGCCCTGTGCTTTTTCTGGTCTTCATCAATGATCTCTCTGACTCTCTTGAAAATCCTCTCTATCTCTTTGCTGATGACTCTACTCTCTGTCGCTCCATTCTTCCTCCCTCAGATTGGCAGTCTGCAGCCTCCTCACTCTCTGCAGACCTGGACAAAATCACAGAATGGGCAAACAAGTGGAACATGTCTTTCAATCCTGACAAATCTCACACTCTTACGATGTCTCTCCGAAAAGACTGACTGGACAACTCTCCCATCCACTTTCTGAATAATCCTCTCCAAGAAGTTCTGTCACTCAAGCTTTTGGGTCTCACTATCTGCCATGATCTTTCCTGGGAAAACCACATTTCAAATCTGGCCTCCAAAGCCAGTCGCCGACTGGGCATCGTCAGTCGTGCGAAGTTGGCACACCTGAGCTCCTCACCCCAATTCCACTTTTTTGAAATACCAACTTCTGTCCTGGAAGTCCTTGGTGTCCTTGTGTTTTATACTTCTCCCACCCCCCCCCCCCCTTCCCACGCCTCCTCCCCCCAAGCCCTCTCCCTCCCACACATCTCCCTGCTCTTAAATGGTGTGTGCTCTTAAATGTTTGTGTGCTTCCCCTTCTCTTGTCTTCCGCTCCCTCTTTTTATATATTTTGTTTGTCTGGTTTATTTATTTGTGAAGTAAATGTCAGCTCTTTCACGAGCCTCGATTCAGTATACAAAAAAAATTTTAAAAATAAAAATTGGACTTTAGATGTCCCCTCTGTTTGCAGTAATAATGCGTTGGGGCCGTTCCCCGGCGAGATGCCTGACTCGACCACTCCAACTGTCTACTCAGACACGGCCGCACCAATGGACCCCTATGGTCGGTCCACTCCCCCTCTGACTGGTCCTCACTAACCCCCTTCTGGTTATCCCAGGTAGTACCATAATGAGGAAAACCAAAGCCTCTCTTATGAGTAAGTTCATAATCATCTGCACCAACAGCAGCTTTTTTCAACTCACCAACCTTATGATCTGTAAGGTGTGTCCTAATGTCCAAGGGGATACTGTTCCTAAACTCTTCCATCAAGATAACCTCCCTTAGATTACCATAGGTCCTATCCACTTGAAGAGAACGATACCACCGATCAAAACTCATTTCCTTCCCCCTCGCAAATTCAACAAATGTCTGCCCAGCCTGTCTTTTCAGGGTTCGGAACTTCTGCCGGTACGCTTCCGGAACTTGCTCATAGGCTGACAACACAGCCTTTTTAACAGCCTCATAATTCTCTGCCTGATCCTCCGACAGAGCTGATTACACTTCCTGGGCTCTCCCTATGAACCCACTTTGTAGTAGCAGGGTCCAGTATTGTACGGGCCACTGAAGACGTTTTGCTCTTTTCAAAAGACAGAAAAACGTTTCCACCTCCTCCTCGTTAAACTTGGGAACAAGCCTAACGTTCCGAGCCACATCAAAGGAACGGGGGAGATCATTTTGACCCCCACCTGAATCGATGGAAACCGGTTGGGCCTGTCCCACCTGAAATTCTAATTTTCTTAACTCAAACGCTCGTTGCCGTTCTTCTTTTTCTCTTTCAAACTCTTTTTCCCTTTCTTTCTTTTCTCCTTCAAACTCTCTTTGCCATTCCTTGTCTTCTAACTTTAGTCTGAGCTGTCTTTCTTCGGATTCTATCCGGGCCAATTCCAATGCTTCACTCCTCGATCTTACCCGTGGTTCTAAACCCATGTGACTGACAATAGCCGAAACAATCTCCGCCTTTTTCATACGAGATGTCCCACTAACCCCAAGATGATCAGCTGCAGCTCGTAACTCTACCTTACGTAACAGTTCTACATCTTGCACCGATAGCCCCTTCTTCTCCACAAATTCCTTCACTTCAAAATCCATCTCCTCAGCCATGGTGTACGACTGTAGTAAATATAGAAGTATCAGCACCATAAACAAAAGTCAAATTATCTGCCAATGAGAAAACTTACTACTGCGAAAAAAAACAACAATCCAAGACAGGTATCATGTAATCCAGGATCCCGGACGAGCCCCCAATTTGTTACGGCCTGAAGCACACCAAACCAAGCCTTCAATCGCACTGTCTTTATTTATTTATTTATTATCACACGAAAATCTCTTCCTACACATAAAACAAAGCAGGGAGAAGAGAGGGAAAAACCCGAATAGGCCAGTCAAGAGTAGGCAGGTCCAAGAGTAGGCCGGTCCAAGAGTAGGCAGGTCCAAGAGTAGGCCGGTCCAAGAGTAGGCCAGTCCAAGAGTAGGCCTGTCCAAGAGTAGGCCGGTCCAAGAGTAGGCAGGTCCAAGAGTAGGCCAGTCCAAGAGTAGGCCGAACAGTAGGCCCCAGGGCAGGCCCCGTAGTAGGCCCCAAGGCAGGCCCCACAGTAGGCCCCAGGGCAGGCCCAGTAGTAGGCCCCACAGTAGGCCCCAGGGCAGGCCCAGTAGTAGGCCCCACGGCAGGCCCAGTAGTAGGCCCCACAGCAGTCCCAACAGTATGCCCCAAGGCAGGCCCAACAGTAGGCCCAGTGGTAGGCCCCAGTGCAGGCCCAGCACGAGAGGGTAGGAGTAGGCAAGTTCACGAGTAGGCCCCAAGGCAGGCCCAGTAGTAGGCCCCAGTGCAGGCAGAGTTTAATCCAAGTCCACCGTCAGGTGCAGAGGTGGCCGCAGGGGTTGATCCGGCCCAAGTCAACCTTCAGGTACCGAGGTGGCAGCAGGGGTTGATCCGGCATAAGTCAACCTCCAGGTACAGAGGTTTCTGCTGACAACTCGACGAGCACACGAAAAGGCACCGCCATGCGGTCTCTTCCAAAATGGCCCCTCTCCCCTCTGAATCACCTTCCTGGCCCCTCCCTTGCCCCTTCTTCTTCTTCTTTTTTGAGGTTTAATGGCGCTTTCAGAGCCGCGAGGCTCTATATACGCCACGCACCCTAACATCCAAAACATAACCAAACCAGGAGGTTTACACTTGAAAAACTAGAGACTCACACTGCTAACCCTGTATCTTTGATGAACTTTAAAACTGATCTACAAAACCCAGGATGTTTCAGATCCAGCCAGCAAAAGGCTTCCGGCAGATCTGACCACGTGATCCCCATTCCGCAGACAGAAAGCTGAAGATGAGATCTAGCATTATTATAACGCGGACAAAAAGAAAAAACATGGTCCAGATCTTCGGGAACCTTACACCGATCACACCACCACGAGGGATGGCACCCGATCCTGTGAAGATAAAAATTGAGAAAACAATGTCCAATTCTAAATCGAGATAAGATAGACTGCTCCCTGCGAGGGAGCCGGGGAGACGACCCCAAGGACACGATCGATGGATGCACCTTGTGACACCACCTCCCCTTAGGGGAGGAGTCCCACTGACTTTGCCATATAACATTAATTTTCTGTTTAATTAAATTAGAGAGGTCTGCCTGGCCTAGCGGAACCGGGGTTTCGAAATCCAGATTGAGGGCACGTTTGGCCGCCTGATCACACACTTCATTGCCTGCAATACCCACATGGGCAGGGACCCCACATAGATCGACGACCGTGCCCCTCCAATGGGCCCAACTTACGAGGTGAATTACCTCCAGAACCAATTCGTTCCTACTGCCAGGCTGGAACGACCTAAGCGCTGTCAGTGCCGAGAGAGAGTCGGAAAATATGACCGCGCTGAGGGGATAAAAGTCTATAATCCATTCAAGAGCCAAAACAGTTGCATAAAGTTCTGCCGAAAATACCGACAGGTGGTCTGAAAGCCTGAAAGCCTTGGTCACCTTCACATCAGGGATGCAGAAGGCAGCCGCAGTACGGCCAAGACCCGGATCTTTGGAGCCATCTGTGTAAGCATGGAGAGATTGACTCCAAAACTAGTGAATGAATTCAACAGCCATGTTACTTGTCACGACGGGATTGTCCCTGACTGTCATACTCTGTAAATCCAAGTGAAATCTTGGAACCACGAGGGTCCAAGGCGGCCATAGGGACACTTTATTGGCTGAGTTAACCGGGGGGAGGTCCAACCCCAACCCTTTAACCGCCCTAACACACTTGAGACCAAAAGGGGGAGGCCGACGGAGATTACCGAGAGCATGATACTCCCAGCAATCCAGGAACAGAGAACTGCCAGGATGATTTACCCCGAAGGAAATGCATTTGGACCAGTATTTGAGAATAGACACTTCCCATCGAAGTGACAAAGGCAACTCACCCGCTTCAACCAGGAGAGCGCTCACTGGAGAGCTTTTAAAGGCACCAAGACATATGCGGAGAGCTTTGGACTGAACTCCTTCCAACCTCCTCCGGATGGACAGGGACATGTCCCAAAAGGCTTGACACCCGTAATCAAAGTGCGCACGTATTAGAGCTCTGTACAAGATAAGGAGGCCATCCTGGTGGGCACCCCAAGAAGTTCCCGAGATACAACAGAGAAGGTTGAGACCCTTTGAGCACTTAGCTACAAGCTTGGCACAATGGGCATTCCAGGTTAAGCCCTTATCAAAGATCACCCCCAAAAAGGGGACCACCGGAGAGACTTTTAGAGCCATGCCATTGACTGTTAATCTGACATCCTCAACCTTTCTCTTGAGGGTAAAGATTCCGAGCTTAGACTTAGGCCCAGAGATGGCAAAACCCCATTTTGCAGCCCACTGCTCAATACTGACAACATCAGCCTGAAGGCGCTTGGAGATGAACGCACAGTTCCTGCCCCGAACCCAGATAGCTATATCATCGGCAAACAAAGTCAGATTGCCCCGCACCCCTGGAAGAGAGGCAACATCATTTATCATTATGTTAAAAAGGGTGGGACTAATACAACTACCCTGAGGAATACCCTTTTTAGTGAGAAACATGGAGGACAGTGCAGCACCAACACGCACTTGAAAAGATCTGCCAGACAGGAAATCATGGACCCACCAGAAAAGTCTGCCCCTGATGCCTAACTGGTGAATCTTAAACAGAAGACCGTCCCTCCAGACAGAATCATAGGCCTTCTGAATATCAAGGAAAACCCCCAGCACCGACTCGCGGACGATGAAAGCCTTCCTAATGTCATTCGCCAGAGAGACTATTTGATCTGAAGAGGACCGACCCCTCCTGAATCCACTCTGATATCTATTAAGCAGATTATTATTTTCTAAATAAAATATCAGGCGTTCATTAACCATTTTCTCCATAAGTTTGCTAACAACAGAAATAAGAGCTATAGGGTGGTAAGAGGAAGGATCTGTAGGATCCTTACCAGGCTTTAGAACAGGAATGATTATGGAATGCTTCCACGCACAAGGAAGCCTTCCTGATGCCCAGACCTTATTGATCAACACCTGAAACACTTCCAAGACACAATCATCCATGTGCTTGAACATAGAGTGAGTGAGCGAATCAGGGCCAGGAGCACTATTCTTGGACTTGGAAATGACCTGCTTTAGTTCACCCAGAGAGAAATCCATGTTAAGCGGGGAGTTGTCCGGGCTCACATCCCAGAGAATGTCTTTATGCTGGGAGACAAACTGACGCTTGACCTCACCTGACTCCGAGTCGACAGGATCATCCCCTGACTGATCTGAAAAGAAGGACACTAAAGCAGAGGCCTTCTCCTGGCTCGAGTAAACAGGGGCATTATTGCTGACCAGCCAGGTTATCGACCACCCTCCACCATTCCTACCATACATACTTCTAGCCCTACACCAAACAGAACTAATGGAGGTGTCCGGATTAATAGACGCACAAAATGCTCGCCAAGACTCTGACTTGGCACGTTTAATTACCCGCTGAGCTTGAGCTCTTCTCCCTTGCCCCACAGCCAATCATAGGCTTTATACCCATGGACCAAACCACTTGGTCTAACTCACAGGGGGGTGTGGGGGAAGGAAGAATAAAAAGGTCACAAACAGTAACAATATATATATATATGTACAGTCATGTGAAAAAGTAAGTACACCCCATGTAAATTTTTGACTATTTCAACATATTTCAACATACAGCTATTTGATCTTCATTTCAACAATATTGATAGATAAAGGTGATATAATCTATCTATAATTCCAGTAATCTCTGTACGTTTGTACGTCTGTACGTCTGTACGTTTGTCTGTGACCGCTGTTTCTCGACAACTACCGGTCCGATATACTTGAAACTTGCCAGGTATATTGCTGGGGACCCGAGGATGTGCCTTTTCAAGGTTTGAAATTAATCGGACAAGTACTTACCGAGCTATGGCGATTTAGCCGTTCGCCGTTCGCTTTGCCGTTGCGAATGGACCAAACCATTCATGTAAATAGAGGGGGGGGGGGGGTTCTGTGGTCGTTCGCTTTGGCTTTGCGAATGGACCAAACCATTCATGTAAATAGAGGGGGGGGTTCTGTGGTCGTTCGCTTTGGCTTTGCGAATGGACCAAACCATTCATGTAAATAGAGGGGGGGGGGGGTTCTGTGGTCGTTGCGAATGGACCAAACCATTGTTTTTTTTTTGCAGTTTTTTTTTTTTTTGCAGTTTTTTTTTTTTTGCAAGGAACGGGCACCCACGTACGGGCACGTCCTAGCTTATATATAGTACGGGCATGCCCTAGTATAACAAATATCATGAAACATTTACATTTTGTAGTCCATTGTATAATTTAAATAAACTTAAATGCAAATTTCGCATGTGGAAAAAGTAAGTACACCCTTTGCTCTAATAGGTGGTATTGCCCACTTTGGCAGAAACAACCTCAAGTAGGCATTTCTTATAACTGTCTACCAGTCTCTGACATTGACTGGGAGAAATTTTTGCCCACTCGTCCATGCAGAATTCTTTCAGCTGTGCGATGTTTGAGGGGTTTCTTGCTTGCACAGCTTGTTTCAAATCCCCCCACAACATCTCGATGGGATTTAGATCCGGGCTTTGACTTGGCCATTCCAGAACCCTCCATTTCTTTCTTTTCAGCCATTCCTTGGTGGATTTACTGGTATGTTTAGGGTCATTGTCATGTTGCAAGGTTTCACCTTCGGTTGAGCTTCAACTTTCCGACAGATGGCCTCACATTATCCTCAAGCACCCTCTGGTACAATGAAGAATTCATAGTGAATTCTATGATGGTGAGCTGCCCAGGCCTTGAGACAGCAAAGCTGCCCCAAACCATAAGATTTCCACCACCATGCTTTACAGTTGGTATCAGGTTCTTGTGGTCAAATGCTGTCTTTGGTTTTCGCCAAACATGTCTTCTGGTACTGTGGCCAAATAGCTCTACATTTGACTCATCTATCCACAGCACATTGTTCCAGAAGTGCTGGTCTTTGCCTTGGTGTTCATTGTGTTACGGATTTGTGTGAATTACTATTCAGGTCTTTGCTTATTAATGTGTAGTCGATTAAAGGTTGTTGTGATTAAAGGGTCAGGAGCCCTTCTGGGGAAAAGGAGACCGGAAACGGAAGAAGAAAAGACACGAGGTCCGGGAGAAGCGGCGATTCTCGTCTTCTTCCTCGTCCAGCACCGAGAAGAGCGGTATCGATATTGAGCAGCGTGGGGAACGCTGCGTTTACAAGCCCGTCTGGCGAGAGGAGTTACCGGGACGTGTAATTACCCATTTACACGTCAAGTCGCCGTGGGTTCGTGCACGGAACCAAGCATCCGGCACAGTTCGCCTCACCATCTACAAGGACGTGTACGGGTCGCACCTTGGGCCTCGCGCGCGTTGCAAGCCGCGCTTGGTTTTGCCCCGTTGCTTGGCAAGGAGGTGTGCACTGCAGCAGCTGTCCCTGGTACGAGACGTGCACGTTTGGAGCACGTCCGCCCGGGGTTCGTTCAACCGCCCGTGTGCTGAGAAGAGAGACATTGTGAGGGACAGTGACCGTGACCCAAGTGGTCGTGAGTGGGGACAGGGGGGGACACATATGTAAGATGGCCATCTTCGTAATATTGATTGTGGATTGTTGATGGTTGTTGATTGCTCGGGGAATAGATTATTATTGATTACTCCGGATCCTTGGTGTGGGGTTTCTTATTGACTGGAATTCATATTGTTTGCGTTACGAAAGCGTATAAATCATAGATCTTTCTGGCGGAGTTCCTCTCACGGTCCGGGGGTCACCGAGACCAGGTAGTCACCGGGAGGACCACGTAACAGAATTGGGGGCTCGTCCAAATTATAATTTGCGGATTCGCAATTGGGTCTACATCCGGGATCTATAAAATTTTCTAAATTTTAGTCCGGGAAAGAATTCCCAAGAGTGGGAACTTTTCCAACGTTCCTAAAATTGTTTTGCTCTGTCGACAAAACAACAACAACAACAACAAAAATAATAATAATCTATCTATAATTCCAGCAATCTCTGTGTGTCTGTGTGTCTGTGTGTCTGTGTGTCTGTGTGTCTGTGTGTCTGTGTGTCTGTGACCGCTGTTTCTCGACAACCACGGGTCCGATATACTTGAAACTTGCCAGGTATATTGCTGGGGACCCGAGGATGTGCCTTTTCAAGGTTTGAAATTAATCGGACAAGTACTTACCGAGCTATGTCCAAAAAACGCTTCAACCAATCAGAGAGCAGCGAGCTATCACGTGTGCCGAACGTGGCGATCAGACTCTGCCTCGGACGGCACATTTGACAGCGTATTCATTTATTTCACGTTGGAAAACTATGTTGCCGTTAAACTATGTTTTAAAACGAATTCAAACTGCGATTAAATTAAAACGATTCATCGTAACTGCGATTTGCGAACTTCCGGACAGTGACGACTTCACTTCCGGCAGCCAATCACAGAACGCTTTGTTGCGTAGGCGTGGCCGATGTGAGACGAGCGGAGCTGAGCGCGTTACGAGCTGACCGCCATTACGGTACGTAATTCGATTTCTTATGCGCATTATTTCTCCCAATTCAGTCAGAGCGAAGGGCGGAAGCGAAGAGCGTTGTTTTTTTTGTTTACGGGCGTACGGGCGGGGTAGAGCGTACGGGTAGCGTTTTTTTTTTTTTTGGCAAGGAACGGGCACCCACGTACGGGCAATGCCCTAGTAATAAAAATAACAATAGCAATAATAGTAAGACTGTTACTTTTCTTTGGTGGAAGTGCGGGTGGTAAAAGACAGGGAAACGCAACGGTCAAGAGGGTTCGGCTTTGTCACGTTTGCAAGCACAAGAGACGCCAGAGAGGCAGAGAAGAATGGGAATGGTAAGGATTTGGAGGGTCGGACCATAACAGTAGGGAAGGCATTTCGTAGGCGTCGAGAGGTCTACAGAAGAGGACAACTTGGCAGTAGTTTTAGGGTTGGCAGCAGCCGATATTACTATGGAGGCTCCCAGAGTTATGGCACCTCCCGAAAGAATGAATGTCAGAGCACTGGCCGAGAAGGAGACCGCCAGTCAGGTAACGGCTGGGACAAGGGGTCCCACCGTAACTGTTAGGAGTCTGGCGAAGTTGAAGCACTATATACGGGGGAGCCGCCGAGCCGGGGCTCCTACACGGACTAACCGTGAACGCCACGTTCTTAAAGGCGTCCAGGTAGTGAACTTTCCTGCATGGACTAACCGTGAACTCCACGTTCTTAAAGGCGTCCATGTGATGAACTTTCCTCCCCGGACTAACCGTGAACTCCACATTCCTTAAGGCGTCCATGTAGGGAATACTCAGCTGGGCCTCCCGAAAAAGTGCTATCGAGAGGTTTAACTTTGGGGCTTTGGTCACCACCTCTTAACCGTCATTCAAGAGAAACTAGAAGTGGTTGACGCTTGGTCCAGAGTGAATTAATCTAGGGGTTTTGGTGAAATTTTGTTGCTTTATTTTTAAGTGATAATTGTGCCGGGGGGGAACTGATGATTTGGGGGTGTGAGTTATCTGGTTTGTTTATCCAAGTTGGCCGGCAAAGAAAGTTTTCGCTGGGTTCAAACTTTCTTTCTTGAAGGGGGGGAGTGTTACGGATTTGTGTGAATTACTATTCAGGTCTTTGCTTATTAATGTGTAGTCGATTAAAGGTTGTTGTGATTAAAGGGTCAGGAGCCCTTCTGGGGAAAAGGAGACCGGAAACGGAAGAAGAAAAGACACGAGGTCCGGGAGAAGCGGCGATTCTCGTCTTCTTCCTCGCCCAGCGCCGAGAAGAGTGGTATCGATATTGAGCAGCGTGGGGAATGCTGCGTTTACAAGCCCGTCTGGCGAGAGGAATTACCGGGACGTGTAATTACCCATTTACACGTCAAGTCGCCGTGGGTTCGTGCACGGAACCAAGCGTCCGGCACAGTTCGCCTCACCGTCTACAAGGATGCGTACGGGTCGCACCTTGGGCCTCGCGCGCGTTGCAAGCTGCGCTTGGTTTTGCCCGTTGCTTGGCAAGGAGGTGTGCGCTGCAGCAGCTGTCCCTGGTACGAGACGTGCACGTTTGGAGCACGTCCGCCCGGGGTTCGTTCAACCGCCCGTGTGAGGAGAAGAGAGACATTGTGAGGGACAGTGACCGTGACCCAAGTGGTCGTGAGTGGGGACAGGGGGGGACACATATGTAAGATGGCCATCTTCATAATATTGATTGTGGATTGTTGATGGTTGTTGATTGCTCGGGGAATAGATTATTGCTTACTCCGGATCCTTGGTGTGGGGTTTCTTATTGACTGGAATTCATATTGATTGCGTTACGAAAGCGTATAAATCATAGATCTTTCTGGCGGAGTTCCTCTCACGGTCCGGGGGTCAGCGAGACCAGGTAATCACCGGGAGGACCACGTAACAATTGGCAAACTTTAGTCTTGCCCTGATGTTCTTTCTGGACAGCAAAGGTTTCCTCCTGGCACACCTCCCATGTAGATAAAATTTGTGCAGCCTCTTTCTAATGGTAGACTCGTGCACTTTGACATCAAGGGTGGCAAGAGATACCTGTAGGTCCTGTGATGACATTCTGGGGTTCTTAGAGACCTCTTTCAGCATCTTGCGGTCTGCTCTCGGGCTGAACTTGCTGGGGCGGCCTGGCCTGAACAAGTTGGCAGTTGTTTGGAATCTTCTCCACTTGTAGATGATCTTCCAGACAGTCGAATGATTGATTTCAAATTGTTTGGAGATCTTTTTAAATCCCTTCCCAGACTCGTAGGCATCTATAACCTTCTTTCTGAAGGCCTCAGAGAGCTCTTTTGATCTAGGCATGGTGACGCCGCACACTTCAACAACAAAGAGCAAACCAAACGAAATGTCTGAGGTTTAAATAAGACAGGTTCCTCTAAGATCCTCTCTAACGATGTTCTAATCATTTGCACCTGAGCTGGTGCACCTGATTCTAATTTTAGGTATTTGAAGTAGTGATAAATGTAGGGGTGTACTTACTTTTTCCACATGCGAAATTTGCATTTATGTTCATTTAAATTATACAATGGACTACAAAATGTAAATGTTTCATGATATTTGTTATATTATATCACCTTTATCTATCAATATTGTTGAAATGAAGATTAAATAGCTGTATGTTGAAATATGTTGAAAAAGTCAAAACCTTACATGGGGTGTACTTATTTTTTCACGTGACTGTATATATTGTTACGGACCGCGGATAAGATGTTGTTTTGCCGAGCGGATGGCACCGCGGCCCTAACAGTTACCCCGACTAACCCGATTCCTGAACGTTGGCCGAATCGCGCCACAGATATTCAATGGGGAAAAGACTAAAGCGAAGGATGTGAAGAAGAAGAAAGACAACGGGTAAGGAATACAAATATAATTTATTTACTATTTACAAGACCAAAATAACCAAGGAGAAGGAAGGATAATAAAATAATTTACAGAAGAGGCAAGGCGACACAGCGAAACTTAGCTTAACTATACAGGCTTATTTAATACCCAGGGACAGAACAAACAAAGAGAGACTCCCGCGGGGAATGATGATAGGAATGGCAGGAGGTGGATGGCTGGAGGGAGAGGAAGGTCCACTGGAACTGGGTCACGGTCGGGCTGGGAGCGGCAGCTCCGTTCCTCCGCGGCCACGGTCGGCACCGCTGTCAACGCCCAAGCTGCGGTCGTGCGAGCTGCCGTGGGACGAGCTCCGCCGGTCGAGTTAAAGCTGCCTGGTGGAGCCAACGCTGCTTGGTGGAGTTTAAAGCTGCTGGTACTGCTTGTGGTACTCCTCTTGCTTGCTCTCAGGACTCTCTCTCAATGCTTGCTCTCAGAACTCCTTCTCTCAATGCTTGCTCTCAGAACTCCTTCTGTCAATGCTTTGCGCTGCTTGTGTACTGCCAACTCTCTGACGCACCTCTCTTTGCACGTCTCTCGCTTGGTCCAACCACGCACTCGGCTCTTGCGCGCGCGCTTTTATAGCGCCTCAGGCGATCAAGCCGCCGGCCTTCAGGACACGCCCCTCGGTGAGCTCGCTTCGGCCCTGATTGGTGGGCACAGGCCCTCTGACTCCACCCTTGATGACGATGGGCAGGCACGCCCTTCTTCCCCGAGCTGAGCACATGCTTAATGGCGGCAATTGTAGTTGGCAATGCGAATGGCAATTGACGAAAAGGGAATGTGAACGGAATCTACTCTTATTTCACCTGGTGCAATGGAGTGTCATCTTCATGGAAGACAAGGCCCTACCCTAATACACATAATAAGGAAATAAACTACTGAACAGGGATATTATGGTGTCCTTCATGTATGCTTTATGGAACTAACTACGGGAACGCCCTTTGACCTTTATACAACACTGGAGTAAGGAGGGCGATATTTTAACAACAATTTACACAATAACAACAACAACAAAAAACCATTCTCATATCCACAACAATATATATATATATATATATATATATATATATATATATGTATATGTTGGGCACGCAAGTGTGTAACATATACACACATACTGTTTTACGTATTACCTCCCCAAACCCCGGTTATGGTGCACCTCAGAGTCTGGAGGGGGAACACAGCAGAAAGATTTGTTATTTTGCGTTTTCCAATAAAATAAACCATGGTAAAACTACACCAATGCAATTGTAGAACAAAACAAGTAATTGTATTAAGAACTCTCACATACACAATAATAACACTATTAAAGAAAGTACACTGAAAATGTCACTTGCATCAAATGAACAATACATATGATGGTACCATCATTCCCCAATGCTCTCAAAACAATGAACTCACGATACGCCAACCGTGAGTAGAATGTAAGATTCCCCAAAGTCCATGCACGAATCTCCATGCGGGGTGAAGGTCGAGGTCGTGCAGAATTGCAAAACAACAGGCAGGTATTTGCGTGGCTGTGGATGAGGAGCTACGAGGTGAGAGGTCGATATGGGAATTGAGCCGATAGATAAACCAACAGCAATCAACACGATGAGGTCGATATGGAAATCCCAACGACAAAACAAGTTCCAACAAGTGGACAGCCTCTTCTTCTTCAAGGACAAACGGCATATAGGCCCGTAATGGAGGCGCATGATTTCTCCAACGATGACTCACACTTGGTGATAAAACCTGAGACGCAGGTTTAATTACACTCGCAATATATGATGATGTCACGCAATCCCTTTCAGGGGAAACCTCAACTCATTCGCGACCAATATATAAAAACAAGTCCGCTCGCAGCCTCGACGTGACTCACAGCTCTCTCCTCCTCTCTCTGCCAATATCGATCTCTCCACTTCTGGTCTCTTTGCCGCGTTTTCCTTTTTCCTTCAAAAACATTTATTTTTACCTTTTACTAAGGTCATCTCCATTTCACACAAAAATCCTAACAACAGTATTACCTGAAACTAAAAATCCTACAAGTATATAATAACAACAAAGGCGGAAGTGATGGATCCATAACACTCCCTACCTTCAAGGAAGAAAG
>NC_136265.1:169154771-169319771 GCF_964187855.1 Myxine glutinosa
GAGTTGCAAGCTTTCTGGGGCTACAGCGGTGATCCGTTCACTCATTTACCCCGGGTCGAGCTGTAACCCCCCCCCCCCCTCCCACAAATTTGGAGAGAGAGAGGGAGAGAGAGAGAGAGAGAGAGAGAGGGGGAGAGAGAGGGAGAGAGAGAGAGAGAAACATTCGACATTTGTCCCCGTTTGTTGCCAGGAAAACATTGTTCACAGTGAAAACCCAAAAAACAATTCAAGGCGATGGCTGCACAAGTTTAAAATGGGAGACAAGATAAATCATAAATTCATTGTAAGAGAACCATCAGCCAGTTGACATAAGGATGCCTTGACACACCACCGTTGTGAGAACACTGTGCAATCATTCGATTGAAACTCAAGATTTACACGCGATGTGACGAAGGCTTTAAAGAGGTGAACAGCATCATCAGCAGAATTACAGGCATTTTGCATCCTGTGTTTTCTCGACAAGTATATGGCAAGTTTTGCTTCAGAAGACAAATAGTTGGCTAAAAGGCACTCATCTTTACACAGGCGGGAAGTGGTGAAACCGAAGATAAAAACACAATGCGTAAAAATTAGGCCAAGCCCCCGGACCACACGCGATAAAACTGTAAAAAGGGGTGCCAACCGAGGACAATCAACAAAAATGTGAGAAATGGTTTCCGTCGCACCGCAAAACGGACATAATTCCGTGTTATCGGAACATATGCGATGCGATAAAACATGTGATGGTAAAATGTAGTGCGCCAGCCGCCATTGTAAGTCTCCGGAGCGCTTGGCGATGGGGGCCTTGTACATAGTAAGCCAATTGATGGTGGTGGAAGGAGTGGTCCGGAACATTCTCCCCCAGTGCGCTTGCGGTTCTGCGGGTCTATCGTGAACAAGGGTTAAAACACACAAAGCATAAACACAAGATTTCTCCATCAAATGAAAAGGGGTGAAGCCCTGAAACCCAATGACAGGTACTCCACACCATGCCATGTTTTGACTATTTTTTTATGATGCAAATGTTTGGATTGTGAGACGCATCATGACGTGGGTGTGACATTGTGCTTTGATGTTCCATCTCTTCCTCCTTATGAGGATTGATGATGAATTGGGTGATGGCAAATTTTGGCTAGAGAGAGAGAGAGAGAGAGAGAGAGAGAGAGAGAGAGAGAGAGAGAGAGAGAGAAAAGGAGAGAGAGAGAGAAAAGGAGAGAGAGAGAGAAAAGGAGAGAGAGAGAGAGAAAAGGAGAGAGAGAGAGAAAAGGAGAGAGAGAGAGAAAGAGAGAGAGAGAGAGAGAGAGAGAGAGAGAGAGAGAGAGAGAGAGAAAGAAAGAAAGAAAGAAACGGAGAGAGAGTGGGGGAGGGAGGGATGGGGGGGGGGGGGCAGAGAGAAAGAGACTTGACTTTTGAGGGTCGTTTATTACAAAAGTATGAAAGGAAAACAAGTAATACAATGGCAGTCAACAAAAATAATTAAATCAAGGAACAGAAACATGAGATATTAATTAAAGCAGCAAAATAGTTCATCTCCCTCCACCTTACAAAGGACTTCAGCTTTGCACCATTTCTGAACAAAGTGATTTACCCGAAAAATCTCTCGGTGAAAGTAAAATTCAGTTTTAAGACGGGCAAACACAAAGCCTTTAAGTTTAAAGGCTAACAAAACACTGCATTCTTGTGAACCTATTGTGGAAACCCTTGTCTTCTGCGTAATGTACACTACTCACAATAAGTTAGGGATATTGGCAGGTTCTTCGGTGTGGTTGATTTTGTGTATTAATTATGTTGGAAAAAGTTGTTCGTCCTAATTCTATGGTTATTAATAAGTGTGAAAACACAGCATTCTTGATTTCAATACCCTAACCGTAACCCCTATAAAAAAAATAAACTCACTCCCACAATATCCCTAACTTATTGTGAGTAGTGTATGTCACGAGTTTCGCTTCGGCATGCAAAAAATTAACAATTTGAGATCCGACATTCTCATTGGATACAGGCATGCAGTACACAAAATGATAGAAGGAAAAACAAAAACCGAATTTACGGAAAGTATGTTTCAGGAGTTGAAAAAGTGGAGCCAGCCTTTGGCATCCGACATACACATGGAAAGTGTCCTCGGAATGATGGCAAAAAGGGCATTCATCAGATATCACGAGGTTCAGTCTTTTAAGGAACACGTTGGAAGGCAAGGAATAGTGTGCAAGCCTCCACTGTGTGTCTCCGGCACGTTTAGACACAGGTGACGTGTACATCGAGGACCAGGTAGGAGATGATGGAACCCCTGCAGGCAGAAGCTCTTTCCAGTGGGTGGTCAGTGGGTTATTGGGGTTGGCAGAGATAACAACGTTAAGACATTGCACGTACAGAGTAGCCTTTGTACAGGCTTGTAGAGGCTTTGTGGAAGGAGCGCCAGAAAAACAAAAATCAGGGAAGTCAGGATGCATCGTTTTTGTGTTTTGAACATCGTGCAGTGGAGGCCACGATACATTAAAAGAGTTAAACACTTTAACAATTGAACGAAGAAGTTGTCCAATTAGTCGAGCTGAGGTAACATTGCAAACTTCCAAAATCTGGTTAGGGGTCTGCCATCCAGAACAAGTATGGTCAACAAAGGCCCTAACTAGGAAGAAACCAGATTCAATAAAGGATTGAATTAGTCTTTGTACTTTGGCAGTCATGATGAAATAGACTGGTGTAGAAAGCAGGTTCACACATTAGGTTACGAAATTTATACATGTCCTTATTTCGTACTTGAAGGAGGCACTGACCGGCATTCACGAGACTACGATAAAAGGAGGGCAGCAAGGAGATGTCTATTCGCTGCAGATCAAGTAGAAAGAGCTCGGGGCCACACCTGAGCTTACCAGCTTGCTGCAACAAGCAAGAAGCCAGGGGCCACCAAGACAGGACTTCCTTGTACATAAGTTGACGCAAGGTGGTCAGCCGAAAAGCCAGTATTTTACTGGTAATGTCCACAAGTCCTTGACCGCCTTTAGCCAGCGGGACACTTAGAAGATCAGCTCGAAGCCAAAAAAATTCACAAGGATTCGCTGCAAGTTAATGACAAGCGATTTGGGTGGTTGTAAGACAGCCATCCGATGCCAGAGTTTGGAAGCAGCCAAGTTATTAATTATCAGCACTCGACCTCTATAAGACAATAGGCTGGCCAATCTTTCCCAATGATTAAGGATGTGGGAAATTTGATCAATCATCTGATCCCAGTTCTTTAAGGAAAAGGTCTCATTCCCAAGAAACACACCGAGATGCTTGACACCATCATACCTCCACTGCAAAGCATTAGGCAGGGAAGGTGGGACAAATAACCAGAAGGACCAAGGCACAAGGCTTTACTCTTACTCCAATTGACAGTAGCAGAAGATGCCAAATTGAATTCATGTAGAACACTTGTGAGGGCAACAATGTCAGACTGAGTGTTAACAATCACACACAGATCGTCAGCATACGCAAGCACCTTACCAGGATTAGCAAGAGGTGCCACCGAGAACCCAGAAAATTTCTGGCGTAAGTGAATCAGTAAGGGTTCAATGGAAAGTGAATGCAGGTACCCGGAGAGAGGGCAACCTTGTCTAATACCTCGCTGAATAGGAAAAGGTGGACATAAACTGTTGTTGATGTTCAAACTAAAGTTGTTGTGATACAGCAGCTTAATGCAGGAAATAAAGAAGGAACCAAACCCATACCACTTCAAAACTTCAAGTAAATACGAATGGTCAACACTATCAAAGGCCTTTTCCTGATCTAGAAAGATCAACCTGGTGTTAACATTCTGACAGACAAATCGAAATCAAATCACGAATAGAAAATATATTGTTAAATACCGATCTGCCGGGAATACAATAAGACTGGTCGGAGGATACAACGTGCTTGATTAAGGTTTTTACGCGATTAGCGAGTAGCTTGGACAAGATTTTGTAATCAGTACAAAGTAGAGAGATCGGGTGCCAGTTCTCAACAAGTTGAAGATCTCCCTTTTTAGGGATTAATGAACTGATGGCACATCTGCAGCTCAAGGGAAGTTCACCAGTTTGTATGCTTTCTATGAAGACAATTAATAGACATGGTCCCAGCAAATCCCAAAACGTGCTGTAGAATTCCACTGGCAACCTGTATAAGCCAGGGGCCCTGTTGGTGGGCAAGGTTTGTAAAACACTAGTGAGTTCGTTCAGTTATTTCACCTTCAACAGTCAAATTCTGGGCCTCAGTAAGTGTAGGCAAAGAAGCGGTAAATGAATGTATATGGTTTGGGAAAGTGTGCTTGGAGGAGTAGAGGTGTGAAAAGAAATTCTTAACAGTAAGTTTAATGTCACTTGGATCAGTCTAAATCCTTCTGTCAGCAGAACGCAAGGACAATATTTGTTTCTGTTTTTTTGAGGCAGTTTTCAGCTTGAATAAAAGTCTGCTCGGGTTATTTAGTTGTTGCAAATTGGTCATTCTCATCCGAATGAGTGCACTAAATTGTTAGAGCAGCGACACCAAGTAAATTGTTGCTGCATCACATGTTGCAAGCTCCAAGAGTCAGTCAACTTAAATCTTGAGATTGAGCGAACGAGAGGTCTTGTACTGGCTGCATGTGGCTCAGCCTCATTCATATCAAGGGAGGGGTTAAGTGTGCAATTAAAATCTCATCCAAGACATAGAAAGTGATCAGGGGGAACACCAGCAAGATACGAGTTGAGACAGTCAAAAAAGGAAGATCTTTCAGCATTTGTACTTGGTGCGTACACATTGATTATTGTGAAAAGCTGCTGACCAACAGAGAAAGTCAGCGAAGCTAAATATCCCTTCACAATTTCTTTAAGGGAAACCAAAGTCAAAGGAAGAGTTTGCCGAAAGAAGATGGCTATCCCAGCAATTGGGCTTGATAGATTGCTAAAGAACCAATGCCCTTTAAGAAACAACTCCCACTCAGCTGAAGAACCTTCAGTAGAATGAGTTTCCTGCAACAACAAGATGTCAACCTTGTTGCACTCGATTAGTTGTTTAACTTGCACTTTACGAAGAGACGTATGACCACCGTTGATATTTAGGCTGGCAATGCGTAGTTTCATTGTGATGGGGCACCGGCAGGACATCAGCCATGGTCTTTGAGTTCTCTCCGAGCACGACTGAGAAATTTCCTTAACCGGTGACGTTGAGGGTCTGCAACGTTGTACCGATCCGGTCTAGAAATCATTATTCGAGATACTTGAATGAAATCTTCTAGAACTGGAGAATGATCTTTAATCTTGACCCGCTTTTTGCGAAAACTTTTGTGTAAGAAGGCGTGAACGGCATCGGGAGGAACTGAGGAATCAATCTCATGGTTGTGAGGAGGAATAACGCTGCCTGTGTCACTTAGGGTCGAAGCAACAGAATATGTTCCATCAGACTCATAACCCATGCTGTCAACCACAAGTTCCCGCGGTTCTTCAGTAGCAATTTGTTCAGATGCTGCAGGTACAGCCACCTCCAGATCACAATCAATTTGTACATCCGGTGCATCGATTTTAACTGTGGCATCTGCACATGGCGGGGGTTGGGAGAGGGTCTCATCAACTCCACGAGGGATCTCCGGTTCATCGAGCACAGTGGGGGTAACAGTTTCATGTGTACTCACAACAGGAGTACAGGGCTGCTCAAGAGGTGAGTCCGTGGGAATGGGTTCAGGTGATTGTTTGACAGGTGTTTTTACCGCTTGCGCATAGGAAGGAGACCTCTTGGGTTTCACTTGATTGTCTAATTTGGTATCAATTGCCCGCTTCTGTGCTTTATTCCGGGTGACAACCGTGAAGCCATCACCTGCATCATTTGTCTCTGCTGGGTGAGCATTTTGTGAAGGAAGTGATTCCTGTCCCTAAGGTGAAGAATAATAATCCTGTCTTTCAGGCAAAGCAAGCGATTGCTGTCCTTCTGGTAGTGTGGTGCTCTGATTGGACGCTGAATTAGCCTCAGGGAGATTATTCGGACAATCCCTTCGCAGGTGTCCATGCTGATTACAGGTATAACATGTTAACACCTCTGTTGTTGGATACATTTGATAATTGTAGTTATCATGTTTTATCGTGAATTTAACGTCAAGATCACGACGGTTCTCATTCAAAACCATAAATAATTGACATCTAAAGGAATAAACGTGTTTATAACGATCATCACGACACCGTAAGGGAACCATTGAAATGCGGGACATGGCTGTGCCAAAATGACGAAGAGCAAGCTCGACTTTTTCATCCCCCAAGAATGCCAGGATATTGGAAACCAGAACTTTGACTGATGGCGAATCAAATGGTGAAACTGGAATGAAAATATCGGGCTCGACGGATAAACCCGATTCCACAACACTCACCACCATAGCTTGTTGAAAAAAAAGAAAACAACAACTTTCTTGTTCATCCTCGAAGCTACGAGGACATCTTCAGCCACGATAATTTCACCGACGGCGATAATAATCGCTTCGACCGCCACATGAGCTGGAGGAACACATGTGAGGCCATGAGCTGGAGGGACATGTGAGGCCATGAGCTGGAGGAACACATGTGAGGCCATGAGCTGGAGGGACATGTGAGGCCATGATCTGGAGGGACACATGTGAGGAACGACACAGCTACACACCTCGCAGAACTACACAGCCGCCATCTTGCCACGCCCAACACACAAACGGCTAGCACGGGGGTGGGTGGAGGGGAGTGGGGGAGAGGGGGAGAGACTGTGGGAGAGAGAGAGACTGTGGGAGAGAGAGAGAGAGAGAGAGAGAGAGAGAGAGAAATTTCATTCCTTTTTATTGAAGGAGAAAACCTTTTCCACAAATGCAGACAGGTAAAAAAAATATTCCCAGGTCATGAAATCATTTCTACAAATACAGACAGTTAGAAAAAAAATCGTGGTTACAAATAAATACAGACAGCAAATACAAATTGATATATACAGTCATAAAAAATACAATTTGAAACATTTCACACTAAACCAAATAAGAAAGCAATACTATATTTACAAATTTACTGTAAGGACTCCGTCAGTTAAACTGCACAAGGAACGCCATACACACCATCGTTTCTGGAAGTCCCCACAGTTATCAAAAGACAATTCTAGGTACAGCCGAGAGACACCAAGGACCTAAAATAGACTACAGCATCATCCACTGGAACAACTCTTCCGAATTTTCCTCTTCCTGGACACATATATAGCAAGTTTTGCCTCTGAAATTAAAACATACCATAAACACACAAACATAACACACATACCATAAACAGAGGATTTTCCCATCAATTGAAAAGAGGTGAAACCTTGAAAATGAAGCAATGGCTCTCGAAAGAGATGTTGGGATAAGAGAGGGCCAGCTTCCACCTGTGGAGCCCATTTTAGCCTGGTTTGCTTGAAAAAGTGCAGAATCACAGAAAATATCCTCCCAATGACTCAAATGGACCTAATTCCAGTGGCCACAGCAACGTCAGCAGCTGGTTTCCACTTGTAAGGAGGAGGGGTTCTAAAGTCTTGGTGCATTGGAAAAAGAGCAGAGCTCTATCTTGGTCGGCAAAATGGCGCCACTCCTCCGACTCTACCCATTGGTGCATCCAACATCAATAAACTTTTGCGTAAAGGTACGATCACTGCAGACCCCTTCAAAAATGGGGTTTTAAATGATTGGCTCATTTAAAAACATTTCAAGGGAGTAATTACTGTTATCACGGCGCACGGTAACCGGCTGCCATGCCTCCAGCACACTCCTGTAGAACACGGGGACTGATTCTGCATAAACATTCTTGGTGTCAATAAGGAACAGTTCCTGATCGTAGCCGAGTTTCCCTGTCTGCTGAAGCAGGCAGACAGTGGTGCCTGCCACTGTCTGCCTTGGAAAGCCAAGGCCTTCCACGAGACGTCCGTGTACAGCAGTCGACGAAGCGACAGGAGATGAAAAGCCATAACTTTACTGGTAATGGCGATCAGACCATGTCCTCCTTCAGCAACAGGTAGGTTTAACACACCAGGTTTGAGCCAGTGCTTCCCCCCACCCCCAAAATAAGTCAATAAAAATAGATTGTAGTTTTTTAAAGAATAAAATCCAGGGGCTGCAGTGCCATAAAAACGTGCCAAAAGCATCGATGCTGCGAGGTTATTTATAACGAGGGTTCGGCTCCGATACGAGAGTTGACAGAGTAATCCCTTCCATTTTAGCAGCCGCCTCTCTGTTTAAATCATGAGAGATTCCCAGTTTCTCAAAATGAAGTTTTCGGTACCAAGAAATATAAAGAACTCCATCCCATGCCCATTCGAGTTGCTCGGTAGAGTCGGAAGAGTGGCGCCATTTTGCGGACCAAGGTAGAGGGCTCTGCTCTTTTTCCAATTCACTTTTGTGGAACTTGCCACACTGAATTCATGGACGCATTGGACCAAGGCCAAGCCGTCCTCATCCGAGTGAATGATTGCACAAAGGTCGTCTGCATAAGCAATCACCTTAAACAGGTTCGCTGCCAGTTAGGAATGGAAACCAAGAATACGTCCACGCAACCGAACGAGCAAAGGCTCAATCGCGAGAGAGTACAGGAGGCCGAAAAGAGGGCAACCTTGACGAATGCCTCTACTAGCCGGGAAAGGCTGACATAAATCGTTGTTAACTTTTAGTACACTAAAAGTGTTATTATACAGTAGTTGTACATGACATAAAAATTTCCCCAAAACCAAACCCCCTTAAAACAGAAAAAAGATAAAAATGATCAATGGCATCGAAGGCCTTTTCTTGATCTAAGAACACCAAGCCAACATTTCTTTGTTCGAGAGAACAGATATCAATCATGTCACGCACAATAAAGATACTGTCGTGAATTGTCCTTTTAGGGACACAGTAAGATTGATCTGGGTGTATGATCTCCCCAATCACGGCTCTGAGCCGGTTAGTGAGAGCCTTAGAAAAGATTTTATAATCCACGCATAGCAAGGATATCGGACGCCAATTTTCCACCCGATGCAGATCTCCCTTCTTGGGTATTAGGGCAAGCACCGCTCTACGGCAGCTGAGTGGCAGTTGGTTGAGTCGTAAACTGTCAGAAAATATTTCCAACAGTTCCGTCCCAAAGAGGTCCCAGAAGGCTTTGTAGAACTCTACGGGGAGTCCATCCAAGCCAGAGGCTTTTCCATTCGGCAAGGCTTGTAGTGCAACAAACAGTTCCTCCATAGTTATTTCTCTGTCCAGCTGTTGACGTGCAGTCGCTGACGAGGTGGGCAAGGACGCGGTCAAATAATGCACCATTTTGTCATCAATGTCTTTCATGCAATACAGATCAGAGAAGTAATCTTTAACCAGGGTTCTAATGCCCTTGTGATCCTTTATCATATTGCCCTGCACAGTCCGTAACAAGGTGAGCTGCTCGCTACCCTTTGAAGTGTGTTTAAGTCTAAAGAAGAAACTAGAAGGCACGTCCAGATGACGCAAGTTCTCCACGCGGAGACGAACCATGGCACCTCTAGCTTGTTTTACACATAGCCTGTTGAGAATAGCTTTCTTTTTGGCCAATGAAAGATTCGTTTCCATTGTGTTGGAAGGTGACAGATGGCTTTGCAAAGCTAAAATTTCTTTTTCAATAACACTTTTAAAGAGAGACTCATCTTTTGTACAAAAGAATCTATACTGCTGACAAAAGGTTTTAATTTGCGCCTTAGCATTATCCCACCATTGATTGAGGGAAGAAAAAGAAGGTTTCCGCAAAAGCAGTGTACCCCAGAAGGCCCGGAAAGCTTTAAGGAAAGCTTGATCCTCTAAAAGGTCCACATTAAAAATCCAATGTGCAGCTCCATAGTTCCGTATCGGACAGAGAAGAGAAAAGGTGACCATGTGATGATCGGAGAAACCGATTGGTAAAATTTGCACATTGCCCATCATGTTAAGAAAGTTACTATTTATGTAAACACGATCTAGCCGAGCGAAGGAAAGCCGACCGTCAAGACAGCGACACCATGTATACTGGCGTATGAGGGGGTTGTGAAGTCTCCACGCGTCAACGAAAGAGAATTTAGATAAAACCCTTGCCAGTGGGATGGTACTAGCTAGATGAGGTTCTTCACTGTTCCGGTCCATGTCAGAGTCTGGAGTACAATTAAAATCCCCACCCAAGCAAACAAGACTATTAAAATCTACGTGAGTGATTGATGTTTCTAACTGTGTGAAGAAGGTGACCCTGTCATTGCTGTCACTGGGTGAGTAGACATTAAAAAGTGTGTGCTTGTAACACAATGTGTAAATTTCAAAAATGTGGACAGGTAACGACCTTAAGTCTCTCTCCTCACAAACACAAGGACACAAAGGGAGTGAAAAGGGGATAGGAAAGACCACCAACACAACACAGTACTCGGCCCCACACACACAGCCACCATGATGCCATTCCGACCACGACTCACCAGCGGGGGGGGGGGGGGGGGGGGGGGAGAGAGAGAGACAGAGACAAAGAGAGAGAGACACACAGAGACAGAGAGACAGAAACATAGAGAGAGAGAGAGAGGCAGAGAGAGACAGAGAGAGACAGACACAGACAGAGAGAGACAGAGCCAGAGACAGAGAGAGTCCCGAGACAAAACAACTCTTTCCAAAAGTGGTGTCCCTCGACTTCAATGTATTTTCTCCGATTGTCTTTCAAACTGTCTATGTCATGCAGTAATATATTTTTCCCAATTGCTCCTTTAGCGACGTTTCAGATGCTTCAATCATTTCCTTGTCGGTGAATTTGCAGCCAACCTCGAGGGACTTCAAACGTCAAAACATTTAATATTCACTAACAGCCAGGTCTGGACTGTATGGGTGTGGTTGGGGTTGAGGGGTAGAGGTGGGGGACGGGTAATCCAGGTGCTCAAAGCCACAGTCATGAATGGCACTCTACATAACCTGGGTCTCGGGCACAAGCACTTTGACATGGAAGAGGAGCATTTGGAAGAGAAGAGAAGATGGAAGAGAAGATGTTGGTCAACATTCCTCGACGTTTGTCCTTCATGGTGTTCTACAATCTTTTCTATTAGTCTCACCGCATAATATCCTCCTGTAGTTGTAGTTTTGTGAGGTTATATATTCAATCAGCAGGATTCCCTTGACATTCCTGAAAACTGAGGCCCAGTCTTGCCGGCTGAGGGTTGGGTGTGGACTATGTTGGGCGGTCGCGATATCTTGTGCCTCCTTTGAACGGCTTCCGATTTGGTTTCAGAATCCCAGTGTTGTGGCGACGTTTCCTCACCAGTTACCAGATGAGCAATAAAGATGGCTGGATCCGCATTATCGGTTTAATAAGCTGGAGACACTATGGTGATGTGTCCTCGTAAAGCAAGCGACTGCTGTTGCCGAGTGCTGAGGTCCATGGGGACACATCTTGTTGAGACTGAGGACAAGCCCAAGTGTTTGTGGATTAGGGTGAAAATGCTACCTCGAGAAATTCCACGTTCTGCAGATATCTAGGCCACCTCAATGTAGAGATTGTCACCCAAGACCCAAGACCCAAGTCCACACCCAAGATTGTCACCCAAGGTGACCCAAGATGTCACCAATGTCACCCAAGGACCAGGGTGACAGAGTTCGTGCCAATTGCATTCGCTGGCCGCCATGACATCTTCAAGGGAGTTTGCATCCACTCTTAAAGTCACCTGCCCATTGTGCTTGTACAGCATACGAGGGTCCACCTTCACCATACAACGTCACCTGGCGATCACGCAGGATCTCCTTGCAGCTGAAACCTTCTTCCAGGTAACAATTTGACCACGGAGCAAACTTCAGGACCGTTTACTCTGCAACGACAAATCATTTCAGATCAATGAAAGAAATGGCAAATAATCATTCATAGAAGCTTATGAAGAGTAAATACCTGTAGTTCCATGGTACCTCAAACTTTTTGACCATCCCTTGTGCAGCAGGAGGAAACTTGAACGACCTTAAGTCTGTGTCCATTTAAAGAAAATGTCAATTCCTCAACAACCGGAATTGTGTTACGTTTCTACACTCTGCTGTCCATTGAGAACAATTTAACTTTTATCCCCAAAAAATTTCCACATAATTTAACCTTTATCCAAATAATAATTCTCGTTTTCTTTTTTTTCTATAGTTACATGTTATGCCACAGAATTATTGATCAGGCTCTTGCATAATAAAATAGAAAATGGAGATGCAGGCTGAAGTTGCGTCTCTTGACCTGCAATCCTTTTTTTTTTTTTTTTTTTTTTTAAATAATGATTAAAAAAAAAAAATACATTTTAAACGAAAGTTCTGTATTGTCTGCAATGAATACTTTTCGTAACAAAAATATTTTTTCATTTTTTGAAAAGTACTTTTCATGCTAATATAAAGTTCTCACTCAATTGCATTGACAGTCGACCGGCGGACATTTTGGGACATTACTCAATTGATTTGACCACCGAAAACGGTTGGCTACCTTTTTTCAATTTACACAACAAATACGTGTTAACAGCGACTCAAAATAAGTTTTGAACATCGACATTCAGGAATTCCGTGAAATGACGGATAATCACGCATAAATGCTTCGCAAACTAGAACGGCACTCAGTAGAGAGCATACCTCCGCCTGGTTGACCATATCACTCAATGGCGAAGAAGCACTTAAAAATTAAATAATTCTCATTTCCGAATCCATATTCAGATCTTCACCAAAATTGAATCGATTCTTCCTCGTCACACACACAACCTGTCCAATAAGTTTCGTCCAAATCCGTCCATAACGTTTTGAGATATCCTGCTATGTATCGTTTTTGGCCCTATCTCTCAATGGTGAAGAATCACTTTAAAAATTAAATAATTCTCATTTCCGAATCCATATTCAGATCTTCACCAAAATTGAATCGATTCTTCCTCGTCACACACACAACCTGTCCAACAAGTTTCGTCCAAATCCGTCCATAACGTTTTGAGATATCCTGCTATGTATCGTTTTTGGCCCGATCTCCCAATGGTGAAAAAAACACTTGAAAAATTAAATAATTCTCATATCCGAATCCATATTCAGATCTTCACCAAAATCTAATAGATTCTTCCTTGTCACACACCCAACCGGTCCACGAAGTTTCGTCCAAATCCATCCATAACTCTTTGAGATATCCTGCCATGTATAGTTTTTGGCCTGATCTCCCAATGGTGAAGAATCACTTTAAAAATCAAATATTTCTCATATCCGACTCCATATTCAGATCTTCACCAAAATCTAATATTTTTGTCCTTGTCAGACACCCAACCGGCATACCAAGTTTCCTCCAAATCCGTCCATAACTTTTTGAGATATCCTGCCATGTACAGTTTTTGACCCAATCTCCCAATGGTGAAGAATCACTTTAAAAATTCTAGTAGCCGAATCCGGATCTTCACCAAAATCGAATAATTTCGTCCTTGTGACATACGCTACATCTCTGCGAAATTTCGTCCGAATCCGTCCACAACCTTTTGAGCTATTTTGTTATATTATTGACATCTTTTTTGACATCTTTGACATCTTTTTGACATATGACATTTTTGACATCGTCCACAACTTTTGAGCTATTTTTGACAGACTGACAGACAAACAGACAAACAGACTGGTGTGAAAAACATAACCCCCATCCACATTTTGTGGCGGAGGTAATAATTGCCGCTTAAACCCTTAAAGGAACACCAGGTGCGCTCGTGCGCGCTCCCAAAACCCGAAATTACGTTTCTCACTCAGGTATGAGCACAACATCACGAGACGAGACGGAATTATTGGTGTAATCAACACCGGCGGAGTGTGACACGCTGTGCAGCTTTTTACACCAGGATGCAACACATTTAATTGGTAGCACTGTTTACTTCTGAACCGGCAGACTTTATAATTTATTTGTTTTGCTTCTGTGTATATTTATCCCCACCTGCCAGCGACTATCTGCTTCTCATTAATTACTGCACAACGGCATTTTTTGCTCTTAATTGTGCTGAGCGCGCACGGTGACAACAGAACGGCTCTAATTAACTACAGGCTCTTTGTCTCGGCGTATATAAGGTATAATGGCAACAATGCTCCAGAAAGCGGCCATTGGGGGGTGCGGGGGGACCGAGCAGGACGCGCGCGGAGTGAACTCCAGAAGCTCAGACTTTGATTTCATTTCTTTTGCTTTTGTTCCGTTGTCCGTGCAATATTCGGTGAACCGCCGCGGAATATTCGCTTTAATAATCCGCAGAGCAATCGCTAAATTAAGCTCTTCCAGGCAGTGATTCCCAATGCCATTAGCTTGCAGCAATCGCCCCTCATTATTTCAATTACATGTATTAATGCATGCAATTATGTATCACATCACTGGGCCTCTTCCACGAGCACACCTTTCAAAATACACTCATCCGTGCGAGCGGGTGTGCAAATATTTATACATCTGCCCCGCACCGCAAAGGCTCGGCGCGGGATAAAACCGGGATGGCTTTTTGAGCGGAAATCGGATAACCCCTGGAAGGTTCCCCTCCCCGTTCATGGCCGACGGTGCGGTCGGTCTGTCGGAGACGAATCGAAGGAGAAAGAGGATAAAAAGAAGAGGTTGTTGGGCGCGCGTCGGGGTCGGCGGGGAGAGGTTTGACGCGGTGGCGCGAGGAGCGCGTGCGCACAGACCTCCTCTGCTCGGCCACGTGCACGCCGATGTACAGCCACGTGTACGCTGATGTACAGCCACGTGTACGTCGATGTACAGGGGCTGTGCAAGCTTCTCACGGCGAAACGTCTGAACTCGAAAGACACCAAATTGCTGAATTATTCATGAAGCGCAGCAGAGAGAGGGATGAGCCTAGGGGTGGCATGGAGCACGGAGATGGTGGGAGGAGAGGGAGAGATATATAGATATAGATGGACCGACGAAGCACAGAGGGAAGGACGAGGAGGATGTAATATGGCGCGTGGGTGCCGTGAGAAAAATGAAACGTGTCGATGATTATTCTCCTGCGCTCGGCATGGCGAGGGCCTCGTTACGCACGCGCTGCTGGGCTTTTCCCGCCTCGCGAATGAAGGGCAAGTGTAACCCTCAGGCAAGAGCTTGTTAACTCCATGTCGATGGCAAAAAAAAAAAAATCCTTTTTTTTTATCTCTTCCATTTGCCCTTTTTATCTACTGCCTCAGCAGGTGCTGCGATGTACATGTCTTCAATAAAGCGCGTTGACGGTTGAGTGTCATTGCTTTTGAGAATGGCTGTTGCATCACCCACACGTCACGGTAGCCTCGTGGTTCAGCACGTGACAGCAGGAACCGGAAACCTGTCATGTGATATATATATATATACAGTCACGTGAAAAAGTAAGGACACCGCATGTAAAGTTTTGACTTTTTCAACATATTTCAACATACAGCTATTTGATCCTCATTTCAACAATATTGATAGATAAAGGTGATATAATATAACAAATATCATGAAACATTTACATTTTATAGTCTATTGTATAATTTAAATAAACATAAATGCAAATTTCGCATGTGGAAAAAGTAAGTACACCCCATGAAATATTTTTTAAATCTTTTCACCCCTCAGCCCAATGGGCTAAGGGGTATTGTCGTCACGGGCGTCGTCCGGGTGGGCGGGCGGGCAGGCATCCATCAACTTTTGGTTTCCGTCAATTTCAAGGAGAACGGCTTGTCCGATTAAATCCATTTTTGCAGTGTGTGTTGGGGTTGAGTAGAGGAAGGTTCCTTTCGAAAATGGGCGTGCTGCGATTTTCAATATGGCCGCCACGGCAGCCATCCGGGCTTCCGTCCACTTTTGGTTTCCGTCAATTTCGCGCAGAACGGCTTGCCCGATTAAATCCATTTTTGCAGTGTGTGTTGGGATTGAGTAGAGAAGGTTCCTTTCGAAAATGGGCGCGCTGCGATTTTCAATATGGCCGCCACGGTAGCCATCTTGAAATTGGTTTCCGTCAATTTCGAGCAGAACGGCTTGTACAATTAAATTCATTTTTGCAGGGTGTGTTGGGATTGAGTAGAAGAAGGTTCCTTTCGAAAATGGGCGCGCTGAGATTTTCAATATGGCCGCCACGGTAGCCATCTTGAAATTGGTTTCCGTCAATTTCGAGCAGAACGGCTTGTCCAATTAAATCCAATTTTGCAGTGTGTATTTAGGTTGAGTAGAGGAAGGTTCATGGGTGCTCTGCGATTTTCAATATGGCCGCCATGGTAGCCATATTGAAATTGGTTTCCGTCAATTTCGAGCAGAATGGCTTTTCCGATGAAATCCATTTTTGCAGTGTGTATTGGGGTTGAGTAGAGGAAGGTGCCTTTCGAAAATGGGCGTGCTGCTATTTTCAATATGGCCGCCACGGCAGCCATCTTGAAATTGGTTTCCGTCAATTTTGAGCAGAACGACTTGTCCGATTAAATCCATTTTTGCAGTGTGTGTTGGGGTGGAGTAGAGGAAGGTTCATGGGCACGAAATGGGTTAATGGGTTCATGGGCGAAAATTTCATTACCTGCAGTTCCTACTCAGTATACAACTTCGCTTCAAATAACAAATTATCATCAATGCTTCCTTTCACCATGCATGGGCTGAGGGGTTACGCCCACTTTGCGGTGCTATTTATTAACATATGTGGGCATATCAATATTTGATCTTCATTTTTAACAGTATCTATAGATAAAGGTGATCTAATTGAACAAAAAACAATGAAAAATTGACTTTGCAATAATTTATTCAACAAAAAATTAGCAGAGATGCCATTTCCTTCTGTGGAAAAAGTAAGTACACCCTTGGCTCTAATAGGTGGTATTACCACCTTTGGCAGAAACAACCTCAAGTAGGCGTTTCTTATAACTGTCTACCAGTCTCTGACATCGACTGGGAGAAATTTTTGCCCACTCCTCCATGCAGAATTCTTTCAGCTGTGCGATGTTTGAGCGGTTTCTTGCATGCACAGCTCGTTTCAAATCCCCCCACATCATCTCAATGGGATTTAGATCCGGGCTTTGACTTGGCCATTCCAGAACCCTCCATTTCTTTCTTTTCAGCCATTCCTTGGTGGATTTACTGCTATGTTTAGGGTCATTGTCATGTTGCAAGGTCCACCTTCGGTTGAGCTTCAACTCTCCGACAGATGGCCTCACATTATCCTCAAGCACCCTCTGCTACAATGAAGAATTCATAGTGGATTCTATGATGGTGAGCTGCCCAGGCCCTGATGCAGCAAAGCTGCCCCAAACCATAATATTTCCACCACCATGCTTTACCGTTGGTATCAGATTCTTGTGGTCAAATGCTGTCTTTGGTTTTCGCCAAACATGTCTTCTGGTACTGTGGCCAAATAGCTCTACCTTTGACTCATCTGTCCAGAGCACATTGTTCCAGAAGTGCTGGTCTTTGCCTCGGTGTTCATTGGCAAACTTTAGTCTTGCCCTGATGTTCTTTCTGGACAGCAAAGGTTTCCTCCTGGCACACCTCAAGTCCCGCACACCTGGCACACCTGGCACACATGATGCAGATCAAATTTGTGCAGCCTCGTTCTAATGGTAGACTCGTGCACTTTGACATCAACAGTGGCAAGGGCTACCTGTAGGTCCCGTGATGACATTCTGGGGTTCTTAGAGACACTCTTTCAGCATCTTGCGGTCTGCTCTCGGGCTGAACTTGCTGGGGCGGCATGGCCTGAACAAGTTGGCAGTTGTTTGGAATCTTGTCCACTTGTAAATGATCTTCCGGACAGTCGAATGATTGATTTCAAATTGTTTGGAGATCTTTTTAAATCCCTTCCCAGACTCGTAGGCATCTATAACCTTCTTTCTGAAGGCCTCAGAGAGCTCTTTTGATCTAGGCATGGTGACGCCGCACACTTCAACAACAAAGAGCAAACCAAACGAAATGTCTGAGGTTTAAATAAGACAGGTTCCTCCAAGATCCTCTCTAACGATGTTCTAATCATTTGCACCTGTGCATGTGCACCTGATTCTAATTTTAGGTATTTGAAGTAGTGATAAATGTAGGCGTCGGGGTGTACTTACTTTTTCCACATGCGAAATTTGCATTTATGTTTATTTAAATTATACAATGGACTACAAAATGTAAATGTTTCATGATATTTGTTATATTATATCATCTTTATCTCTCAATATTGTTGAAATGAAGATCAAATAGCTGTATGTTGAAATATGTTGAAAAAGTCAAAGCTTTGCATGGGGTGTACTTACGTTTTCACGTGACTGTATATATATATATCGCTAACGTGCAATTAAGCAAAAACAAAAAACAGAACCGTTTCATTTTTTTTGCATGACTTCATTGATAAGTGAAACCCTCGTATAAAACGCGTATCACAAGGATTCATCCAAATGATGTCAAATAAATCACAAAATTAAATACCCATGCCATACTATGACGTCTCAAAATGGACTCCGTATCTGGAACAAGACGTGTATAGAAAAGGACAATTGTCGGATTTTGTTTCCACTTTATTTGGTTCTTGGGGCATTGAAATCTTACTCTTGATCATCTGTGAGTATTTGGTTATTATTTAATTATAAAAAAGAAGAATTATTCTACAGGTATCTGTCATTCCGTTCATGGAACAGCAGAACGACGGCAATGGATCAACAAGACAAAAGTGGGTGAAGGGAAAACAGTAGAAGGACAACAAATGGATACACCACAGCACAGAGTGGAATTGTGGGAGAAGGGTGAGAACATGGTCTCAGTGGGTGTAGTAAAGTGGGAAATCGAGAGAGCATAAGGCGGTGGTGAGTATCGGACATGTATTTCTGTTGGGAAGATCTTGAGACGACGGACTCAGGAAGACGATTCCACAGGTGAGCAAAGAGGGGTATATGACCAATTGGGGGTGAGTGTGGAACTGTCACCGGAGGAGGGCAATTATTTTAAAAGCCAGGTAGTCATACACATATGCCAAGAGTCGTTTACAGTGAATATCCCCAAGTATCTATACCGATTGTCTATCTGTGTGTCGCCATTTTTCTCAGAGATGGCTGAAAGGATCTTCTTCAAACTTTCAGAAGTTCATCAGCGAGTGCCTGGGAGTGTTTTAGGCACAAAACGTTTTTGAAACTTTTGAAAAAAAAGTTATATCTATTTTTGGGGCCTTTGTAGCTATGTGAAAGGTAATATTAAATGATCCCTGGTGGGTGGTTGGAAGTAGAAGTATGGAAGTAGTTTGGTGTATTCATTAGTGGGTGTATGGAAGTGTTTTAGGCCCCCACAAAAAAATAGGAAAAAAAATCATTTCTTCAAAATGTGAACAACAGGATTAGTTGAAACACCTTGTACCCGAGTAGTGTTTACTAAAGCAGGTAACTGGAGATTTCAAAAAGCCATCTCATTTGGTGCGCAAACTGATATAAAATGGAATTTTTAATCCCTGCTGGCAGAGTAAAATAAAACGTTTTTGTCATTATTTTGACCAAAAAAACATTCGATCAACAAAATGGAAAATGCATCTTTGGAATTTCATTTTATTTTTTTACAAAATATGGTCATGATTGATGGTTTTATTACCAACGTTACATTTGTGAAGGTCACCTTATTTGCAGTCTTCTGCAATTTACCTGCAAATTATTTGAATTTCCGGTGTTGAAATGGAGCATCAACTTCAGGAACATCAACGTCACGGAATCTAAATTTTCCCCATTAAAAACATCACTCTCTGACTTGATCCGGATCGTGATCCGGATCTGATCCGGATCCGGCTGCTTTACAATGTTGCCTCGAATAACTCATTTGCATTAAAAGAATGAATGAACAACAAAATGTCTTTCTATTCGCAAAAATGGATGCACGTGCTGTAGCATAGGGGATGCTTTCAAAACGTGATATCACAACCTAAGGTAACTTTCCCATGACATCACAGGTCTTTTTACCTCCACCACCAAAGGTGGATGGAGATTTTGTTTTCACCCCTGTCTGTCTGTTTGTCTGTGAACAAATTATCTCAAAAAGTTGCGGACACATTCAGACGAAATTTGGCAGAGAGGTAGAGTATGTGACAAGGACGAAATGGTTAGATTTTGGTAAAGATCCGGATCCGGCTACTAGAATTTTTCAAGTGATTCTTCACCATTTGGGAGATAGGGCCAAAAACGATAGATAGCAGGATATCTCAAAATTATATGGATGGATTTGGGCTAAATTAGGCAGAGAGGTAGTGTACGTGACAATGACGAAATGATTAGATTTCGGTGAAGATCCGGATCTGGATCCGGCTACTAGAAAATTTTAAGTGATCCTTCACCATTGCGTGATGAGGCCAAAACCGACAAATAGCAGGATGTCTCCAAAAGTTATGGACGGGTTTGGACGAAACTTGGTGGAGAGGTTGTGTGTGTGACAAGGACGAATTGTTTCCATTTTGGTGAAGATCTGAATATTGATTCGGATACGAGAGTTATTTAATTCCCAAGTGATTCTTCACCATTGACAGATCGGGTGAAAAACGATACATAACATGATATTTCAAAAAGTTATGGAAGAGTTATGAATAAACTTGGTGGATGAGTTGGTTAGGTGACAAGAACAAGCCGATTCGATTTTGGTTCAGGTCCGAATCCAGATCCGGCCTATCAATGGGATACAACACAAACTGTTCAGCCTGGAGGAGGTATGCGCTCTCCCGAGTGCCGTTCTAGTTCCTTTATGCTTTAGAGTAATATCTCAGCAAGCCAGACTATACACATCTTTCAAAATGACGTTATCCATCCCTGAATGCTTGGCATGCATGCACAGAAACCTTGAGTACTGAGGTCCATCGGGGAGGCCTAGATGTATATCATGTGTACCAGATAAGGATTGCAGCATGAAACAGCTCACAGTGCTTTTAAAGAAGCCGAAGATACTTGGAGATGACCCGGCGAGAAAAGGGGTGTGCTTCTGCACAACAAAAGAGTTTGAGAACTTCCTGATCAGCTCGTCCAACAAGTTGATATATATTGCTGGCCTTATTACAAAAACTCCCGCCAATGCGATCTTGTGGAAGGCATGAAGATTCATGGACGGGTGGGTTCTAACCAAACCTTTGTGATTCTTAATAACGATGGGAAGGTCAATGTGCAGGGTGTTACGTGGTCCCCTCGGTGACTACCTGGTCTCGGTGACCCCCGGACCGTGAGAGGACCTTCGCCAGAAAGTAGTATTATCTATGCGCTTTCGCAACGCAATCCCTATGAATTCCACCCAAGAGAAACTGATGTTCAATGATATATTTCCAGGGTAAGGATATCATACAATGTCAAGGATACAATCACGGATATATTCCCCGAGCAATCAACAACAAACAACCATCAACAATTCCCAATCCACAATCAATTCCCTATATGATTAAGATGGCCATCTTATATATGTGTGTCCACTTCTGTACTCACGACCCCCTTTTGGTCTCTGCCCCTCACAATGTCTCTGGGCCCCTCCTGACCGAGATGCTGGTCGGCGTCGCCGCACTCAGGCGGTTGAACGAACCCCGGGTGGACGTGTTTCCACCGGGCAGGTATCGTACCAGGCACCGCGGCTGCAGCCCCTCGTGGCCACGCGAAGCGGGTACGGTAAAGCAAGCCAAAAGCCCCACGCCGCTTGCAAGGCGTGTTAGGCCCCAAGGTGCGACCCGTACGCGTCTGTTTAGACGGTGCCGTGAACGGTGCCAGATGCGGGGTCGATGCACGGCCCCACGTCAACTTGACGTCTCCACCGGGTAGGTACACGTCCCGGTAACTCCTCTCGCCAGACGGGCTTCGGAACGCCGCTTTTCCACGCAGCGCAAGGTCGATCCCACCTTTCGTCGGAGCGGGGCGAGGAAGAAGAAGAATCGTCGCTTTTCTTCCTCGTGTCTTTTCCTCTTCCGTTTCTGGTCACTTCCGTTTCCGGACACTTTTCAGAAGGGCTCCTGACCCTCCAACCACAACAACCCTTAATCTATTACACATGGATAAGCAAAGACCTGAATGGTAATTCACATACATTCACATAAATATGTAACACTCCCCCCCTTCAAGAAAGAAAGTTTGAACCCAGCGAAAACTTTCTTTGCCGGCCAATTTGGAGAAACAAACAGGATAACTCAACCCCCCCACATTATCAGTTCCCCCCGGGCACAGTTATCACTTAAAAATAAAGCAACCAAAATTTCACCACAACCCCTCCAGATTACTCCCTCTGGACTAAGCACCAGCAACGACATTGTCCCTGCCAAATCAAACTCCATCTCATGACCCTCTGACTTTGACCGTCAGTTTCTTGTGAATGAAGGTTAAAGGGGTGATCAAAGATCCAAAGGTAAGCTACTCGATAGCACTTTTTCCGGGAGGCCAAGCCGAGTATTCACTACATGGATGCCTTTAGGAACGTGGAGTTCACGGTTAGTCCGTGCAGGAAAGTTCTCTACATGGGCGCCTTGCGGAACGTGGAGTTCACGGTTAGTCCATGCATGAAAGTTCACTACATGGACGCCTTTAGGAACGGCGTTCACGGTTAATCCGTGTAGGAATCTTGGCTCGGCGGCTCCGCCGCATTCAGTGCTTCAACTTCTCAGAACTTCTCTAATAATTAGGGTGGGACCACTTGTCCCTGTAGTCCCATGAATAGCGGTCTCCTTCTCGGCCACTACTTTGCCAATCCTTCCTTCGGGAGCGGCCGTAACTCAGGGAGCCTCCATAATAATATTGATTGCGGCCACCACCAAAACTACCGCCCAGTTGTCCTCTCCTGTAGACCTCTCGACGCCTACGAAATGCCTTCCCTACTGTTATGGTCCGACCCTCCAAATCCTTGCCATTCCAATTCTTCTCTGCCTCTCTGGCGTCTTTTGTGCTGGCAAACGTGACAAAGCCGAACCCTCTTGACTGTTGCGTTTCCCAGTCTCTTACCAACCGCACTTCCACCAGCGGCCCATATCTGTTGAAGACAGAGGTCAGAACTTCTTCCTCTGTTTTGAAGTTCAGTCCCCCTACAAATAACTTGGCACTTTTGTCGCCATCCCGAGCTGGTGTGGTGTTATTTTCCCTGCTGGGCTCTTTACCAACCCTCAGGTTACCATAAACTTGACCCCCGGCCAAATCATTCCCGATAACCACAGATACCCCCTCTACAGGAAGCGTGGCTTGTAAACCGACGGTGACCGGTCCTGACACCAAATCGGACTCCAAATGGATGACATGAAGGGGAGCACTAACACCGCCCCCGATCCCCTGTAAACGAACACTATCCCCCGTTGCCGTCTCCTCGGACCATGGCAAAATGCCTTCAAGCATTAAAGATTGATGTGCCCCTGTGTCCCTCAATATCCTAACCGGTTTCCGGTTAGTCGAGGCTCCATCCCGTGACACAAACCCCTCTGAAATAAATGGTTGGTAACCCTTTTGATGGCGATTTCTCACAATGGCCATTGCATTTGGAGTCGTAATAGTCGGACTCCGCTCTGGGTCTTCCCTTTTCATGCGGTAACAACTGGACATCAAGTGTCCAGGTTTCTTGCAAAAAGCGCAAGTAGGCCCGGAGGAAAAACTCGTGGTCTGCCTCGGGCCCCCCGAACTATAAGTTTGTCTTGGGCCCGCATCCCTCTGATTTCGAACAGGTGGGGGGGGGGTATCATAGTTGTCCCCATAATCATCTCGAGGCCGCCGCCATGTAAGGTCGTTCTCCGCACCGGGTGTTCCATAACTCCCCTGCTGAAGTCTAGGCGAGGAGTTAGGTTTGTGGACCCCTATTCGGTGGGTTAAGGCATAATCATCTGCCATGGTGGCTGCGTCCCACAACTTTGGTACTTTCTTTTCCTGCAGGTACACTTTGATGTCCTCGTGGACACACTGCTGGAATTCCTCCACCAGGATCAAGTCCCGCAATGTTTCAAAGTCTTTCCCGACTCCTTTTGACTCACACCACCGATCAAACATGTTTTCTTTCACTCTGGCAAACTCCACATGGGTCTCACTCTCCCTCTTCCTGGCATTCCTGAATTTTTGCCTGTAAGCTTCCGGAACCAACTCATAGGCTTTGAGGATGTGCGTCTTCAGTACCTCATAATCTGCACATTGGTCCATTGGTAGCGCCGAATAAATTTCCTGAGCTTTCCCCACCAGCACACTTTGCACGAGTATGGTCCAGGCCTCCTCCGGCCAGTTTAATTGTCGAGCCACTTTCTCAAAGTGTGGAAAAAATTTCGCGACTTCCTTTTCACTGAACGGTGGAACCAGCCTCACATGTCTGCCCACATCCCAGGTTTTCTGGTTAGGTGTCGACCCCGTCAGCAAGGGTGGTGCCTCTCCCCGTTCTCTCATTAACTCCAGCTCCTTGAATTTGATTTCTTGCTGAAGCTCCATGTCACGTTCCTTTAATTCCCTTTCCGCTTTTCTCTCCTCTGCTTCGAGGTCCCTTGCAGCTCTCCTCTCCTCTGCTTTTCTCCCTTCTAACCTTTCCTGGAGTTCTCGTTCCACTCTCCTTTCCTCTGCTTGTTTCTCTTCTCTCCTCGCTTCTGCTTTCCTTTCTTCTTCTTTTAACCTTTCCTGGAGTTCTCGTTCCACTCTCCTTTCCTCTGCTTGCTTCTCTTCTCTCCTCTCTTCTGCTTTCCTTTCCTCTTCTGATCTTTCCTTTTCTGCTTTCCTTTCTTCTTCTGCTCTTTCCTTTTCTGCTTTCCTTTCTTCTTCTGCTAACCTTTCCTGGAGTTCTCGTTCCACTCTCCTTTCCTCTGCTTGTTTCTCTTCTCTCCTCTCTTCTGCTTTCCTTTCTTCTTCTTTTAACCTTTCCTGGAGTTCTCGTTCCACTCTCCTTTCCTCTGCTTGTTTCTCTTCTCTCCTCTCTTCTGCTTTCCTTTCTTCTTCTGCTCTTTCCTTTTCTGCTTTCCTTTCTTCTTCTTTGATCCGTTCCTGGCTCCGTAATTGCAACTCCAGTTTCCGGAGCTCAACGTCTTCTGGTTCTTCGGGTAGCCACTCCCAGGCTAACTCGTCCCATGTTCCTAATCCCACCATAGATTGTATCACCGTGGCCTGCAACTCTGCCTTCCTCAAATTAGTTCGGACCTCCACGTTAAAATGTTTGGCCAATTTCAAGAGGTCCGACTTTAGTAACGCTCGGAACTGTGCCTCACTCGGTGTTACCGCAAAGTTCTGTGCCACAAACGCCATGGTGACTATCGTTAACACCTGTTAATCTTCACCCAAGACTTTACCCCAATTTCCCAAAAATTTACCAATTAATACTTAATTAATAAATTTTAATTAATAAAAATATTATTTTATTATTTTATACAAATACACTTTTAGATCCCGGACGTAGACCCAATTGCGAATCGTAATTTGGACGAGCCCCCAATTCTGTTACGTGGTCCCCTCGGTGACTACCTGGTCTCGGTGACCCCCGGACCGTGAGAGGACCTTCGCCAGAAAGTAGTATTATCTATGCGCTTTCGCAACGCAATCCCTATGAATTCCACCCAAGAGAAACTGATGTTCAATGATATATTTCCAGGGTAAGGATATCATACAATGTCAAGGATACAATCACGGATATATTCCCCGAGCAATCAACAACAAACAACCATCAACAATTCCCAATCCACAATCAATTCCCTATATGATTAAGATGGCCATCTTATATATGTGTGTCCACTTCTGTACTCACGACCCCCTTTTGGTCTCTGCCCCTCACAATGTCTCTGGGCCCCTCCTGACCGAGATGCTGGTCGGCGTCGCCGCACTCAGGCGGTTGAACGAACCCCGGGTGGACGTGTTTCCACCGGGCAGGTATCGTACCAGGCACCGCGGCTGCAGCCCCTCGTGGCCACGCGAAGCGGGTACTGTAAAGCAAGCCAAAAGCCCCACGCCGCTTGCAAGGCGTGTTAGGCCCCAAGGTGCGACCCGTACGCGTCTGTTTAGACGGTGCCGCGAACGGTGCCAGACGCGGGGTCGATGCACGGCCCCACGTCAACTTGACGTCTCCACCGGGTAGGTACACGTCCCGGTAACTCCTCTCGCCAGACGGGCTTCGGAACGCCGCTTTTCCACGCAGCGCAAGGTCGATCCCACCTTTCGTCGGAGCGGGGCGAGGAAGAAGAAGAATCGTCGCTTTTCTTCCTCGTGTCTTTTCCTCTTCCGTTTCCGGTCACTTCCGTTTCCGGACACTTTTCAGAAGGGCTCCTGACCCTCCAACCACAACAACCCTTAATCTATTACACATGGATAAGCAAAGACCTGAATGGTAATTCACATACATTCACATAAATATGTAACAGGAAGGCATGAAGATTCATGGACGGGTGGGTTCTAACCAAACCTTTGTGATTCTTAATAACGATGGGAAGGTCAATGTGCAGGGTAAGTATAAAATGATGATACTTATTATTAATCATATTTGGGAGGGGAGCTGGGAGTGGGAGCTGTGGGCTGAGTGTCGTTATAAATACATATTTTTGTGTGGGTCCAAGGCCACAAGAAAAATTAAACTCGATTTTTGCATCTATTGGTAAAGGGAGAAGTGTGTGTGTGAGTGTGTGTGTGTGTGTGTGTGTGTGTGTGTGTGTGTGTGTGTGTGTGTGTGTGTTTGTCCATCATGCTTTATTCTAAAGGTTTCCTGCTGTTATAGAATAATAAAAATGGTACCATCAGAAAGCTAATAATCAATTTTCTTGAAACAAATATTTCAAAGTTGTAAAGCATCATGTCCATTTAATGACAAAGATTCCTTTTAGCAGGACTTGGAGCTTCATGTACCTGTGACAAATTTCCAATGGTACCATTTTTATTATTCTACGACAGCAGGAACCCTTTAGAATAAAGAGTGATGGACATGGAAGGAGCATAAAAATTATATATAGTAATACTCAAAGCAATGGAAAACTAGAACAGCACGCGGTAGAGCGCATACCTCCCTCAGCCTGAAGAGTTTATGTTTTGTATCCCACTGATAGGCCGGATGTGGATTCGGATCTTCACCAAAATCTAATTGGCTTGTTCTTGTCGTCACCTACCCAACCTGTCCACCAAGTTTGGTCCGAATATGTCCACAACTTTTTGAGATATCCTGTTCACAGACAGACAGACAAACAAACAAACAGACAGGTGTGAAAACATAACCTCCATCCACCTTTGGTAGCAGAGGTAAATATTAGGAACTTACGATATTGTCGCAGTCACGATCAGTAATGGCCCATTAATGGTCATTTATGTGATATTTTATTCAATGGCTTGTTTACAACCACTGTATGCAAACAGCTGCATTAGTAAGTATACGTGATGACGCTTTGTTAGTGAGTAATTTCCATATTAATCGATGAAATTATGCAAGCTCCACGAGCAGGACCTATATATAGAAAATGATATTTTTAGGGTTCGGCCCTACATGCAGCAGATTCAGGAGGCACAATGTATTTCAGTACAGTGCAGGTATACAATGAGGACTTTCAAATGAAGCCAAATGTTAATTCGAGTGAGTTACAAGTACTAGAACAATAAAGAAGAAAGAAAGAACAAGTACAGATACATTCAAAGTACACCGCCCCCATGCCAAATAATTAAATATCCTACAGCGCGGCATTGCCGGGGCACCTCCGGCGCCCGGCAATACCGCAGTGCAGCTCATTGAGGCTGCATTGGGAGGGAGAGGTGTACAATAATTGATTGATTAATTGTATAATGAAAATCAATAAAAGATTATCACAAATTATTTTCTTAATCAATTGGCTGATAGCATAACTAAACCAGTCGTGCTTCATCCGAAGATGTATCTTTTAGAAATTTAATTAAACAAGTCATTAATAAAAAATTAAATAATTAATTGATTAATCAATAAATAATTAATCGATTAAATGATTAATCGATACATCAAAAATATCCTTGATAGCCACATCACTTGTTCACTCATGTCCAAATATTAGCTTCCGAGCTCAAAAGGTGCCTGAGATATTGGCCAAATGAGAAAGAAAATAAATAAATGATTAATAATGAAAATAAATAAATAATAATCATTAAAAAATTAAATTATTAATCAATTCGGTCACAGAACACATAAACCACCACCATTTCATCAGAATCTGTAACTTTAAAAAAAAAAAATTTTTAGTCATTAATCGAATAAGTAAATAATTAATCGATTCATTGATTAATTAATAAATCAAAAATAGCCTTTGCAGCCAAATCACCTGGTCATTGGCATGTCCCAATATCAGCTTCCTAACTCAAAAGGTGCCTGAGTTAATGGTCAGAAGAGAAAGGAAATTTGATTATTTAAATAAGAACTTAATTAATCGCTAATAATTAAATAACTCCTCAATTAATTGATTAATCAAAAAACAGAAAATACTGTTTTTAACAAAGGACTTGCTCACTATTTTGCAGAAATTTCAGCTTCCTAGCTCAAAGGATGGCTGATATATCGCCCGGACAAACAAGAAAGAAAGAAAACAAACAAGAAAGAAAACAAGAAAACAAACAACCAGAGTGAAAACTGAGTACTCCCTTTCAGCGTGCGTCACTGCCGAGCCCCCTTCGGTGCCCGGCAATGACGTTTTGCAATGCCTGGAGATGGCATAGGAAAGGAGCCGTGTACAACAGTCATTTAATGTCGACGTATTGTCATTATACAGCACGGCAATACTAGGTGCTTAGTTCACAACAAACAAAACAAATAACAAGAAAGACGTCAAGCAGAGCACAATACTTGCAAAATCTACCCCCTTCACCCCCCCAACCCCCAAATAAACAAGCTTGCCATGGATATATCAAATTGTCCATTTCATTAAGATGTAAATTGACGATCTTAATCAAAGCTTAATCTTCTTAATTTCGTAATCAAAGATCTGTCTTCCACCGACTTCTCTCCGGCCTTGCTCCCCCAGCTCTCTCTGTGCTCTGTTCCCCAAATATTCCTACAGGTCGCACAAGATCTGCCAGCAACCCTCTTCTGGTTAAACTGCCAAAATCAAGACTCTATTCACCTCCACTCTTTCATTCCTCTTTTCTCCCACCTCTGGAACAAACTCCCTCACTCTCTTCAATCCCACTCCTCCCTCCAGGTCTTTAAAACAGCTGTTCACCACCATCTCTTATCTTCCCCCAACCAAAACCTTGATCTTTTCTACCCCCGTTAATTCACCCCAGATCCACTTTTTTGAAATTCCGTCTTCTTTCCTGGAAGTCCTTGCAGTGTCCTTGTGTTTTATACCTCTCCCACTCCCCCACCCCCTTCCCATGCCTCCTCCCCCCAAGCCCTCTCCCTCCCACAGATCTCCCAATGTCCCTGCTCTCCAATGTTGTACTTGTGTGCTTCCCTCTCTCTCCCCTTCTTGTCTCCCACTCCCTTTATCATGTTTTATGAGTCAGTTTGTCTTTTTGTGATTAATGTTAGCTCTTACACGAGCCTCGATCTTGTATATATATATAAAAAAAAGTTCGGTTCAGTTGTAGAGAAATGATTATTTCATTTGATGATTTTAGAAGTTTGATCTTTGACCGTTTGACCCCAAAAATAGTTGCTTTTCCAATTCCATAATGTACTATGCAATTGCTCTTTAATTTTCAGGTTCATTGGAGGAAAATTGAAAAAAGATTCTGATGAAAATTGATGATTTTTGAAGTTTGACCTTTGAACGTTTGACCCCAAAAATAGTTGGTTTTCCAATTCCTTGATGTACTATGCAATTGCTCTTTCACTTTCAGGTTCATCAGATGAAAATTGAACAATTTTTCTGATGAAAATTGATGATTTTAGAAGTTTGACGTCGAGTTGACCTTTGACCTTTTCACCTCAAAAAGAGTTGTTTCACAATTCAGTAATGCACTATGCAGTTGCTGTTTAATTTTCAAGTTAATAGGATGAAAAGTGACGATTTTAGCAATTTCACCTCAAGATGACCTTTGACCACAATTCAATAGGCTTCTTCCTTATGAGCAACTCTTCCATTCGGTAAAGTTTAGTGAAGATCGGTTTAAAATTGTGACCTGCATGCAATTGACAGACAAAGAGACCGACAGACAGACAGAGTAATGCACAAGACCAACCAATATACTTGAAAAATCTTCGATTTTGCAAGTAATAACAAGAAAGAGAAATCAGAGATTGCAAACCCTCGCCAGGATGTATTTTCAGTGGTTTTTAAGGCTTTTGTGTTAAAACAAATATGGAGGCATCATTATTGTTTTTCTAAACTAATTTATTCAGAGATTATGCTCAAGAAATTTCATCTTAATCGAATAAGTTTTGTACTTGTCGAATGATGACATCATAATGGAGGCACCTATGACATCATCATTAACATATTTTATTCCCCATGGAGAGTTCTTTACAATCAGCCATGTCTCAATTTTTTCTATTCAGCGCTTTCGGAGATATAGAGGTGCTAAGTTTTTCGGTTTTTCCAATATGGCGGCCGAACCACGTGACCGATGACGTCACCATTATTTTTTTTCTCCACCAGTTGATGCCGACATGGCGCTCAAGAAATTTCATCTTGATAGGATGAAGTTTTGTACTTGTCGAATTATGACGTCATAATGGAGGCCTTGGGCCTAGAGAGTTAAAAATTGGGCACAGTCTATTCCAGGGCAAGACAAATATGTCTGTAAAGTATGGCGATGCTATGGGCAACGATGTAGACGTAGTACTGCGCACAAACAGACTGACACATGGACAGACAAACAAACCAACCAACATACTTGCCGGAATTTTTTCAATACCCTCTCCTCAGATGAGGGTAATAACAACAACACAACAATACAACAAAACTGGGTGTTTATAAAAGTTACATAAGTTGTTACCTCTGTCACCTAAGGTTGAGGTTGTCAATGGATTCTCAAAAGGTTGTCAATGGATTCGGTCGAAAGTTGGTGGACAGGTTAGGTGTGCGACAAGGACAAATTGATTCGATTTTGGTGAAGTTCCGGATCCAGATACAATATTTTTAAAAGTAATTTTCAAACATTGAGAGATGGGGCCAACAACGATATATAGTATATCTCAAAAAGTTGTAAATGAGTTGATGGTTCAGTTGGACAGTAGACAAGAAGAAGCCGATTCGATTTTGGTTCAGGTCCGGATCCAGATATGACCTATCAGTGGGATACAAAACGTAAACTGTTCAGCCTGGCGGAGGTACGCGCTCTACCGAGTGTCGTTCTAGTCGGTGGAATTATATTAATCAGCAACCACGCGGACAGGTAGAATATCTGAACAACTTCACCAGGAAGATCTCACCAACTTCATGTCAGCTCACAGACATTGAAAAAAAGAAAAAAACCGTCTCATACAATCCAGGGACTGTGCAATAACTTATAGGTCTGGAGAATTGGAATAGTAAAGAAAAACGTTCTTTTTTTTTGAAAAAAAATAGGGTTTTTTGTGATTGATGGAAATTGATGTTTGTGATTGATTGATGCTCTTACACGAGCCTCGGTCTTGTATACAAAAAAAAACTTTGCACGAAACAACCGTCAAACGGGTCAAGTCCAGTCGCTATGCAGATAGTGGCAGATCGAGGCTGCGGAAGGATCCAACATTTTGTGACAGGTATTACACCTGCAACAGCGGAGCAAGTCACGGAAGGCGTCAACACAGTACAGATTTATAAGAAAGAAAAAAAACGCCTCCTGGCAGCTGTGCAGTGTGACCTTCACTTGTGGGTCTCCTTTTCACGCACCTCTCATCTCCTGAAAAATTAATTCAACGTGAAGCAATGAAAGACTCTCTGCGATCAACTGAATTATACTTGACTGTGTTTACCGAAAAAAAATGAAGGATGAGGGCAGGGTAACTCGGCATGAATCATGCGTAATTCTCCAGGCCATATCGCAGTGTTATGGTTCGGGCATCGTTCAACTGGATTCGTTTTTACAACATCATCGCATTCCTGGACCAGGTGACACCACATGAAAAACACATCATCGTGCTTTTTCGGCAATGGCATTTTCCGCCTTGCGATTGGACGTCACCGACATGACGAAAGCAGCACCCACCGTGCAATTTCTGTAAAAAGGGTGTTGCAATGTCGTGTAATGTATCATCCCATGGTTTACACATGATGACAGCGACGTCGCAATTCTTATTTTGCCAACCCGCAGCTCACCAGTCAGTCCCAATGGAGCATTTGTGGAATTGTGTTTCCATTTCAGACATAAAATGAGAACCGTTACTATCCTTGGGGGACATTTACACCCAGAGATTCCCCCCTTGATGCTTAGCAACCATAAACACCAGATATAACAGACGGTGATTTATACCAATGACTGTATCAAGACATACCTGCCTCGGATATTTAGTGGATAGAACAGAAGGCACTTCTGTAATATCTAATCATATTAATCCAAAAACTTCTCAAAATGAAGTTCGGCAGCAAGCACTTTTGTTACGTTTGTGATTCAACTGCAGTTGTAAAGCCTTTATTTTTAGGGCTGCCCTAAAAAGAGTATGCAAGAAAATAATGGTCGACCTTCGTATTGGCGAAGCCGGTTGTTAACATATGACAGGTGAACACCTGTGTGTGTAAACTAGATGGTATTCATAGAATACTTACCCTGCGCCATCAACTTGGTGCGAGCCAACTCTTCTGTTTTTGAAGGTTTTTTTATTTATTTGATCCAACATGGCTGCCAGACCACGTGAGCAATTACATCATAAATTTATATTCTCTAATGCAATTGTTGCGTAGATCATGTTCAATAAATTTCAAACTGATCAGACTAAGTGTTGTCCCTGTCGAATTATGACGTCATCGTTAACACATTCCCCATGCGGAGTTCTTTTCAATGTTTCAATGAGCCATGTTTCAAATTTTTTCATGGTGCGGGTTTGGAGATATAGAGGGGGTTTTGGGGGTGGGGGGTTCCGTTTTTTCCCATGGTGCAACGTTTTTTTGTTTTTCCAACATGGTGCCTGTACAACGTGACCAAATGTATGACATCATAATTATCAGTAAAATATTCTACAGGAGGAAGGGCTTCTATGAGGAAAATTTTGCTTCGATCAGATCAGGGCAAAGATCAGACCAACAATTGCAGAGAAAAAATTAATACTGATCGGATCAAGCGTTGTACTTGTCAATTGATTTTATTTTATTTTTGTATACAAGATCGAGGCTCGTGTAAGAGCTAACATTAATCACAAAAAAACAAACGGACACATAAAACATATAATAAAGTGAGCGGGACACAAGATGGGGAGAGAGAGGGAAGCACACAAGTACAAGAGTAGAGAACAAGAATATTGGGAGAACTGTGAGAGGTGGAGGGCTTGGGGGGAGGAGGCATGGGAAGGGGGTGGGGGAGTGGGAGAGGTATAAAACACATGGACTCTGCTAGGACTTCCAGGAAAAAAGTCGGTATTTCAAAAAAAAGGAATCTGGGGTGAATTAACGGGGCTAGAAAATATCAAGGTTTTGGATGGGGGAAGATAAGAGATGGTGGTGAACAGCTGTTTTAAAGACCTGGAGGGAGGAGTGGGATTGAAGAGAGTGCGGGAGTTTGTTCCAGAGGCAGGAGAAAAGAGGAATGAAAGAGTGAAGGTGAACAGAGAGTCTTGATTTTGGCAATTTCACCAGAAGAGGGTTCCTGGCAGATCTTGTGCGACCTGTAGGAATATTTGGGGGACAGAACCCAGAGAGAGCGGGGGGAGCAAGGCCGGAGAGGAGTCGGAAGAAGACAGAAAGACCACCAACCTGCCTGCGGTGAGTAAGTGAAAGGCCCTCGGAGCTAGCTTCATCGCGGGAGATTCCAATGATTCTGAACGCTTTGGTTTCAACAGCGTGAAGCCGAGCTAGGTGTGAGGCAGGATCACCGGCCCAGAGGGGAGAACAGTATTCCATTGAGCTGCGGATGAAAGCCTTGTATGTGGTGAGGAGCTCAGGTGTGCCAAGGAAGGACTTCGCACGACGGAGGATGCCCAGTCGGCGACTGGCTTTGGAGGCCAGATTTGAAATGTGGTTTTCCCAGGAAAGATCATGGCAGACAGTGAGACCCAAAAGCTTGAGCGACAGAACTTCTTGGAGAGGATTGTTCAGAAAGTAGATGGGAGGGTTGTCCAGTCGATCTTTTCGGAGAGACATCGTAGGAGTGTGAGATTTGTCAGGATTGAAAGACATTTTCCACTTGTTTGCCCAGTCTGTGATTTTGTCCAGGTCTGCAGAGAGTGAGGAGGCTGCAGACTGCCGATCTGAGGGATGAGGTATGGAGCGGCAGAGAGTGGAGTCATCAGCAAAGACTCTCTGAAAAGATTTTCCAGAGAGTGGGAGAGATCATTGATGAAGACCCTAAAAAGCACAGGGCCCATTACGTCATAATTAAGGTACCGATGACATCATCATTGACGTCTCTTATTCCCCATGGGGAGTACTTGACAGCGCACCATGTTTCAATTTTCTCCATGGAGTGGTTTCGGAGATATAGAGGTACAACATCTTTCGAAGGTGGCATCTGTACCACATGACCTACGACGACATCATTATGAATAATAAAAATTCTGCAGGCGGAGGCCTGAATGGTAAAATTTCGTTTCAATCGGACCAACGGTTGCAGGGAAAATGAATGTTAAAAATGCAGACGCGGATGTACGCACGCACACCAGCCAAATAACCGATCGCCTAACCCTACTTTTCGCTTTGCGAGCGGAGGGTAATTACCTTAGAGTGCAGGACAGAAAACGGACTGAGAATGCATGTGATGCAATCTGGTATCGAGGAACACGTGATCTGATCTTAGACAGCTCTGAATGAAACAATGGGTATCAGAACAAGGAAGCAAAATAATTAGCTATCATGATATTCATATCTACTGTCCATGAGTATTCTAACTTTCATCAAGATTAACCCACAAAGGGTCTGATACAATTAAGGTGAAAGGTGCTTGCTTCTTCTCCATCTCTTCCATAATAAGGGGTGAGGTCCATTGGCACCAATCTTCCGTCCTGCCTTGACCGTGATACTCCATCACTTCCACCTGTCCTCAGCCAACTTTCTCCACTCTCCAACCACCTCCACCTTATCGATATTCCTCCTCACGCAATCTTTCCCATCTCAGCCGTGGCCTACCTCTTTTCCTCCTACCTTAATCCCTCAACCTGTCCGCTCTCTTTTCTATTCTCTCTTTCCACATCTATACCATGTGACCAGCCCACTTCAGCCGGCATCTTACCAATCTCACCAGCAAGCCGATTTGCACCCCAACCTCCCCTCAGTTCATCCATCCTTCTATCCACCTTCTTCACTCCCGCAATCCTCCTAACCCAGTTGTTCTCCTAGACCTGCAGCTTCTGCTGTCATCTCTCTGTCAGTGCCACCATCTCAAGACACTAAAGGTAGGCCGTCATAACATGAGATATTTTGCTCCAAATTCACCCTCACTCTTTTTGTAAAATCGGAAAAGCTACAGATCTCAACAAAACTGAGCATTGACCAATGGAGATCCTCGTGGTGGAATATAGTGTTGCGGATATGGGATTTGGCCTCCGTCCATATCCGCTTGTAAATATTCCCCTATTTCCCCAATACTCCCCAACTATCCCCAATCCCCCTTTCCCTAGTCCCATTGTCTGTAAACAACAATGTAGCCCCGACCTTCCCCTTTTTCCCCCATTAAATGTCGTGCCCAGGTTCACCGCATCTCATGTAGACAACTATAGGACATCTTGCTAGTTATTCTTAGTCTATGTCAGTTAAGGACTCGTTTCCATTAATTCTGACTCTTCGTTGCACCAGAATGTGATTGTATGGCACCAGTAGTAAGTTTAGGACCTCCCCATACCTCCCCGCATCTCTTCCCCATGAAGGAACTACAACAACAACAACAACTACAACAACAGCGGGGGCGGCGCGGCGGCCGCGCGGGGAGTGGGCGTCCTCACTCCGGCTTGGTTAGCCGCCATTGCCCATGTGCTCCGACGGGGTTACCACGAAGGGGCTGACTGTCAGCTCCTCGTCAAGGGCGGAGCCCGGTAACCCCCCGCACCCAATAAGAAGCGGCGGGCCGATTCCATCTGGGGCGGAGCTAACGAGCCGAGGGCGTGTCACTCCCCGCTGGATATACGCAGCCACTTACCGGAGGTGACGTGAGATGCGCCCCCAGCTTGAGGAGAAACAGACGCCACCTCCAGCGCGACGATACCTCCCCGCATATCTGGACCGGACCGTGTGGATCCTGCCCCTGAGCCAAGGTGCACCTTGAGCCATCGACTGCCTGCCCTCCCCTGCCATCAATCCCTGTGTGAGTCAGTCTTGTCCCGTTTATCTGTGGTCTGTCGGGGCTAATATAAGACCGTGTTTAAGTGCCCACCTTCCTATGCTGTACCTCTTGTCCGTGTAATCTAAACGTTCTGCATACAAATATTATAACCTCCTCCGGAGGTCTTGAGAACTGTACCCCTGGTGTCGTGTCATTTAATCCCAGCCGTTGTGTCCTTTCCTTAATTGATTTAGCATAGCACGATTTGGCCAACGTTCGAGTATAATCGGGTAAACTGTGCAGACGCGGTCATACCAAACCGCTCGGTAAACTAACATCCAAAACCGCGTCTGTAACATTTGGTGTCGAGGAGTTGGATTCGGACCTGGGACTAAATTCATTTAGCCCAAATTTTGGAACACCAATTGTACTATTAGAGTAACATTATTTTGGTGTCGGGAAGTGGGATTTGATCCGGAGCGCGTTTCACGCGCTCGAAATTATAACGGCGAAATTTGATTGTGTTTTACAAAAAAAAAAAAAAACCCGAATTTTGAAAGTCACGCTATGGCAGACCAAGACGGCTGGGTTCCGGTAGAGGAGAGTGAGGCAGGGTCGATCCAGGACCAGATTGAGGGACATGAGGAGAGCGAAGCAGTGAGGGTAGCAGAGTCGCAAAATGGCGCCTCGCACATAGCTACGGCGGCCGCACCCGCTGCACAAGTGGGAGGGATGGCCCAAATGCAGGCCCTCATGGAGCAATTTATGGCGCAAATGCAGGCGTCCCTCAAACTGCAGAGTGAGCAAATGGGGGTAATGGGGAACCGGATGGATGCTCAGGGTGAGCGATTGGAGGGCCAAATGGGGGTAATGGGAAACCAAATGGGGGTAATGGGGAACCGGATGGAGGCTCAGAGTGAGCAAATGGGGGTAATGAGGGACGAAGCGAGGGGTACCGGTGAGGGATTAGACAAGAAATTAGAGGGGTTAGACAATGGGATAGAAGGGGTGAAACATGGGTTAATGGGGGTGGAAAATAGAATGGCTGCCCAGGAGAATCAGATAAAGGGAGTGAAAAATGGGTTAGAGGGGTTAGAAAACAGTATGGAAGGCAAATTGAGGGACATGAGGGACCAAGCGGAAAGGGAAGTTAAACAAATGGGGCGGCAGATAGAGGGGGTCAGAATGGGGGTAGAAACTAAACTGGATGCTCACAGGGAGGAAATGGAGCAGATGAGGGTGGCATCTGGGCAGGAGATGCAAGTGATGGGAGAGGAAATCAGAGGAGGGGTGAGTGAGGAGGTCGGAGGAGTGCGTGAGGAGGTGAGGCACTGTAAGGAGCGCATGGAGAAGGAGGTGAGAAAGGGGACTGTAAAGTTACAAGGGGGCATAGAGGACCTGACGCAGGAGGTGGAACAGCTGACGGAGGGACAAAAAGGACTAACGGAGCAGGTTCAAAGGAACACTGTGGTATTAGGAGGGTTAAAAGCGACACAGAAAGAACTAAAAGATGACTTGATAGCGACGAAGAGGGAATGTCAGATGGTACGTGAGGGACTGACAACGAGGTTGGACGAGGTGACAGAGGTAATGGAGACGAAGGACCGGCAGGTGAGGACGCACATGGAAACGGTCAAGGTAGCCTTAGAGGACGAACTGGAGGAGACGTACCGGGACATAAAAGAGGTGAAGCAGAAATTAGAAGAAGTGGAAGAAGGGGTGAGCGAAATTAAGAAGCGACGGAGAGAGGATAAGAAAGAGATAAAAGAGGAGGTAAAAGAATTGGTCCAAAGTCTGTGTTTGGATCGTGATGATGTGCTCATTAACCGGATGAGGGATTCGCAGGTGATGGAGGAGAAGCGAAGAGGAAGAGGACCCGGTGTAAGTGGTGACCAATATGGTCGTGCGTATGATGCGCCAGGTGATTTAAGAAGCTTGGGGGTCGAGATGGACCCGGGTGTTCGTGAGAGGCCGTTGGTGAAGTGTGCGACAGGTCTGGTGTGCGAAAAAGGAGGTGTGCGAGAAATTCCGACTCTGGGGTGTGTGAGGAAAAAGTGCGTGCCAAGGAGTGAGGGTGCTGGCGAGAGTGAGTCGGTCATAGCGCGTGTGCGAGGGAGCACATGGAAGCGCGGTGTGGTGAGTGTTACAGAGGGTGTGACGGGAGAGTGTGCGCGAGAGAGGTGTGTAACGGACGGGTGCATGAGGAAAGAGTGCGCTGTCAAGAGTAAGGGTGAGTGCGCTGTCAAGAATGGAGGTGAGAGTAGTGAGAGTGACAAGGAGCGTGAGTTGGTTGTGACAGGTGAGCGAGGATGTACACCTGGAATGGGAGGATGCACACCTGGAATGGTAGAGCGTGAGTGGGAATGCACGCTGGAATTGGTAGTGAGGCACGTGGTTGGGTGTACGAGTGAGAGCACACCTGTGATTGTCACAGAGGAGGTGACCGAGGAGGGGGCGCGAAGAGGTGTGTTGGTGAGGTGTGCGAGCGACGAATGTGTGCCAAGGTGTTCGGTGGTCAGGTGTGTGACCAAGGCTGTGAGCGGAATGAGTGTACCGAGGTGTGTAAGGAAGGGTACGAGGAGAATGGGAACAGCTGGAGGTATGAGCAAGAAAGGGGTAGCGTATGCATGTAAGCATCCAGGTGAAGCATCGACGGTGACCGGTTTAGCGGTTAGAGCGACTTATAGCCGAATCGGGCCCTCGGTGCGTGCCGGGCTTCGCGTGCCGCGAGAACCAGCGGGGATCCGAGCCACGGCGGGTTCAAAAGGACCGCCGTGCGCGATCCACGCTGGGCCTCGCTTTGAACGGCCGCGTCCGTGCTCCACTAGGCGGAGCTGGCAGCCCGATAGGAAGGGTCGTCATGGCGACCACTTTCTGTTGAGAGGTGCCGGCAGGTCGAGATCGGGACATTGGATGGCTCCACGCCGAGGTGGTGCGTGGGATCTCGGCCCGGGTAAGCCCCCGTCCCTGCACCGAGTGCCGGACGCATCCAGCCGCCGGCACAAAAGAACCCGCGTTCATGGCTCGGCTGTACGAAGCCGAGCTTTAGAAGGGAATTGGTGCACCGAGAGGATGTAATAAGTAGACGGGTGATGGTGATAGTGATAGTGATTTGATACGAAATTTATAATAGTGGGTAGAATTGGCAGTAAATGGAAAATTTTTGATTGGTTGGATTTAGGTGTGCGAAATTGATAGTGAGAGATGCCCCGCTGTGGTGGGATGGCAACGCTGCCATCCCTCACAGAAGGTGGGGCAAATGCGCAATAGGTTATGGGGTGTATGGCAGTGAAAACTAGCCCGGGTGGGTTAGGTTATATTGATAGGGCCCTAGAAGATGACATTAGGTGACGTTAAGGTTAGTTAGTGACTGATACCTGTAGTGGGGACGCAGGTAGATTAGGGTGGATTATAATGACGAGGGAGCGCAATAGTTTAAAGGGACGACTGGGAAGCGCAAGTTTCAGAGGGGAGTAGTTAGATGAGATGATGCCGTGTGTTTGATGATTGTGAGTTGTGGTGTGATTGCTGTGTGAGAACTGGACAGGAGTGTGGAGCAGTGTGGAGTAGTGTATGAGTAGTGAGTGTTGTGGATCAGCGCGAATGCGCTTGGGGAGAGAAGGGTGCAGGTGGCACCAGGTGTGAGAGCACAGGTGTGCAAGTACAGGTGTGTGGAATATATGGAGCAGAGAATGAGTGGTGTGGAGAGAGTTGGAGTAAGTGGTACGGAGTGGTGTGCATGGTGCGAAGGTGTGGATGGGGGAAGAGTGGACCCCTTTCACGAGTACCCGGGGCGGGTAGTGTAAGTGTTAGGTAGAGGGTATAGGTAAATTGTGGTTGGATATTGGCATTTGTGGTGTGGTTGCAGAATGGTATTGTGGATGGGTGCATTAGTGTTGTGGAAATGGCTGGGCGTGTAACCTGTTAGTGTGTGTAGTTGGTTTGGGCACTCCACCACTGTGAGGATGTCGGCCAGGTGAGGCCGCAGGTGGGCTCTGGGAGCCGGTAGAGTTGTGGATGGGGCCCGAGGATCCGGAGGACGGACCCGGGTAGCCCAGTGCCAGAGAGGGCACCGAGTGGGGAGAGCACCAGAGGGCCTTCCCCAGGTAGTTAGGTTAGGGTAAGGAGCAGGTAAGCTCGGAGGCAACTGCAGTGGTGGAGGTGTGCAGGTGGGTAGACCTGCTGGGAGAGCTACACGTCGCGGCCCAGAAATTGTGCGAGGGCACCGGGAGATGAATCGGGGGAGTGAGACCCCAAATTGAGAGGCACCACAGTTTGGGCAATGGGAATTGGTTTTTAGAACCCATAGTGTAAGTTGGCCAATGGTTTGGCAGGAGAAAGACCCCGGGTAATGTAAAGTTGTTAAAGTCATTTAGGAAATAGTTAGGATTGATGAACCTGTCGCACCATACGCAGCCACTTACCTGTGGTGATGATGACTCCACACCTGTGTTTTCTTTGTTCTGTGTGCAGGAAATAAGAATTGCTGTGAGGATTAGTGAGACGCATCACGACGTGGATGAGACATTGGGGTGATTCCATCTCTCCCTCCCTAGGAGGGACTGATGATGAATTGGTGATGGCAAATTATGATGTTGAGTTGGAGATGGCAAATTGTGATGAGAGTTGGAAATGGCAAATTTGATTGGTTAGGAGGGAGAGAAGACGAATTTGGTTTATGGGAGGAACGGGGAAGACAGTAGGGACGTTTGTTGATTTGTAAAGTAGATGTTTATGGGTAGTGTTGTGTTTTGTGGATACAGTAAGGGGTAAGGGAGGGGCAATGTAGGTTACCTGGTGGGGGGGGGGGGGGCGTACGGTAGGAACGTACCTGTCTCACCTGGTTCCCATGTGCCCCCAGTGTGCATCACCTTATATTGCATGCACTTTTGCGCCCTTACCACCTTACTCACTTGTCTTTTCTTTTGTCTCCCACCTCCGAGGATCTGGCTTTGGGGCAGAGAGAGAGGAGAGAGAGGTGCTGGCTCCGCAGTTGTGGGCCTGCACTTTCGCTGCTTGCTGCCGGGATCGATACACCATATGGACCGCAATTTTTGTGGCCGCCCACCATGGACCGCAGTTCTCTTGCGGGCAAGCACCACCCGTGGATGGACCTCTGGGTCAACGTGGCACCTATGCCATCCAGGTGAACCACTTTTAGTTGGCCCCCTGACGGCCACAATAAAGAAATGGACGCGGTTGGCGCCTTTCTTTATTTTTGAAAGAAGCCAGAACACCAAGTGGGCTCCAAGGCAAGACCAGCGGCAGAACATCGGCCGGCTGCGACACCACCGGTGACTATAAACACTTTATTGGTGCACCGGATGGTGCTGACTGTACATGATGGGGTGGTGCTTTTGGTGCTTGAACGGGGTGCTCTGCACATTATTAAAGGCCGTAGGGCCACAGAGCACTCGTGGGTTGGTGTATCGATGCTGGCATGCGTGCTCTCTCTATGCATAACATCTGCATGTGTTCCTCCAAAAACAGGTCCTGGATCGTAGTGTAAATATCAGTGTAGTCTTATGTAAATAATGCTCCCTACCGGCTGTATGTTTAGTTTGAGGATTCTTTCCGCGATTCGGTTATCCTGTGGGTGTGTTTCTGTGAGGAGAAGGGTGCAACGTCGCAGGGGGACATATTTACTCATTTGTGAACATCTGTAAAACGGTCGCACTCAGGGTAGAGTTAATAGTAGAGGGAACTACATCTGAGTGCCACACTAAAGTAGGTAAAAATTTATCGGGTCGGGACGCCCCGAGGTAGAGAAGGGTGCAATGTTGCGGATATGGGATTTGGCCTCCGTCCATATCCGCTTGTAAATATTCCCCTATTTCCCCAATACTCCCCAACTATCCCCAATCCCCCATTCCCTAGTCCCATTGTCTGTAAACAACACTCTGTAGCCCCGACCTTCCCCTTTTTCCCCCATTAAATGTCGTGCCCAGGTTCACCGCATCTCACGTAGACAACTATAGGACATCTTGCTAGTTATTCTTAGTCTATGTCAGTTAAGGACTCGTTTCCATTAATTCTGACTCTTCGTTGCACCAGAATGTGATTGTATGGCACCAGTAGTAAGTTTAGGACCTCCCCATACCTCCCCGCATCTCTTCCCCATGAAGGAACTACAACAACAACAACAACTACAACAACAGCGGGGGCGGCGCGGCGGCCGCGCGGGGAGTGGGCGTCCTCACTCCGGCTTGGTTAGCCGCCATTGCCCATGTGCTCCGACGGGGTTACCACGAAGGGGCTGACTGTCAGCTCCTCGTCAAGGGCGGAGCCCGGTAACCCCCCGCACCCAATAAGAAGCGGCGGGCCGATTCCATCTGGGGCGGAGCTAACGAGCCGAGGGCGTGTCACTCCCCGCTGGATATACGCAGCCACTTACCGGAGGTGACGTGAGATGCGCCCCCAGCTTGAGGAGAAACAGACGCCACCTCCAGCGCGACGATACCTCCCCGCATATCTGGACCGGACCGTGTGGATCCTGCCCCTGAGCCAAGGTGCACCTTGAGCCAACGACTGCCTGCCCTCCCCTGCCATCAATCCCTGTGTGAGTCAGTCTTGTCCCGTTTATCTGTGGTCTGTCGGGGCTAATATAAGACCGTGTTTAAGTGCCCACCTTCCTATGCTGTACCTCTTGTCCGTGTAATCTAAACGTTCTGCATACAAATATTATAACCTCCTCCGGAGGTCTTGAGAACTGTACCCCTGGTGTCGTGTCATTTAATTCCAGCCGTTGTGTCCTTTCCTTAATTGATTTAGCATAGCGCGATTTGGCCAACGTTCGAGTATAATCGGGTAAACTGTGCAGACGCGGTCATACCAAACCGCTCGGTAAACTAACATCCAAAACCGCGTCTGTAACAATAGATTACAATATATTTCAGGATTAACAATCTATATTAAAGCTGATCTGCGAGCAGGCGCGTGCGCACGCACACACACACACACACACACACACACACACACACACACACACACACACGGCTCTCTTATGGTATAGATAAACGGATTCGTTTATTAACTCATTTCATCCGGATGCGCTTTGGCCAACATTCCTGTGTTCATTTACGTCATTATGTCATAACCGCAATTATCATAAAGTCAGTTGTTCCCACAGTAGTTTATTTCACGAGAGAGGGTGTTACTCAACAGATACGAATAACTAATTTAACGTGTTACATGAGATGGTGTAAAAGACGGTGCATCAACAGCGGTAAACATCGGAATTTTTTTGTTTTTCTACAGCCTTTAAAATTTTTATTTTATTTGAATTGAATTATATACTTGAACACTGTAGAACACAAATTGCCTTGCTGGCACTTACAAAAACCTTCCGTTTTGCAGTACTTGGACACAATATTACATCGTTTTACATCATTTCGACCAATCAAAAGTGCTGCTCGCGCCTAGTGGAGCCTGTCGGCATTGGGGAATATCGAGATTCAGACAAAAAATGTTCTAAAGACTGCATGGGATAAGGTGTTCTATGAACTATAGTTCATGTTATGTAATGAATTTGTTCAATTAATTATTGAATGTGGGAGAGTCGGATGTAATTTATCCTTGGCCATCTGGGATTTGTTCTCGCGTCTGACCTAATTTTTGCAGTACTTTCATTGTCCCTCGCACTTTTGTACGCTAATATAGTAGAAGCCCAAAATTCATTGGTAAATACAAAGTCGAGGCTCATGGAAGAGCAAAGTAAACAGAAGACGCAAGATAACATTGGCTGTGGGGGCAGTGGGAGAACATGCGGACCCAACAAAGGATGAATGAACAGGAGAAGGGAAAAGAAGGAAGATAAAATAGCAACTTGCAAGAAGATCATGAAGAGAGGACATCAGAGTGTCAAACATCATGGGTAGGAATGGAAGATGACCTGGAAGATGGTGGTGTACTGCCAACTTCAAACCCTGGAGGGAAGGGTGAGATTGAACAGAGAAATGCTAGAATCAATAATTATCAGGGAGAGTATTATAAAAAATAGTTTATGCATAACCGTTAATTATGATTTGCACATATGCCACTCACCTCCCCATATCCCAACCATTTACTCCTCAGTCACATTTGCTCTACGGCTAGGATACGGCGGCCGTACCCCCCCTAAATTGACAGAAACGTGCGGCGGCCGCAGAGTTTCTGAGGTGGCCACAGGGTGGCCCTAGGGCGTATGGCTATCTTTTACAGGCCGTAGGGGTCGCCGTGGAATTATAGCGCGGAGTTATAACTTTTTTCATTTCTAGGGTGGCCTTAGCAATTCGACAAGCCGTAGCCATGACGACGATATACATATAAAAAAGAACTGGTATGTATACCCACTCGTTACCGTCCGTCTGGCCGCACGTTCGCCTTAGGGCCCCCCTGCGGTCGCCTTGCGGGCACCTTGAGGCTACCTTGCGTCTGCCTTGAAAATTATATGGCTGCCGCAGGGACGCCCTAAGGTCACCGTGCGACATCAAATCAAAGACCGTACGGCACCCCCACGTTTTCGGTCTCCACAATTTCTAAATACCCCGTGCGGCTACCCGAAAAATAAAAACATATGTGACTGCTACATTGTGTGACCGTGGAAATACTGCGGCCGCCCTATAATTGCTAGTGGCCGTAGATTTTTTAGACCCTACGGCAGCCGAGCCAAATGTGACTGAAGCATTAAACACAAGTCAGAACTCCAAATCCACAACGTACGAAATAATATGCCCTTAAAGTGGGCCCTCCCCCATCCAAAACCTTAATCTTTTCTACCCCCGCTAATTTCACCCCAATTCCACTTTTTTGAAATACCAACTTCTGTCCTGGAAGTCCTTGGTGTCCTTGTGTTTTATACTTCTCCCTCCCCCCCCCCCCCTTCCCACGCCTCCTCCCCCCAAGCCCTCTCCCTTCCACACATCTCCCTGCTCTCAAATGTTGTGTTTGTGTGCTTCCCCTTCTCTCCCCATCTTGTTTTCCGCTCCCTCTTTTTATATATTTTGTTTGTCTGGTTGATTTGTTTGTGAAGTAAATGTTAGCTCTTTCACGAGCCTCGATTCAGTATACAAAAAAGAAGAAAAAAGAAAAAAAAAAGGTGAATCATGGAAGTTGTGTTTTAGGTTAAAAGTACTGTATATGAAAGTTTAAATTTGTGTACATGCATCCTATAATCTTGCAATTCCATTAGGATGAGATATTTCTGACGTCCAGCCAGGTAAATATCGTCATTGGTGAAAACGAAGCAGAGTCAAATAGGAAGTGACGATTCCCAGTGCACATTTCCTAAAGTTTTATATTTCTTAAAATCTGCTTCGTTTTTGCAGGATCTTAATAGCATGTGTTGGTAATGATGTGTGTTGTATTTTGAAGTTGATGTGACATTTTTAACATGTGATGTGATTGATGTCTATGAATGCTTGGATGGTTTGTTTTCTTTAAAAAAAATAAAACTTAGCTCCATGACCTGCTAAAGAGTGTTTGTGACTCGTAGTGATGTCAAATAAGATCCAGATTTGGATCATTGACAAAAAGCAGCTTCAGCAACAACAAATAAAAGATTGTCAGGTGGTATTTCTGGAGAGATAGAGTCAAATGATGAGGTCCTTATGTGTTTACGGTCACGCTGGACAGACCAGCTTCTGATTTTCTGAAAACGAGCATCTGAGGATGTAAGTTGCGGCTCATAGGAAATATTTGCATTGTCTTGTTGCAGGACTCGTTATTATTGTTGCGCCCTGTAAACATCGATGGCAGAACATTCGGGACACTATTCATCAAGTTACACTCAACGCACATCTCGACCATTGTGAATGCGGCCAAACCGTTCGAATATTCGAGAATGGAAGAGTTCAATGTCCCTATAAGTATACTTCCCTGTGCCATGCTGGTGTTGGCTTAGCGGTTAGGGTGCCGGCTTGGGATCCTAGGATCCTGAATTTGAATCCCGGTCGATCGTTGAGTTAACACCAGGGGGGTTGACTCAGCCTGTCATCCTTCTGAGGTCGGCAAATTGAGTACCAGCTCACTGGTAATTGGGGCACTGCATCAGCGGCACAAACGCGCTTCCAGAGTAATGATGCAACCAGCAGCCACAGGCTGCATACGAAAACAACAACTGTGCCGTGCATTTCTGTAGCCATTTATTAAAATGTCAAACATAATTCACACTCATTTGTTGCGGATGATGAAACTTGCTGCGGAATATGAACACCACTCCATCTTGTACAGCAACACGTCACTCGTGAGGTGATGCAATCTATCGTATTGTTTCATCACACAGTATACACCTCGGCACCACCTAGTGGATATGTAACTAGAGCTTCCAGGGAAGCAGAACTCAACTGAACTGACTGGGATTGTTGTCAATTTCTATATATATATTTCACTTCCGTAAATGTTGTGTTCACTTCTTCCTCAGTTTCAGCATCCTAAATTCTTGTGCTTTTCTTAAGAGCTGAAAAAAACATGCCGGCCTATGGCGGCCAGTTTGTGACGGATCGGGTTGACATGCGATAGCAACCTACCTTGTGTGGTAAGAGTCTCACACACCAAGTTTGATCAAAATCCATAAATATTTGTGGACGTTAAAGTCTTAACGTCGTTTCGGAGCTGAAAACAATATGGCGGCCTATGGCGGCCATTTTGTGACGGATCGAGTTGGAATGCAATAGCAACCTACCTTGTGTGGTGAGGGTTAAACATTCTAAGTTTGATCAAAATCTGTTAATATTTGTGGACGCGAGAGTGTTAACGTCGTTTTCATGACCAAAAACAAAATGGTCGCCTAAGTCCGCCATTTTTCAACGGATCAGGGTGAAATGTAATACCAACCTGGTCCTTGGGGTAAGGATGCTGCATGTCAAGTTTGATCAGAATCGGTTGATATTTGTGGACGCTGGAGTGTTAACGTCGAAAAGTTAACGGACGACAGACGACGACGACGACAGACGACGGACGCCGGAGGGTTCAGTATGTGATGAACTCAACTGGACTACCGTTAAAAATATGCCCGGACAATAAAATGATTCCAAGAACTTTTTCATTGCGTCTTTTCAGGTCGCCATATTAAGCCTCATATCAGTTCCGGATGAGCTTGGTACATTCGCATCGAGGTAATCAATCCATTCTTTGTTTTTTTTAGCTAATATACTTGTACAAAATTCCCTTATCCTTAAGGAAAGATTCCCATTAAGGTACACTGTGATTCCTTAGCGAAGGATTTCCTTGAGAGCTGTTCCCTAAACAACCCTTAGGGTTGAGGAAATTGTTAGGACCATTGGTATGCCAGGCAACCAATCAGATTATTGATAGGAAGAGGCGTCCGAGAGCAAGAACACTCAATTAACACGTGATTTTAAATGAATCTTGTAATATGTTGCATGTGGAGCACGTGCTTCTGGATGAAGGATGAATAAAATGATTCTTATGTAAAATTCATTCCATTTTCATTCACCATTTTATTGTAAATGTGTAATGTGTGCGGTAAATGTTTGGAAACTTTCCGAGAATGGTCAAAGTGTGAAATTATGAAGGTGAAATATGAGTGCAAAACTACAAGCAAAATATTCTGGATGTTATGAAAGAGTGAAAATGTCATCCGGGTCACTGTGCCGCCACCTGGACAATGATTATTCAATTGTGAAGCGTTGTTCTATCAGCCTCTGGTGTCGCGCTGCGATAATCGTCCTCTTCATGACAACTTTCCATGAAGAACGCCATTTGGAAACTCAAAGGTCGAGGTTTAAGGACCAGGGTGGGGTGGGGGAGGGAGTTGAAGGGTGCTGCCTTGAGTTTAAGGAAGGTCTTAACGAAAAACTTAAGGAATATTCGAATATGCAACCATCCTCAAAGAGTGTCCTTAAAGTGGACATCATTCTCAGAAAGCCTCCTCTGCGCCAACATGTATTTCACTCAAGCTGACTGGCATGGTCTTCAAGCAGCCATCAAATGAATACTCATAAATGAATCATAAATAATAATAATAAAAATCATCAATGGAATACTGTTCTCCCCTCTGGGCCGGTGCTCCTGCCTCACACCTAGCTCGGCTTCACGCTGTTGAAACCAAAGCTTTCAGAATCATTGGAATCTCCCACGATGAAGCTAACTCCAAGGGCCTCTCACTCACTCACCGCAGGCAGGTAGGTGGTCTTTCTGTCTTCTACCGACTCCTCTCCGGCCTTGCTCCCCCAGCTCTGTCTGTGCTCTGTCCCCCAAATATTCCTACATGACGCACAAGATCTGCCTGCAACCCTATTATGGTGAAACTGCCAAAATCAAGACTCTCTGCTCACCTTCACTCCTTCGTTCCTTTTTCCCCACCTCTGGAACAAACTCCCTCACTCCCTTCAATCCCACTCCTCCCTCTAGGTCTTTAAAACAGCTGTTCACCACCATCTCTTGTCTTTCCCCATCCAAAACCTTGATCTTTTCTACCCCCGCTAATACACCCCAAATCCACCTCTTTCAAATTCCGTTTTCTTTCCTGAAAGTCCAAGTTGTGTCCATCTTGTATTATACCCTGTACCCTGCCCATCCCCCCAGCCCTCTCCCTTTGACAGATCCACCGATGTCCCCTGCTCTCTACTGTTGCTTCTACTTGTGTGCTTCCCTCTCTCTCTCGCTCTCTCCCTCTCTTGTCCCCCGCAACCTTTATTATGTTTTACGTGTGTTTCTGTTTACTCGAGCCTCAACGTTGCATACCAAAAAAAAGAACATTCTTCAAAATGCCAACAGGATTAGAACATCACCGGGCAATGGCAGGTACTGTGCCAGTATATATATATATATATAGTCACGTGAAAAAGTAAGTACACCCCATGTAAAGTTTTGACTTTTTCAACATATTTCAACATACAGCTATTTGATCTTCATTTCAACAATATTGATAGATAAAGGTGATATAATATGACAAATATCATGAAACATTTACATTTTGTAGTCCATTGTATAATTTAAAGAAACATAAATGAAAATTTTGCATGTGGAAAAAGTAAGTGCACCCCGACATTTATCACTACTTCAAATACCTAAAATTATTTAAACCTCAGACATTTAGTTTGGTTTGCTCTTTGTTGTTGAAGTGTGCGGCGTCACCATGCCTAGATCAAAAGAGCTCTCTGAGGCCTTCAGAAAGAAGGTTATAGATGCCTACGAGTCTGGGAAGGGATTTAAAAAGATCTCCAAACAATTTGAAATCAATCATTCAACTGTCCGGAAGATCATCTACAAGTGGAGAAGATTCCAAACAACTGCCAACTTGTTCAGGCCAGGCCGCGCCAGCAAGTTCAGCCCGAGACCAGACCACAAGATGCTGAAAGAAGTCTCGAAGAACCCCAGAATGTCATCATTGGACCTACAGGTAGCTCTTGCCCCTGTTGATGTCAAAGTGCACGAGTCTACCATAAGATAGAGGCTGCACAAATTTGATCTACATGGGACGTGTGCCAGGAGGAAACCTTTGCTGTCCAGAAAGAACATCAGGGCAAGACTAAAGATGGCCAATGAACACCTAGGCAAAGACTAGCACTTCTGGAACAATGTGCTCTGGACAGATGAGTCAATGGTAGAGCTATTTGGCCACAGTACCAGAAGACATGTTTGGTGAAAACCAAAGACAGCATTTGACCACAAGAACCTGATAACAACTGTAACGCATGGTGGTGGAAATATTATGGTTTGGGGAAGCTTTGCTGCATCAGGGCCTGGGCAGCTCATCATCATATTATCCACTATGAATTCTTCATTGTACCAGAGGGTGCTTGAGGATAATGTGAGGCCATCTGTCGGGAAGTTGAAGCTCAACCGAAGGTGGACCTGCAACATGACAATGACCCTAAACATACCAGTAAATCCACCAAGGAATGGCTGAAAAGAAAGAAATGGAAGGTTCTGGAATGGCCAAGTTAAAGCCCGGTTCTAAATCCCATCGAGATGTTGTGGGGGGATTTGAAATCGAGCTGAGCATGCAAGAAACCCCTCAAACATCGCACAACTGAAAGAATTCTGCATGGAGGAGTGGGCAAAAACTTCTCCCAGTCAATGTCTACTTGAGGCTACTTGAGGTTGTTTCTGCCAAAGGGGGCAATACCACCTATTAGAGCCAAGGGTGAACTTACTTTTTCCACATGCGAAATTTGCATTTATGTTTATTTAAATTATACAATGGACTACAAAATGTAAATGTTTCATGATATTTGTTATATTATATCACCTTTATCTGTCAATATTGTTGAAATGAAGATCAAATAGCTGTATGTTGAAATATGTTGAAAAAGTCAAAACTTTACATGGGGTGTACTTACTTTTTCACGTGACTGTATATATATATATATATATATTGTTACAGACGCGGTTGTGGATGTTGGTTTACCGAGCGGTTTGGTATGACCGCGTCTGCACAGTTTACCCGATTATACTCGAACGTTGGCCGAGTCGCGCTATGCTAAATCAATTACGGAAAGGACACAACGGCTGGATTAAATGACACGACACCAGGGGTACAGTTCTCAAGACCTCCGGAGGAGGTTATAATAGTTCGGAACGTTAGATTACAAAGACAAGAGAGACAGCATAGGAAGGTAGGCACTTAATCACGGTCTTATAGTAACCCCGACAGACCACAGATAAACAGGACAAGACTGACTCACACGGGGATTGATGGCAAGGAAGGGCAGGTAGTCGAGGCTCAAGGTGCACCTTGGCGCAGGGGCAGAATCGACCCGGTCCGGTCCAGAGATGCGGGAGGTCTCGTCGCGCTGGAGGTGGCGTCTGTTTCTCCTTCGTGGCTGAGGCGCATCTGACGTCACGTCCGGTAAGTCGCTGCGTATATCCGGCGGGGAGTGACACGCCCTCGGCTCGTTAGCTCCGCCCCAGATGGAATCGGCCCGTTGCTTCTTATTGGGTGCGGGGGGTTACCGGGCTCCGCCCTTGACGAGGGGCCGACAGGCAGCCCCTTCGTGGTAACCCCGTCGGCGCACATGGGTAATGGCGGCTAACCGAGCCGGAGTGAGGACGCACACTCCCCGCGCGCTGTTGTGGTAGTTGTTGTTGTTGTTGTTGTTTCATGGGGAAGATGGGAGGAGGTATGGGGAGGTCCTAAACTCACTACTGGTGCCATACAATCACATTCTGGTGCAACGAAGAGTCAGAATTAATGGAAACGAGTCCTTAACTGACATAGACTAAGAATAACTAGCAAGATGTCCGAAAGTTGTCTACGTGAGATGCGGTGGACCTGGGCACGACATTTAATGGGGAAAAAGGGGAAGGTCGGTTCTACAGAGTGTTATTTACAGGGCAATGGGACTAGGGAATGGGGGATTGGGGATAGTTGGGGGGTATTGGGGAAATAGGGGAATATTTACAAGCGGATATGGATGGAGGCCAAATCCCATATCCGCAACATATATATATATATATATATATATATATATATATATATATATATGTATATATATATATATATGTATATATATATATATATGTATATATATGTATATATATGTATATATATATATATATATATGTATATATATATATGTATATATATATATATATATATATATATATATATATATATATATATATATATATATATATATATATATAGATATATATATATATATATATATATATATAGATATATATATATATATATATATATATATATAGATATATATATATATATATATATATATATATATATATATATATATATATGTATATATATATATATATATATATCTATATATATATATCTATATATATATATATATATATATATATATATATATATATATATATATATATATATATATATATATATATATACTGTATATAGATATATAAATATATACTGTATATAGATATATAAATATATACTGTATATAGATATATATATATATATATATATATATATATATATATATATATATATATATATATATATATACATTTATATATATTTATATATATATATATATATATATATATATATATATATATATATATATATATATATATATATATATATATATATACTGGCAGAAGTACCCGGCGTTGCTGGGCGGGGGAGGGGAGGGGAATGGGGGGAGGTGGCAGGGGAGGGTAAGGGAGGTGGCAGGGGAGGGGAAGGGAGGGGAGGGGAGGGGAACGGGGTGGAGGGGAGGAGAGGAGGAGGGGAGGGGAGGAGAGGGGGTGGGGGGACGCAGGACTCTTCCTCTTCATCCCCTCCTCTCCTCACCTTCCTCCTCCCCTTCCCTTCCCACCCTCCCCTTCCCTACCCTCCCTTCTCCCTCCCCCTCCCCCTGCCTCCTCCCCTCCTCCCCGTTCCCCTCTCCTCCCCTCCCTTTCCCCCTTCCCCCGTTCCCCTCCCCTCCCCCGCCCGGCAATGTCGGGTACTTCTGCTAGTTCTATATATTTTCAGTTCAATGGTCTGGCGGCGAGGATGGAACATCACGTGATCGCTCTGAGCAAATCAGCGAGCTGCTCTGGCACATGCTGAGACTCAGTGTATAATGTTCCTCGCTGAAATGCGCTGAGTTAAATATGAATAAAAAACGCAATCGCTTTTCGCTCTGAATTACGTGCAAACGCATGACGGAAATCATCATCGCCCAGCATCGAGTGCCAACCAAGATGGCGCCCGGTAGCTACATCTCCACCTGTGTGGTGTGAATTGCAATGGTCATTCTATATATTTTCAGTTCAATGGTCTGGCGGTGAGGATGGAACATCACGTGATCGCTCTGAGCGAATCAGCGAGCTGCTCTGGCACATGCTGAGACTCAGTGTATAATGTTCCTCACTGAAATACAACAACAACAACAACAACATGCATTTTAAGGCCATTTTCCCTGCTAGAGCGGGGAATAGCCTTGCGGTCCCCATGACAATCTTCTCCATTTTGCCCTATTTTCTGCATCTCTCCTTGTTAACCCCCTTGCCCGCATTTCTTCTTCCACCATCTTCAGCCAAGTCTTTCTCAGTCTTCCCCGTCCTCTACTTCCTTCTACATTCATTTCCATCACTCTTCTCAACCAGTCACTTTCATCCTTCCTCAACACATGACCAAACCATCTCAACCTGTTCCTCTTCACAGCATCAATCACAGGCTTTATTCCCATCATCTTTCGCAATTCATCATTTGTCTTCCTCTCTCTCAACGATACTCCGCACATCCGTCGAACGATTCGCATTTCCACCCTTTCCAGCCTTCGTTGCTGCTCTACGTTCATTACCCATGTCTCGCTCCCATAAATCATAACACTTCTCACACATGCAGCATACACCTTTCCCTTCAGCTTCAACGACACTCTCCTCCTCATCAGCATGCCACTCAGTTCCCGAAACTTCTTCCATGCACATCTCACTCCAGCAACCGTTGCCGAGTCTGATCCACCTTCTCCATTCAGCATGTCTCCGAGGTAGCAAAATGTTTTCACACCTTCCAGCTTCACGCCGTCTCCAAGATCCAACTCAACATTTCCTCCATCTGCAGCTCCCTCTGTGCACACCTTACATTTGAATGTAGCTGCCACACTGGTTAATGACCCTCTCAGACCACTGCATTTTTGATGAACCTACTCAGCGCACATTGTACATTGAATGGAGTTCACTCCGACACCCTTCCTGCACACAGCACATGGCCACTTCCCAGTTCTTTCCACCTCACCACATGCTCTACCACTTGCCATCACCTTCGTCTTTCCGATATTCACCTTCAGACCTTTTGTCTCCATACATTCCTTCCACATGTTCATCTTTTCCATCAGTCCATCCATACTTTCCGCAATCAACACCAGATCATCTGCATACAACAACTCCCACGGTAAACCCTCCTTTACGTTCTGAGCCAGCACCTCCATCACAGCTACAAATAGTAGTGGACTTAGTACCGACCCCTGATGCACTCCCACCTTCACCTCAAACTCACCACTGTTCCCGTCCTTCGTCCTTACAGCTGTGCGCGCTCTTTTGTACATTGCCATCACCACTCTGATCAACCATTCCTCCACTCCTAACTTCCTCAATGCCCATGTCAATACTTCGAGTGAAACCCTATCGAATGCTTTCTCCAGATCAAAAACCCAAGAAACAACATCTTCCTCTTCTCCATGTACTTCTCCTGCAACTGCCTCACAATAAAGAGCGCGTCTGTCGTTCCTCTTCCTGGCATAAATCCAAACTGCATTTCGTCGATCTCCACCTTCTTCCTTATACTCCTCTCCAACACCCTTTCCAATACCTTCATTCCATGTTCCAATAACTTTATCGCTCGGTACGAGCCACACTCCAGAGGGTCACCTTTCCCCTTGTATAGAGGGACGAGGGTACTCAGTTCCCAATCCACTGGAATGCGGCCTTCTTTCACCACCAGATTGCAGATCTCTGTCATTCTCTTCACACCCCAACTTCCTGCTGCCTTCATCATATCTCCCACAACTCCCGTCGGCCCTCCCGCTTTTCTACTCTTCATTGCTTTTATCGCTTCCTCAACTTCCTTCTCAGTTATCTTCTCTGCCTGTCCTAAAACTGGGTTACTCTCTTTGTTGCCATCCCATTCATTCTCTGTATTCAACAGCATTTCTATATATCTTTTCCATCTTCCTTTAATTCCATCTGGGTCCACAACGATTTGTCCCACTTCATCCTTCAAGCAACTCACCCCATCACATCACACCTCTCTTTCGCTATCTGCTTTGCAATCCTGAATACCGCTCTCTGACCCTCTTCCGAATCCAAGCGTTCTCCGAACATTTTCCTGAATGCCTCCTGTGCCTTTGCTACCTCTTTCTTTGCAGCCTTCTTGGCTGACTTATAACTTTCATGCTCTGCTTTTTCTGCTCCCGTACCCTTCGCCTTCTGCCACTCCTTGAACTTCTTCCTCTTCTCGTCAATCCTCTTTCCTACTTCATCATCCCACCACCATGTTTCCGAGTGCCTCGGTGGTCCTTTTGTCCATCCACATACCTCACCAACGGCTCCCAACAGACTATCTTTCATTGACATCCAACCACTTTCAAGCTCAACCACATCATCCTCTACCATACTCAAACTCTCTTTTAATGCCTCCCTTACTGTCACCTCTTTCAACCTCCACACCTTCATTCTCGGTTGGTAATTCACCTGCCGAGCTCTCCTCGCACCTTTCACCCTTATGTCGCAGACAACCAAGTGGTGCTGTGAAACAGCCTCCTCCCCCGGGATCACCTTTGTGTCCCGGAGGTGCCCCCTATCTCGCCTACGCACCATCAGGTAGTCAACGGTTGTCGTCGACCCACCTGACGTGTATGTAACAAGCTTATTTTCCTCTTTCTGGAACTAAGTATTACAAATCAACAAATCAGCTCCATCAGCAAACTCCAAAATCCTTTCACCTCCTCCATTTCTCACACCATATCCGTACCCCCCATGAACTCCCTCAAAACAGTCCATACTCCTTCCCACATGTCCATTTAAGTCTCCTCCTACCACAACAGCTTCCTCATCTTTCACGTTTTCCATCAGCTTCTCTATCGCACACCAGAACTTGTCCTTCTCTTCATCGTTCCGACAAACTTGCGGAGTATATCCCGAGATGACATTCACCAAGAGCTTTCTAATCATCATTTTCACCATCATCAACCTATCACTCATTCTCGTCACACTCACCACACTGTCTACAAACTCCTCAGAAAACAGGACACCAACACCATTCACGCCCTCCGGGCACCCTTGCCACAAACTTGTATTTCTGTCCCTGCCTACCCTTCACCATTCTCACACTACTTCCCTTCCATCTCGTCTCTTGCACACAACATATGTCCACTCTTCTTCTGATCAATACTTCCACCACTTCTCCTGATCTCCCTGTCATTGTCCCTACATTCCATGTCCCAAACCTCAGAAACCGATCTCCACTTCGGGCTGTACCCTGTCCACATGTAGTTGTAATTGTCATGGTTCTCTTTTTGAGGCAATGTTTTTATGGCCGGATGCCCTTCCTGACGCCAACCCTCTTAGTCGCCTCTTACGACACGCAGGGATACGGTGTACCTATTCTAACCAGGGTACACACCGGGACCTCGCTGAAATGCACTGAGGTAAATATGAATAAAAAAGATGGATCTCGTCAAATATTTTTAGGTAGGCCATGTCCTCCCCAGGCTCAATGGCCATGTCTATGCCAAATATCAAGTACGTGAGCCTCTCCGTTTAGGAGTCCATAGGTAACACACATACAAACTGTGTTTTGTTTATGTAGATATATATAGTTATATACATATATCTATATACACTGTTGGCCATAAAGATGGAATTTTTTTTTTCAACAAATTTTCATAGCATCATTATTTCAATCTAAATTACCATTGGCATTTATGGTGCATATAACCACTTTTCTTTATTATTCTGTCTCTTACGCACATTTGACAGTGATTTTTATTAATTATCAGTCCTAATCGGTTGGTGTCTTGAGCGTAAAATGACAATGACGACAATAGACAGTAAATTAAGGATCACGACACATTTCTTTTTAATCTCTGTCAGTTTTCCAGATAACATTTTTTGGGGTGATTTCATGGATCAATTTGCATCACAGTAGAGTCCTTGTTGTTACTCAGTCACTAATAGCGGGTATGTCCACCCCTGGCACGAATCAGGGCGTGCAGACGTCGTGGCATGCTGTCCACTATCTTGTTGACGACGTCAACAGGCATAGCATCCCATTCTTCCCTCAGAGCGTCGGCCAACTCCTGCAAAGTTTGAGGAATAACATCTCTGTCGTTGATGGCCTAGGGCCTAGGGCATCCCATGCATGCTCTATGGGGTTCATATCCGGCGAGCAAGCTGGCCATGGCAACTGCTCCACGCCCTCTGCCTCAAGGAATTCCCTTACTGCAGCGGCCCTGTGCGGTCTAGCGTTGTCGTCCTGCAGTCGGAAATTGTGTCCATACACTCGTCTTGCATGTGGAAGGCAGTGGTACTCCAAGATATCCCGGTACACGACGGCGTTGACGTTTCCGTCAGGAACCACCAGTGGCGTTTTCCCTCCATAATGGATGCCGGCCCATATCATCACTGAGCCGCCACCACCTTGAGTCGTCTCGTGGATGCAGTCATCACGAAGGTTCTCCCCGGGTAATCGACGAACTCGTTGTCTCCCATCTGTACGGTCAAGGATGTAGCGGCTCTCATCCGTGAAGACAACATGTCGCCAGTGTCCAGGATGAAGCCTTCTGTGCTCCCTAGCCCAGCGAAGACGAGCAACTCTGTGGCGAACAGCCAGGCGTGGACATTTAGTCAACCGTCGTGCTCGGTAACCATGTTGGAGCAATCTCCGATTAACGGTTGACCGGGAAACGTGGATCCCATGATGTCTCCTCCACAAGCGACGAAGACGACTCGTGGGCATTTTCCGGTTTCTGCGGCAGAGATTCAACAGTTGGCGATCATCTCGTCTCGTGGTTAATCTTGGACGTCCTGGAGGTTTCCGCGGCCGCACATTCCGCCTCACGTTGACGTTTCAGGATCTTACAGACTGTACTCTGTGATATCCTGATGACATCTGCGATATCACTCTGTTTGTAGCCCTCCTGCCGCAGTGCTACCACCACTCTCTCGCGTATTGCTGGTTCCGTTGGACCAGGCATAGCCCAGGGAACGTCTCTACCGATTTTTCTTGCAAACGGTACAAGGAACTCGAAAAAAAACCAGCCTCGTTTAACACAGTGTTGAATCAGGGAAAGGGACAGAATATTACATGCATGGGCTTTTATAGTCCCGAACAAAAAAATTATTACGTAATACACATTTTTTCAATGTTATCATATCACCTGTGTAATGGGGAAACGTTATGTAATCACTCAATTACCCTTTTGTTTACACGTAGACTGTCAAATACCAAAGAAACTGTGGAATCATGTCAAAAATATTTTATTCCATCTTTATGGCCAACAGTGTATATATATATATAGTTATATACTGTATATTCGTAACATGGCTAGCCAAGGTGGTCGAATGCCGGTGGGGGTAGACGATAAGGAAGAGTTGATGACTCAGGACCAAGAGGGACAGTTGGTAGTGGAGGAAGCAGATGAGGGTGCTGGAGCTGGCGAAGAAAATGGCGGTGCCTCGCACGTGGCGGCGAGGGCCGAGCCCGCAGCGCCAATGGATATGGCCCTTTTTATGGTACAACTCAGGGCGTATATGGGAGAAGAAATGGATAAAATGAGGGACGAAGCAAGGTGTAACAAGGGCGAATTGAAAGAAACAATGGACGCCCAAAGTGACAAATCCACCAAGAAAATGAAAGAAATGAAGAGCGAATTGAAAGAAATGGGGGACAAAACCACCCGGGAATTGGAAAAATTTAGGGTGGCGTCGAAGAAGGACATGAAAAAGGCAGGGGAGAACATAAGGTGCGGGTTGAGCGAGGAGGTCGCAATGGGGCACAACGAGGTGACGCGGTGTGAGGAGTGCATGGGAAGCGAGCTTGAGCCAGGGACGGCTAAGTTGACCGGGGACATGGAAGTCGCGACGCGAGAGGAAATTGTAGAAAAGCCGATGGTCGCCAAATTGGAAAAAGAAATTTTATGGGCGCCGGCGGTCGTCAAGCTAGAAAAAGGAATGATTGGGGCCGAAGAGACAGTAGAATCGGAAAGTGAATCGCGGGAGAAAGAAATGGAGCCTGAGCAAAGTCTGCATTTGCACCGTGATGCCGTGCTTGCTAACCCCAATAAAGGTTTACAGGTGCTGGTGAATAAGCCGGGGAAGGAGGACCCCGAGGTGAGAAATAATGGCGCGAATGTGTTTGGCGCGAACGGGTTTTTGGCACGCTAGGGAGAGAGATGAAACCCGGGCGGTCGCGGAAGGTCCATTGTGCAGTGTACGAGGGCGACTGGCATGAAGTACGAGAGAGAGTGTGCGCCGAAGCGTGAGAGAGCAAAGTGTGCGCCAGAGTGTGTGATGATTGGGTGTGTAAAAAGAGAGTGCACACCCGGGGGTGTTACCGGGTGTGTAACAGAAGAGTGTGCACTAGGATGTGCATGAGGGTGTGCAATGATTGGGTGTGTAACAGGAGAGTGCACACCCGTGGGTGTTACAGACTGTGTGCAGGAAGAGTGTGTAACTGAGCTTGTGAAAGGTACGAGTGCGCCTCGGTGTGCAGGTATGAGTACGGAGTGTGAGGGTGAATGCACACCAGAGAATGTGGAAGGAGAGTGTGCGGTAATAGAGTGTGTGAGAGGCACGTGGATGCCTTTGGTGTGCGAGTGTGGAGTGGGTCGCGATTAGTGAGAACACGGCTCAAGCATCGACACCGACCGGGGTAGCGTTTAGCGGGACGGATAGCAGACGCGAGCCCCCGGTGAGTTGTGTGCAGCAGGGACCGGCTGGGATCGGTGTCGCGGCGGTTTCACAAGGACCGCCGTGCACGACCCGTGCCGGCCCCCGCACTGTATGGTTGGTGCCGTGCCGTGGCGGCAAAGGCGAACGGCGAGGTTCAAGGGGAGGTAGGAGATTTCGAAGCCGCGCACCTTGGCGGGTGCGGTGCTCCGACCGTGGCCGGTTGGGCCATCGTGCGTGGGACCGCAAGGCCCCGCACAGGGATGGGGCCCTGCACCTTGGCCCATCCATACATCCTCCCCTGGATCGAAAATGCCGGAAGGACCCAACATACAGGAGACAAACCACACGCGTGGATCGCTCGGCCCGTCGAGGCCGAGCCATGACAAAGTACATCCACATGGGGAGGCTCAAGTGTAGCGGCCTGATGAGAGTAGTGTACCCTACATGGAGGAATGGTAGTTTGACCATTCCTCACAAGGCCAGGGCCCATGAGCATTAGTTTAGGGGGATGGCAATGATAGGCACATTGGGGTGCCAGCAATGGTTACCTCCATGGGGCACCGAAGCTAGCCGAGGGAGGGCTAGGATAATGATAGGGAACTAGAAGACTGTAGGGACATGAGATTTAAGTAGTGACACTGTACCTATAGTGGGGACATAGACAGTTTAGGTGGTTGATAATGATGAAGGGAGTGCATAGTGTAACGGGACGACGGGGAAGCACGGGAGTAGGGGAAGTAGTCAGATAGATGATGCTGTGTGTGTGAGGAATTGTATTGGGATAAATGGAATTGTGTTTGAGGTGCATGGAAAGAGGTGTGTGAGCACAAAAGGTGTGCAAGAAAAGTGGTGTGCGAGATAAATGGTGTGCAAATAAGTGGTGTGGAATGCTTGGTGTGGGAATAAAAGGTGTGGAATGCATGGTGCGAAGGATTGAATGGGGGAAGAGTGGAACCCATTCGCGAAAGCCCGGGGTGGGTAGTGTAAAGCCAGGTAGAGGGTATAGGCAAAATTTGTTTGGATATTGACACCTGTGGTGCGGGGAGTAGAACGAAGTGTTTTGTTGGGTGCATGAGTATGTGGAATGGCTGGGCATGTGGTTTAATTGGTGCGTATGGTTATTGGGGCACTACGCCACTGGTAGTTTGTTGGCCAGGTGAGGCCACAGGTAGGCTCTTGGAGCCAGTTAGGGTAGTTGTGAGTGTTGAGTGGGGCCCGAGGATCCAAGGGAAGGACCCGGGTTGCCAATGCCAACGTGGGCATCAGGGGGTAAAGAGCCAGGAGGGGCCTTACCCAGTTTAGGTAGTCGCAGGAGCAGGTAATCTCGGGTGGCGACTTCAGTGGCGGATGTGCGCAGGTAGGTAGACCTGCTAGTGGAGCCACACGACCTAGTCCCGAAATTGTGCAAAGGCACAGAGAGAAAATTTGTGGGAGTGAGACCCAAATTTCAAGGGCACCGCAGAGTGGGCAATGGGAATTCGCGTTCTTAGAACCACATAGTTTAAAGAGGCCGATTGGCAGTGTACGACCCTGGGTAGTTTAAATGAATTAATGTCAGTAGAGTAGTTAGGAGATGAGAAAACCCTTCGCACCATCCACAGCCAATCACCAAGGAGGACGGAACTCCGCACAAGGGCTCTGTAAGCAGTTTGAGTTGTAAGACGCATCATGACGTGATGAGACATTGTGTTTGTTCCATTCCTTCCTTCCTGGGAGGGATTGGGAGACGAATTTGGTATAGAGGGGGATATGGGAGACAAGACGTAGAGACGAATTTGTAAATACAAGGAGGGCTAGGGTAGTGTAAGCTGACGGTGGGGGGTACGGACGGATAGGGACGAACCTGCTCTGCTCGCTCTTCCGCGCCCCTCACATTGCATTACCTTGTTTTGCTGTGTGCCGTTGCGCCCTTTCAGCTTTGCTGGTCGTGCTTTGTCTCTCCCCCCCCCACCCCAGGACCATTTTGGAGGTGGAGCTGTGCAGCACCATCGACCTGTGCAGCATCTTGCTGCACCTTGCTACATATGTGCAGCCGAACTGCACAGCACTTTGCTGCCATATCCTTCTGCTGCACCCTTGTTACATTTGTGCAGCCGAACTGGCAGCGTTTGCTGCCTTATCCTTTTGTTGTAACTTTGCTGCACCTGTGCAGCACTTTGCTGCCACAAACACTTCGCAGCACATATTACACTCATGGACCACAAGCTTTGTGACCTTGCACCTCTGCTGTGCAGCACCATGTTGCAACATCATCTTGCATATTCGGACCACTTGTTTTGAGTGGCATTAATGTCACGCAGTCGGACCACATGAGGTTGGCCCTGCCTGGCAAAGAAATGAAATAAACGCATTTTTTGTGCATTTTTATTATGGTGTGCAAGGGATGAGAAGATTTGTAAGTTAAATAGCCCTGAAGATCAAAAATGGCCTGCATGCTGGTCCGGGGGCCAGCCGGTTTGATAGGCACACAGAAGAAGCAAGATGCAAGAAGCAAGCAGCAAATGTCATGGATTTTTAGTGTGTTTTTGTTTTGGTTTTGCTGTGCTTCTCTCCCCTCCAATCTTCTCTTCCAAAAAGGACAGGTCCTGGGTCATAGAATTGTAAATAAATTAAGTTTCTGTGCTTCTAAATATAAAAATGCTGCCCACCGGCTATGTGTTTAGTTTGACAAATTCCGGAATTCGGTTAATTTTGGGCGTGAATCTGATAGGTAGCTACTCAACGCAATAGGGGGGGGGACATATTTAGTGTTTTAAAACTGTCGCATACACGGGTTAGAATAAATGTTAGGGAGAACCACACCTATATGTCACATGTAAAAGTAAAGTTAATTTTGCATGTCATTCTCAAAACCGGTCGTTTCAGTTGTTGGGTTCGACTCGGGGACGAGTCTGACGAGGGAGAGGGGTAGTGTTGCGGTTTTGTGTTTTTGCAATAAAGGTTCATTTACCCCCTCATAGTTTAGTCACACTACAACACGTAGCCTCGCGATAGTTCAGTTATTTCTTAGTAAATGTAAGCCTCGTCCTTTTCCTGTGTTAGTTTTGCGTTGAGTAGAATAGTGAGAGTTAGGTTTCCCTCCGATGCTTTATGCCGCCTCGATACTTTGGCTTTGGCGCGAATTACCACGAAGACAGCCTGACAAGTCGAGGCAGGCCGAAGGAAGGCGGGACAGAAGGCGTGGGGAGTGACCGGTAAGCACGAGCCGCCAATCAGGGCTCGAAGGGAGTGGCTTAGCACTGCGTCAAAAGGCGTGTTTGGAACATTCGATGCGGGCTAAGGGCGTGGCAATATAACCCCTTTGCGAAAAGCCCCCACCTCAGTTCTGAGGAGAGGTGCGTTGAAACAAGTCAAGCAGTTTTGAGGGGAGAGGCGCTTGAACAAGTTGAACGCTCGGTTGAGCTTGAGGCAAATCCCCTATTGAGTTACGCGAGTCAAAGCGCGCCGTTGATTAATTGCGCTGTGAGAAACCGCCGAGCCGGGCGATAGACGCGCATGTTTGCCAGCCTGCCTTTGTTCGAGATACGTGCCGCAAGGATCCCTCCCGCCTGCCTGCCTGCCTTCATCGAGGGACTTGCTGTGACCGCGGAGGCCCACGCCGGGCGAGCTGGTCCTGAACAACGGAGCCGGCGCGTTCAGCACATGAACATTTCCTTCTTTCATTCCCCCTGTGAGTGTGAACGGGCCCGTGTCTGGGGAATAAGCGAAGACTGTATAAGACTGCCATGTGTCTCTGCTTTCTACCGAATCATTGTAAATAATAATTAAATCGTGTTATTCCTTTGATTCTACCGCTTTTGTGTTTTCCATCATTGACTTAGCGTGGTACGAATAATTATTGCTCTAATCGGGTTCCAATACAAGATAACTGCATGGACCACGTGGCACGTCATCCGCTCGGACGTACTGAAATTACGCGCGGTTCGTGCGAGACGTGATCCCCGCTTCCGCGGCGGCGTAGGTATTTAGGTATGTGCGAGAATTGTCCTGAAACCCTGTCCTGCGTCTGCCCGGGAGTGGCGATTCAAAGTCTCACGGTTGCGACGACCCAATAAGAAAAAGGGGCTTAATCTCCCCTTGGTAAGGCCAGGAGGGTCGCACGAAAACCGTAGCTATATATATATATATATATATATATATATATATTATTACGGATCGCGGATTAGATGTTATTATGGGCCGAGCGGATGGTCCACCGTGACCTAACAGTTCCCCCGATTCTTCCCCAACTCACCCGATTCCACCCGAACATTGGCCAAATCGCGCTACGCTAAATCAATGATTGGAAAGGACACAACGACTGGGATAAATGAAACGACGCAAGGGGTACAGTTCTCAAGACCTCCGGAGGAGGGTATAATTAGTGGTGGAGAAAAGGGGTAGATTACAAGGTAGAGTGAGGTAAAAGACACAGAAGAGATGGGCACTTAAATACAATCTTATCTTATCCCAAACAGACCACAGACAAATGGAACAAGGCTGACTTACACAGGGATTGATGGCAGGAAGGGACAGGTAGTTCGATAGCACAAGGTGCACCTTGGCTCGGGGACAGGATAAAGCACGGTCCAGTCCAGAAGATGCGGGGAGGCCTCACAGCGCTCGGAGGGTACGTCTTGCTTGCTCCAAGCTCAGCGCGCATCTGACGTCACCTCCCTCTTCCTGCGCATGCTCAGCGGGGAGTGACACGCCCTCGGCTGGTTGGCTCCGCCCCAGATGGGACCGGTCCGCCGCTTCCATTGGGTGCGGGGGTTACCGGGCTCCGCCCTTGACGAGGAGCTGACAGGGAGCCCCTATTTGGTAACCCCGTCGAGCACATGTTTGATGGCGGCTCGTGGGGAAGGCCTCGTGCCCCCCCAACACCCCCTACCAACCAAGCCGGAGTGAGGACGCGCACTCCCTGTGCACGCCGCCGCCGTTGCTGTTGTTGTTGTTTCTGAACCGTGAGGAAGAGCTGCGGGGAGGTATTGGGAGGTCCTAAACTTCCTAACGGTGCCATACAATCACATTCTGGTGCAACGAAGGGTCAGAATTAATGGAAACGAATCCTTAACTGACATAGACTAAGAATAACTAGCAGGATGTCCTATAGTTGTCTACGTGAGATGCGGTGAACCTGGGCACGACATTTAATGGGGGAAATAGGGGGAGGTCGGGTCTACAGAGTGTTGCTTACAGAAAATGGGACTAGGGAATGGGGGATTGGGGATAGTTGGGAAGTATTGAGGAAATAGGGGAATATTTACAAGCGGATATGGATGGATGCAAATCCCATATCCGCAACATTGCACCCTTCTCTACCTCGGGGCATCCCGACCCGATAAATTTTTACCTACTTTAGTGTGGCACTCAGATGTAGTTCCCTCTACTATTAACTCAACCCTGAGTGCGACAGTTTTACAGATGTTCACAAATGAGTAAATATGTCCCCCTGCGACGTTGCACCCTTCTCCTAACAGAAACACACCCACAGGATAACCGAATCGCGGAAAGCATCCTCAAACTAAACATACAGCCAGTAGGGAGCATCATTTATACAAGACTGATATTTACACTACGATCCAGGACCTGTTCTTTGAGGAACACATGCAGATGTTATGCATAGGGAGAGCACGCATGCCAGCATCGATACACCAACCCATGAGTGCCCTGTGGCCCTACGGCCTTTAATAATGTGCAGAGCACCCCGTCCAAGCACCAAAAGCACCACCCCATTATGCACAGTCAGTACCATCCGGTGCACCAATAAAGTGTTCAATAATAAATGCACAATCAAGTGTCCATGGCCACCGGTGGTGTCGCAGCCGGCCGATGTTCTGCCGCTGGTCTTGCCTTCATGGAGTGCACTTGGCCTTCTGGCTTCTTTAGAAATAAAGAAAGGCGCCAACCGCGTCCATTTCTAAATTGTGGCCGTCAGGGGGGCCAACTAAAAGTGGTTCACCTGTATGGCATAGGTGCCACGTTGACCCAGAGGTCCATCCACGGGTGGTGCTTGACCGCAAAAGAACTGCGGTCCATTGTGGGCGGCCACAAAAATTGCGGTCCATATGGTGTATCGATCCAGGCAGCAAGCAGCGGAAGTACAGGCCCACAACTGCGGAGCCAGCACCTCTCTCTCCTCTCTCTCTGCCCCAAAGCCAGATCCTCGGAGGTGGGAGACAAAAGAAGACAAGTGAGTAAGGTGGTAAGGGCGCAAAAGTGCACGCAATACTAGGTAATGCACACTGGGGGCACATGGGAACCAGGTGAGACAGGTACGTTCCTACCGTACGCCCCCCCCCCCCCCACCAGGTAACCTACATTGCCCCTCCCTTACCCCTTACTGTATCCACAAAACACAACACTACCCATAAACATCTACTTTACACATCAACAAACGTCCCTACTGTCTTCCCCGTTCCTCCCATAAACCAAATTCGTCTTCTCTCCCTCCTAACCAATCAAATTTGCCATTTCCAACTCTCATCAAAATTTGCCATCTCCAACTCAACATCAAAATCTGCCATCACCAATTCATCATCAGTCCCTCCTAAGGAGGGAGAGATGGAATCACCCCAATGTCTCATCCACGTCGTGATGCGTCTCACAAATCCACACAGCAATTCTCCTTTCCTGCAACACAGAACAAAGGAACACAGGTGTGGAGTCATCATCATCACCTCAGGTAAGTGGCTGCGTATGGTGCGACAGGTTCATCAATCCTAACTATTTCCTAAATGACTTTAACAACTTTACATTACCCGGGGTCTTTCCCTGCCAATCCATTGGCCAACTTACACTATGGGTTCTAAAAACCAATTCCCATTGACCAAACTGTGGTGCTTCTCAAGTTGGGGTCTCACTCCCCCGATTCATCACTCGGTGCCCCCGCACAATTTCGGTGGCTGGGTCGTGTGACGCTCACAGCTGGTCCGCCCACCTGCACACCTCCACCACTGTTGTTGCCTACCGAGCTCACCTGCTCCTCACCCTAACCTAACTAACTGGGGAAGGCCCTCTCGCACTCTCACCCCCTCAGTGCCCTCTCTGGCACGGGCTGCCCGATCCACACCCGGGATCCTCAGGCACCCACTGACACTAACGGCTCCCAGAGCCCACCTGCGGCCTCACCTGGCTGACATCTAACAGTGGCGGAGTGCCCAACCATTCACACTCATACTAACAGGCCACACGACCAGCCAATTTCACCACACCAATGCACCCATCCACAATACCATTCTGCAACCGCACCACAAATGCCAATATCCAACCACAATTTACCTATACCTTCCAACTATTCTTTAAACTACCCTCCCCGGGTACTCGTGAAAAGGGGTCCACTCTTCCCCCATCCACACCTTCGCACCATGCACACCACTCCGTACCACTTACTCCAACTCTCCCCACACCACTCATTCTCTGCTCCATATATTCCACACACCTGCACTTGCACACCTGTGCTCTCATGCTTGGTGCCGCCTGCACCCTTCTCTCCCCCAAGCGCATTTGCGCTGATCCACAACACTCACTACTCATACACTGCTCCACACACCTGTCCAGTTCTCACACAGCATCATCTCATCTAACTACTCCCCGCTGAAACTTGCGCTTCCCAGTCGTCCCTTTAAACTATTGCGCTCCCTCGTCATTATCATCCACTCTAATCTAACTGCGTCCCCTCTACAGGTATCCTTGTCACTAACTAACCTTAACGTTACCTAATGTCATCTTCGCTAGATCCCTACACACAATATCCTAACCCACCCGGGCTAGTTTTCACTGCCATACACCCCATAAGCTAGTGCTCCTTTGCCCCCCCTTCATGGGAAGGGTGGCAGCGATACCACCCTTACCCACTGGGCCCATCGCTCATCAATCCCCCAGTCCTCTGGCACTAATAAGCCCCCCTTATTCAGAGGCACTGGGTCCCGCCTCGGCATCTAAAGCCGAGGCAATCCACGGGGGCGCCTGCTCGCCGGTGTAAGGCCTTCTAGTTTCCCGGGGTCTGGCGGGGGGGTGTCTGGGGTCGGCTAACCCGCTCCCCCCTGGGCGGAGTTAAGGACCTCAACCGCCGGGGACCATCCCGGCACGTGGCTCGACAGTGCCGCGCCAGGTGACCCAGACGGTTGCAAGTATAGCACCTCACCTGATAAGGTGCTTGTCTCCGGAATTCCAAATTCCCCCCCCTGAAGGTCCGAATTGGATTACCCGCTCGTGGTCCACCGCGGGCCACTTCCGGGGCCGCCTGCCATGGTCCAGGTCCCGCCAGGCGCTGGTCCACCAGCCTCCGGACCATGCCCGCCAGGTCAGGACTCACGTCGGGGGCGGGCCCCCTAAGGGGTCCTCCCTCCACCGGGGGTCCCACCTGGCGGACCGCCACTGCGTGACGCTCGCTCCCCCGGGCCAGGGGCCTCGCTGCTTCCCAACGGGCTGCAGCGTCAGCCGCCTGGCTCAGAGTCTGCGGGCGCCACATGGCGAGCTGTTGCCGGAGCTCAATATCCGGGAGGGCCTGGATAAAATGGTCCAGCGCCAGGCTTTCCCGGGAATCCGCTGCCATGTTAGCATGTGCGATCCCCACTGCGCGGCGAATGTCGTGGGCAAGTTCCCCGATGGCTTCCTGGGGCTTGCGTTTTCGCAGCGCGAGCTGAGCTTTAACAAGCTCGCTCTGCTGTTCAATGCCGAATCGATTAATTAGGGCGTCGCGGAGGGCTGGCAGGGTGAGAGCACCCGGTGGTAATGCCGTCAGCACCTCCGCCGCCGCGCCGCGCAATGCGGCCACCAGGTGTACTCCACCTTCGTCCTCACCCCAACCGTTGCCCTTACACACACAGTCAAACTGCGCCAGGTACGCGCGTAGATCACTCTTGCCGTCATACGGCGCGAGTGGGACCTTGTGGGACCACCTCGTATGCGAGTCGTTGCCCGCCTGCCGGACCCCGTGCGTCGCCCCTTGCGGGGTCAGCGCGGGGCCGAACCGGCCGGTCCCCCACAGTACATTACCCCCAAGGGGCTCCCATGCCTCCCCTGTCCCTCTAAAAACTACCCCTGTTGGTGTCGATGCATGGGTCACACTTCCGCAACCCGCTACCCATTCCATACCACCACAACCTTGCTCACTCACACCTCGCACCTCTCCCATCACCGGACCCTCTCGCTCGCACCCTCGTTCCATACCCTCCGGACCAGCCATACACCTCACTCTTGGCCTCTCACGAACATCCGGGTCCATCTCGACCCCCAAGCTTATTAAATCACCTGGCGCATCATACGCACGACCATATTGGTCACCACTTACACCGGGTCCTCTTTCTCTTTGCTTCTCCTCCATCACCTGCGAATCCCTCATCCGGTTAATGAGCACATCATCACGATCCGAACACAGACTTTGGACCAATTCTTTTACTTCCTCCTTTATCTCTTTCTTATCCTCTCTCCGTCGCTTCTTAATTTCGCTCACCCCTTCTTCCACTTCTTCTAATTTCTGCTTCACCTCCTTCATCTCCTCGTGCGCCCCCTTAAGTTCTTCCTCTAACTCCACCTTATTTTTTTCTATGTGCTCCCGCACCTCCCGCTCTTTAACCTCCATCACCTCTACCACCTTGTTCATTTTCCTCGTCAGGTCCTCATGTACCGTCTGACACTCTTTTTTAATTACCCACTACGTCCTTTTTCATCTCCTTCTGTGTCGATTTTAAACCCTCTATTTTTTTTTTATTTATTTTTTTTTTTTTTGTATACAAGATCGAGGCTCGTGAAAGAGCGACCATTAATCACACAGAAAGACAAACCGACACATAAAACATATAACATCGGGAGCGGTAGACAAGATGGGGAGAGAGGGGGAAGGACACAAACACAACATTTGAGAGCAGGGACCGAGAGACATGGAGACATCGAGAGATCTGAGAGAGGGCGAGGGCTTTGCGGGGGGGGGGGGGGGCATGGGAAGGGGGCGGTGGGAGAGGTATAAAACATATGGACACTGCCAGGACTTCCAGGAAAGAAGTTGGAATTTCAAACAAGGTGGATCTGGGGTGAATTAGCGGGGGTAGAAAAGATCAAGGTTTTGGATGGGGGAAGATAAGAGATGGTGGTGAACAGCTGTTTTAAAGACCTGGAGGGAGGAGTGGGATTGAAGGGAGTGAGGGAGTTTGTTCCAGAGGCGGGAGAAAAGAGGAATGAAAGAGTGAAGGTGAGCAGCGAGCCGAGATTTCGGCAGTTTAACCATCAGAGGGTTGCTGGCAGATCTTGTGCGACCTGTAGGAATATTTGGGGGACAGAGCACAGAGAGAGCTGGGGGTGCAAGGCCGGAGAGGAGTCGGTAGAAGACAGAAAGACCACCTACCTGCCTGCGGTGAGTGAGTGAAAGGCCCTCAGAGATAGCTTCATCGCGGGAGATTCCAATAATTCTGAAAGCTTTGGTTTCAACAGCGTGAAGCCGAGCTAGGTGTGAGGCAGGAGCACCGGCCCATAGGGGAGAACAGTATTCCATTGAGCTGCGGATGAAAGCCTTGTATGTGGTGAGGAGCTCAGGTGTGCCGAGGAAGGACTTCGCACGACGGAGGATGCCCAGTCGGCGACTGGCTTTGGAGGCCAGCTTGGAAATGTGGTTTTCCCAAGAAAGATCATGGCAGATAGTGAGACCCAAAATCTTGAGCGACAGAACTTCTTGGAGAGGATTGTTGAGAAAGTAGATGGGAGGGTTGTCCAGTCGATCTTTTCGGAGAGACATAGTAAGAGTGTGAGATTTGTCAGGATTGAAAGACATGTTCCACTTGTTTGACAAGTCTGTGATTTTGTCCAGGTCTTCAGAGAGTGAGGAGGCAGCAGACTGCCGATCTGAGGGAAGAGGAATGGAGCGGCAGAGAGTGGAGTCATCAGCAAAGAGATAGAGAGGATTTTCGAGAGAGTCAGAGAGATCATTGATGAAGACCAGAAAAAGCACGGGGCCCAGAACACTGCCTTGGGGAACTCCAGCCTGAACAGGAAGAGGAGATGAGAGAAACCCATTCAGGGCCACACGTTGACGACGACTAGAGAGGAAGTCCGCCAGCCATGCGTGGAGATTTCCATGGATACCAAAGGAGGAGAGTTTGGTGAGCAGAGCGGGGTGCCAGACCGTGTCGAAGGCACGTGATATGTCGAGGGAGACAGCTCTAATTTCCTGTTTGGCATTGAGGACCTCCATCCATTGTTGAGACAGCAGAAGCAGCATGTCCAGAGTAGAGTGACCTGGTCTGAAACCAAATTGATGATCAGAGATCAAGCCATTGGAGAAGAGGAAAGATTTCATATCCGAAGCAATGATGGATTCCATGACTTTGCTGATAATTGGGAGAAGGCTGATTGGTCTGTAGTTGCTAGGATCTGTTTTTGCACCTTTTTTGTGCAAAGCGGTGATGTTGGCTGATTTCCAAGCAGATGGCAGTTGACCTTGAGCAAAAGAGAGGGTGAAGAGAACAGAGAGAGGGTGAGATAGAGCAGCAGAGCAGGATTTTAGGACCCGTGGGCTGATGCCGTCGGGTCCAGTTGCAGAATCAGAGTCGAGGGTTGACAGAAACTTTTCCACCTTGTCAGGAGGAAAGGACACGGAGTCCAGGAGCAGCAGGGTACGACTGGGTATGGTGGGTACAGAGAGGGATGGGTTTGGGACACAAGATTTAGAGGCAAACACAGAGTTGAGGCATTCAGCTTTTTCACGTGCGGAGTCAGCTGTGTAGCCGTTTGAGGTAAGGGAGGGGATGGAGGGGGAACAAACACCAGAAACGGATTTGACCAGACGCCACCAGGATTTGGAAGAGGGAGACAGATAAGAGAGTTCGGTCTTGAGAACGGAGAGATATTGTTTCCTGGCTCTCCTGAGGGTGGACACACACTTGTTTCGGGCTTTGTGAAAGGAAATGAGATTTCCTTCCGTTGGATTTGCTTTCCAGGAGACGAAGGCAAGTTGTTTCTGGGCAACAGACTCACCACAAGATTCCGTGTACCATGGACGGGAGGAAGGGTATGACAACTGAAGACGAGATGGGATAAATCTGTGCATGAGAGAGAGCAATTTACTTTGGAAGAATTCCCAGGATGAGTTGATGTCAGAGGTGGTAGAGATGGGAGACCAGTCCAGATGATTGATGGCTGCTTGAAGACCGTGCCAGTTGGCCTGAGTGAAATGCCAGACTCGTCGACGCTGAGCAGGCTCCCTGAGGATGGTCAGAGAGATGTCCACTTTAACAAGGACATGATCAGATGATCCGATCGGAGCAGAAGAAGAGCAGCAGACATTTTCAGGGAAGTTAGTCATAACCAAGTCCAGAAGAGAAGATGTTCCGTTGACTGAGATCCGGGTTGGGAAATTGACAGATTGTGTCAGTCCCAGTGAGTCGCAGAAGTCCTTTGCTGAAGAGCCATGGCTGGTGAGAGAGGTACCCACACCCAGCCAACTGGCATGGTGACAATTGAAATCACCACATATGAGGAAGAGAGAGTTGGGATGAGTAGATAGAAGTTGGTCCATATCATCAGACAGTGAGATGTAGATGGAGTCATCACTGTTTGGTGGACGGTACAACACACATATGAACAAGAGGTGGGAGCGAAGGGGAAGCCGTAGCCAGAGGTATTCCTGGGGGTGAGGTGGAGAGAGTGCAGTGCAGGGCGAGTGAGGAAGAGAGTTTTTGATAAAGATAGCAACCCCGCCTCCAGGACGAGGCTCAGGTCTATCATACCGGAGGAGGGAGTAGCCCGGGAGAGATACTATGGAATCAGAGACATCATAAAGGAGGAAAGTTTCTGTTAAGCAGATCACGTCTGGTTTGACAGAAGCAACCTGTATGGAGAGATCAGTTAAGTTTGAACGAAGGCCCCGGATGTTTGAGGTCCATATCGTTAATGAAGAGGAAGGGGGAGCATCAGATACAGAACAGGGGGGAGGAGGGGTAGGGTAAGATGTGGAAGAGGTGGAAGAGATAGGGAGAGCTGTTGAAGGTGTGTCAGAGATTTCAGAATAGCTCGGAGAAAGGGAAGGATGGGGCGGACAAAAGGTTTGATGGTGATTGGGTGAGCCACAATGAGGTGTTATTTGAGGAGGGGGAAGAGCGAGGCAGAAGGTTGGGGGAGATGGAGGTGAGAGTTTGAAGGGGGAAGAAGCGGGGAGGACGCTTTGAGGAGGGGGAGTGAGAGGGGGGAAATTGAGAAGCAATGAGGGTGGGGAGATTTGAAGGGGAGGGGTGAGGGGGGAGTTTGGGAGGGAAGGGACAAGGGGAGGGATTTGAAAGGAATGGGATATGGGGGAGATTTGGAGGGGAGGGGTGAGGCAGGAGTCTAGGAGGGGAGGGGCGAGGGGGCGTCTTGGCGGGGAGGGGTGAGGGGGTAGTTTAGGAGGGAGGGGGCAAGGGGGGAGATTTGAAAGGGATGGGTGATGGGGAAGATTTGGAGGGGAGGGGTGATGGGGAAGATTTGGAGGGGAGGGGTTATGGGGAAGATTTGGAGGGGAGGGGTGAGATTGGATTTTTGAAAGTGTACGATTTATGGGAAACGAACATTTATTGCAAAATGAGTTTCTTGTGACCTTCGAGTTAAAAATACGTTTAAGGACGCTGGATGGAGGATGGAGTGCAGGAGAGTTTAGGGAATGTAGAAAAAAGGCACTATAGGAGATGGATATTTTTTTTGGGATGAATTGATTTGGTGAGCAAGTCGAAAGCAGCCTTTTAAAGAAGAAGAAGAAAAAGGTGTTATAAAATATGACGGAATACATAACTTGAGGGGAAAGTGTAAACATTGAAGGTTAATGAGTGAAAACTATCTGGGGAAATGGGGGAGAAACACGTGGTCGAAGAACGAACGAACGAATAAGAATGAATAAACGAATGAGAACAGAGAAGGAAATGTTTTTTTTTTTTTTTGTTTTTTTTTGAGTTGAGATTTACACAAGGAAGTAGGCTATGGGTGAAAAGCCTGGGAATACAGAGAACGAAAGTTATTGGATCACAAACGACGGACCGCTGAGAGAAAAACAAAGCCTCAAGGTTGTACAGTGCACACTGTACAAGGCCTCAAGACACGACACGGCAAACAGACGATCAATTTATGAAAGATAAACACCGAGAAACAACCAAAGTTGCACACAATAACTTCACACACCGAAAGATAAATACAGTTTCGACAAAATACAATTGTGAACAGACTTAACTTCGAAAAACGTGGAGACCGTGTGGAGCTTCGAAAATCCCTCCCACCGTCTCCGAGATCTCGCGAGATCCCGCGAGATCGTATCTCAGGGGGTATTACCGCTGTGTTCTTCTTTACCTGGTCCCCCAACTCCTTTTGTCCCACTGTCAGTTGTTCTACTCCCAGCGTCAACTCCTCTATACCACCTTGCAATTTTACAGTCCCCTTTCTCACCTCCTTCTCCATGCGCTCCTTACAGTGCCTCACCTCCTCGCGCACTCCTCCGACCTCCTCACTCACACCTCTTCTGATCTCCTCTCCCATCACTTGCATCTCCTGCCCAGATGCCACCCTCATCTGCTCCATTTCCTCCCTGTGAGCATCCAATTTAGTTTCTACCCCCATTCTGACCCCCTCTATCTGCTGCCCCATTTTTTAACTTCCGTTTCCGCTTGGTCTCTCATGTCCCTCAATTTGCCTTCCATACTGTTTTCTAACCCCTCTAACCCATTTTTCACTCCCTCTATCTGATTCTCCTGGGCAGCCATTCTATTTTCCACCCCCGTTAACCCATGTTTCATCCCTTCTATCCCATTGTCTAATCCCTCAAATTTATTTCCCATATTGTTTAACCCGTCTCTTAATTGCTCACACTGAGCATCCATCTGGTTCCCCAATTGCTGACTATTAGCCCTCATCTCGTCCTTCTGCAGGTTGAGGGACGCCTGCATTTGTACCATAAATTGCTCCATGAGGGCCTGCATTTGAGCCATCCCTCCCACTTGTGCAGCGGGTGCGGCCGCCGTAGCCATGTGCGAGGCGCCATTTTGCGCACCCGCAACCTCGTGCGCGAGAGCGCCATCTTGCGAACCTGCCGTCCTCACTGCTTCGCTCTCCTCATGTCCCTCAATTTGGTCCTGGATCGACCCTGCCTCACTCTCCTCTACCGGAACCCAGCCGTCTTGATCTGCCATAGCGCGACTTTCAAAATTCGGGTTTTTTGTAAAACAAAATCAAATTTCGGTGTCTTTATAATTTTGACCAAATTTTTTCCTAGATGTTTTAAAAAAAATTTGGTTCGGGCCTCGAATCTCACTCCTGACACCAATTGTTACGGATCGCGGATTACATGTTATTATGGGCCGAGCGGATGGTCCACCGCGACCTAACAGTTCCCCCGATTCTTCCCCAACTCACCCGATTCCACCCGAACGTTGGCCAAATCGCGCTACGCTAAATCAATGATTGGAAAGGACACAACGACTGGGATAAATGAAACGACGCAAGGGGTACAGTTCTCAAGACCTCCGGAGGAGGGTATAATTAGTGGTGGAGAAAAGGGGTAGATTACAAGGTAGAGTGAGGTAAAAGACACAGAAGAGATGGGCACTTAAATACAATCTTATCTTATCCCAGACAGACCACAGACAAACGGAACAAGGCTGACTTACACAGGGATTGATGGCAGGAAGGGACAGGTAGTTCGATAGCACAAGGTGCACCTTGGCTCGGGGACAGGATAAAGCACGGTCCAGTCCAGAAGATGCGGGGAGGCCTCACAGCGCTCGGAGGGTACGTCTTGCTTGCTCCAAGCTCAGCGCACATCTGACGTCACCTCCCTCTTCCTGCGCATGCTCAGCGGGGAGTGACACGCCCTCGGCTGGTTGGCTCCGCCCCAGATGGGACCGGTCCGCCGCTTCCATTGGGTGCGGGGGTTACCGGGCTCCGCCCTTGACGAGGAGCTGACAGGGAGCCCCTATTTGGTAACCCCGTCGAGCACATGTTTGATGGCGGCTCGTGGGGAAGGCCTCGTGCCCTCCCAACACCCCCTACCAACCAAGCCGGAGTGAGGACGCGCACTCCCTGTGCACGCCGCCGCCGTTGCTGTTGTTGTTGTTGTTGTTGTTTCTGAACCGTGAGGAAGAGCTGCGGGGAGGTATTGGGAGGTCCTAAACTTCCTAACGGTGCCATACAATCACATTCTGGTGCAACGAAGGGTCAGAATTAATGGAAACGAATCCTTAACTGACATAGACTAAGAATAACTAGCAAGATGTCCTATAGTTGTCTACGTGAGATGCGGTGAACCTGGGCACGACATTTAATGGGGGAAATAGGGGGAGGTCGGGTCTACAGAGTGTTGTTTACAGAAAATGGGACTAGGGAATGGGGGATTGGGGATAGTTGGGAAGTATTGAGGAAATAGGGGAATATTTACAAGCGGATATGGATGGCTGCAAATCCCATATCCGCAACAATATATATATATATATATATATATATATATATATATATATATATATATATATATATATATATATATATATATATATATATATATATATACATATATATATATATATATATATATATACATATACATATATATATATACATATACATATATATATATACATATATACATATACATATATATATATACATATATATATATATACATATATATATACATATATATATACATATATATATATTGTTGCGGATTCGGGGGTCGGCGCTCCCCTTACCAAGGGGGGGGGGTTAATCCCCTTGTCTTTTAAGCTGGCCGTCCCCCGATCCTGGAAATTATAACGCTCCTTTCCGGTCGAGATTGGCCGGGGTGATTGGTCAATGGAGTCCCAAATACCTGAGTGCCAATCCGACCGCAAAGCAGGGAGATAATTCCCGCTCGGACCGCGGACAAGATGGAAATTGCCGAGCAGTTAGCAATCCGAAGCCCGAGCCATAAACAAAAGACTAAACCCGATCCTGAGCGGTTTCCCAAATTGTGCCACAGGTACTCAATGGAGAGAAAGGATGAAGACGATCGAATGGAGAGGAAACCAAAGTAAAGGAATAACAAATATGATTTATTAATTATGTACAAAAACCCAAAGAGGAAACGAAAGGGAAAGAATATGCAAGAAGAAGAAGAAGAAGCAGGACACAGGGCAACCTTACCTATACAGTCTTACTTAACCCCAGGACGAACAAACAGACTTACACGGGAGGGTAGTGGTAGGAGAGGAAGGTCCAAGTAGATGGTTCCAGGTGACAAGATCCGGCCTCGGTCCAAGCTCCAGGTCCGCGGCGAAGAATGGTAGGTGCCTTTGTGTCGTTTGCGCGCGACCGGACCTTAAGAATATAGCGGGGGAAACTGGGATGCGTACATAATACTAGTACTCTCAACTCTCTCTCTCTCTCTTTCGTACTGTTCGTATCTCAGGGGGTACCCTCGCGCAGATGTTACTCAGTGCGCTCTTTCACCAAGGCCGTGCGAATCCGAATCCCAAGACGTCCATGCGAGTCCCAGCATGCAGTTCGTACGAGAGCGTGGCGCAGCTTCAGTCCCCCATCCGCAGTCCGTGAAAGGGCTTTCCGCTCGCCGTTATATAACGCGGGCGTCGATTAAGCCGCGCTTCATAGGGCTACGCCCACCAGCCAGCTCACCTCAGCCCTGGTTGGTTGGCAAGGGCTCGCTGGCTCCACCTTTGATGACGAGTTGACAGGGGGCCATGCCTCCTCCCGGCGCTCGCCCTTCTTCTCCAGCTTGACCGCGTGTGTAATGGCGTTTTGAGCCAGGCAGCGAATGCTGCTGGGCGAGCAGAGGCGCGTACCACAATTTGGAGAGAGTCAAGCTGCAAAATGAATGGAATGGAAAAGGACCTATCTTATTTAATTAATGCAACGCAGATGCAACTATTGGGGACACAGCCTTATCTGAAACACATATGAAGGAGATAACTACAAGTCCTATGGTGTCCTACGTGTTGTTGTGGCCTAACTACGGGTGCTCAGATGACCTTTACAAAGGGAATATTTACAAGTATTATTTACAAAGTGAGGGGTTCTCAAAACCGCAACACTGCACCCTCCTTCCCTCCAGGCACGTCCCGGGCTGAAAAAACTTTAACTTAGTGTGACACTTAGGTGTGGTAACCCTCTACTTGTAACCTCACCCTGAGTGCGACAGTTTTAACACTAAGTATGTCTCGCCTGCTGCGTTGCATTCTACCTAACAGACTCATGCCTACAGACTAACCGAATTGCGGAATGGTTTTGAAAACTACACATAAAGCCGGTGGGGAGCATGTTATTTACAAAGACTACTTATTTTGATTGTTTACAAACTACACCCAAGACCTGTCTTTTTGGGAAACAAAAGCAGATGGTTTTGAAAAGAAGGAAAATACTGCACTGCACTGCACTGATACACCATACCATATGCACCAATTAACAAAATGCACCACAAGCACCATGAAGCACCATAAAGCACCATCACAAAGAAAATGCACAAAAAAATGCACAGTCAAATACATTTCAAATAATCAAATGGCGTCTTCTCCGCTGGGCCGCTGGCTGCTGGGCCGATGTTTCTGGGCATCTTGATGTTCCGGCTTGCTGCCTATTTAATAAATAAAAAGGGGCACAAACCGCGTCCACTTTTTTATTTTACGGCCAGCAGGGCCAACTAAGGTAGTCCACCTGCATGGCATAGGTGCCACCTTAACCGTGGTCCGCAAGCAAGATGCTGGCAGCAAAGGTCCGCTTCCAGCAGATTCGCCAGGCCACAGAATGTGTGGTCCATAAGTGGTGCTAGGCCACAGAACGTGTGGTCCATAAGTGGTGCCAGTGTGGTCCATACGGTGCATCAGTGGAGGCCGGAGGCAGCGAAGGTGCGGGCACACAACTGCGGCCACCTGCGCACTCCCCCCGGGCCCAAAATAAACAAATCCATGAGTGGAGGAAGGAGGACAAGCAATCAGCGGGCAAGGGCGCAAGGGTACACATTAATACAAGATAATGCAACATGGAGAGCGCGGGAGAGCGAGCTGAGAAAGCTCGTCCCTACCGTTCATCACCCCCCATGTCACCTACACTACCCCTTGCCCCTCCCCGTATTTACACAATTTACAAATCCGTCGCTACGTCTTGTCTTCCCCATATCTCCCCTAAACCAAATTCCTCATCAATCCCACTTCCTCATCAATCCCTCCTAAACCAAATTTATCATCAATCCCTCCTAACTAGGAAGAGATGGAACAAACAATGTCTCACCCACGTCACGATGCGTCTTACATACCAAATATTTGCAAAACCTGGTGTGGAGTCCTGTCACCTTGGTGAGTGGATGCGGATGGTGCGAAGAGATTTCCAATCCTAAACTATACCTCTAAATGACATTACCACACTTTACACTACCTGGGGTCTTTCCCTGCCAAACCATTGGCCATCATTACTCTATGCGGTTCTAAGAACCGAACTCTCAATGAACAAACTGTGGTGCTCTCCAATTTGGGGCCTCACTCCCCCGATTCTACTCCCTGTGCCCTCGCACAATTTCAGGGCTGGGTCGTGTGGCTCACCAGCAGGTCCGCTCACCTGCACACCTCCGCCACTGCAGTTGCCTCCTGAGCTTACCTGCTCCTCACCCTAACCTACCTGGGGAAGGCCCTCTGGCTCTCTCACCCCCTACCGCCCTCTCTGGCGTCGGGCTACCCGGGTCCTCTCCATAGGATCCCGGGCCCCATTGGACTCTAACTGGCTCCCAGAGCCTACCTGCAGCCTCACCTGGCCGACAGACTAACAGTGGCGGAGTGCCCATTTAATCATCCCTCTAACAGGCCACACGCCCAGCCATTTCACTCACACTAATGCACCCATCCAGCACTTCATTCTACTACACGCACCACAGATGTCAATATCCAACCACAATTTACCTACTCCCTCTACCTACTTTTAAACTACCCTCCCCGGGTACTCGTGAAAGGGGTCCATCCTTTCCCCATCCACTCCTTCGCACCATACACTCCACTCCACGTATTTCATACTACTCACTTCACACCATTCATTCCATACTCCATTTATTCCATCCAACCATTCTCACTTGCCACCATGCAAGTCAACCACCCAAAGCACAATCACACCCATTCTCAATACTCTGCTCATGCACTTTCTACACACACACATCATTCTCATGAGCATTGCCTCACTTCATCACCCTCACTACAAACACACTGCATCATCTAATCTACCTGGTTTTCCCTCTAACTTAGTGCTTCCCTGTCACCCCTTATACTATGCACATCCCTCGTCATTATAATCCATCTAACCTATTCTACGTCCCCACTACCTGTACAAAGTCACTACTTAAATCTAAAGTCACTTATTGTCATTTTCTAGTTCCTATACATTAACCTAACCCTCCTGGGCTAGTTTACACAGCCACCCCATAAACTAAAGCTCATGTGCCAAAAAGTAAGGTGAATGGTAAAACTACCATTCGCCATCACTATCACCATTACTACTACTACTCCGTCCACTACACTATGAGCCTCGGTGCGGGAAATACATTCTCATAGCTCGACTTCGGAAAGCTGGCTATCTGTGTGGATGGTAGGTCTACTGTAGGTTGGGTCCGTCCGGCATTTACGACTCTGGGGAGGAGGTTTTGTCAGACCGAGATTCCACGGTCCATCCCGGCGCGGAGTCTTTCGGTCTCCGGCCCGATGACCCAACCTCACCTGGTCGGAACACCGCCCCCGCCAGGGGGCGAAGGTCCAACCTGGCCTTTCTCTCCCAAAACCATGCCGCTCGCCGCTACGATGCGGCCAGGACCATACAGGGCGGGCCCCGGCCCGAATCGTGCACGGTGCCCCATGCAGGAGTGACGCGACCACGATCCCGGCCGGCTCCCGCAGCACACAAAGAACACCGCGCACCGAGAGCTCGCGTCGGCTATACGTCGGCCTAACCGCTGCCCCGGTCAACGTCGATGCTCAGATTGCATTCTCACACCATACATTCCGTTTCTTATTCACAAAACCCGGCGCTCCAACGCCTCTCGTGCATCCCATCCATTCCCTGCACTCTACCACCGCACTCTCTCTCCGTGCACACACTTCTCTCACACACTCTGTTACACACCACTCTCGCACACCTTCTTGCACACTCATCCTACTCGCACACTCCATTGCACACCACTCCTCTGTTACGTACTCCGTAACACTCACCACGGGTGTGCATTCCAGCATCCACCCACTCATGCGCTCCGGTGTGCTCCCACGCACACGCTCCACAACCATCCCAGGTGTGCATTCTCGCACCCGCTCTTCATCCATCTCACTCTCTGTATCACTCGTCGTTCCACTTCCACACTCACACTCCGTGTCACTCTCACCCAACCCACTTTCACACTCCGTAACACACTCACTCCTCGGCGCACACCTTTTTCTCACACGCGAGCCATTGCCATTCACACAGCGCACCACGGATCTTCCACAATCCACAAGCGCCCGGGTTACGCCTGAATCCCAAGCGCGCGAAAAATCTTTTCGCGCCAAACACTCTCCTGCAAAATCTTTTCGCACCATATACACTATACAGCCCAGCTCACCTTTGGGATCCTCTTCTCCACACGCACCTGCAAATCTTTATAAGGATTAGCATGTATGGCATCAGGATGCGAATACAGACTTTGGGCATTTTGCATTTCTTTCTCCCGCTGTTGCTCTTCTAAGTCAGTCTCTTCCGCTCCAATTTCCACTATTGTTTCGGTTTGATTTCTTCGCCCAACGACCGCCAGCGCGCTCAAAAAAATTTCTTTTAATTCTGCGGCCGTTGGCTTTTCTATACCCCGGGTCGTGATTTCTATACCCGTCCACGTATCTTCGCTTTGCTCCAACTTGCTTCTCCCGCGCTCCTCTAGCCACGTTACCTCATCGCGTACCAATGCGACCTCCTCGCCCGCCTTGCGGTTTGTGTCCTTCCCAATTTTTTCTATTCGGTCACCCATTCTGTTTCCCAAACCTTCAATTTGGTTTCCTAATCCCCCCAATTTGCTTCCTAATCCCCCCACTTTGCTTCCTAATCCCCCCAATTTGCTTCCTAATCCCCCAATTTGACTTCCCAATTGTTCACCCTGAGCCCTCGTCTCTTCCTTTTGGGTGTCTAATTTATTTTCCAATCGCTCACCCATTTCATCCATTTTATGCTCCACCTTGATCATATAGGCTCCCATTTGCATCATAAATAATTGGAAGTCCCCTAGCCCCGTGGGCTCGGCACTCGCCGCCACGTGTGAGGCGCCGCCATTTTGTGCGCCTGCGACCTCCTCTACCACACCTTCATTCTTCTCCTCCTCCAACTCTCCCACTTCTTCCCTGGGGTCCTGGGTCGACCCTAACTCCTCCTCTATCTCCTCATTTCCCCCCACCGGCATTCGATCGCCTTGGGTATCCATGGCATGCCTATAATTTGGATTTTAATAAAAAAATTTGGCCGCTCGTAATTTTTGACCAAATTTTTTCCAGATATAATAAATTTGGTTCGGGTCCAATCCCACTCCTGACACCAATTGTTGCGGATTTGGGGGTCGGCGCTCCCCTTACCAAGGGGGGGTTAATCCCCTTGTCTTTTAAGCTGGCCGTCCCCCGATCCTGGAAATTATAACGCTCATTTCCGGTCGAGATTGGCCAGGGTGATTGGTCAATGGAGTCCCAAATACCTGAGTGCCAATCTGACCGCAAAGCAGGGAGATAATTCCCGCTAGGACCACGGACAAGATGGAAATTGCCGAGCGGTTAGCAATCCGAAGCCCGAGCCATTAACAAAAGACTAAACCCGATCCTGAGCTGTTTCCCAAATCGTGCCACAGGTACTCAATGGAGAGAAAGGACGAAGATGATCGAATGGAGAGGAAACCAAAGTAAAGGAAGAACAAATATGATTTATTAATTATGTACAAAAACCCAAAGAGGAAACGAAAGGGAAAGAATATACAAGAAGAAGAAGAAGCAGGACACAGGGCAACCTTACCTATACAGTCTTACTTAACCCCAGGATGAACAAACAGACTTACACGGGAGGGTAGTGGTAGGAGAGGAAGGTCCAAGTAGATGGTTCCAGGCGACAAGATCCGGCCTCGGTCCAAGCTCCAGGTCCGCGGCGAAGAATGGTAGGCGCCTTTGTGTCGTTTGCGCGCGACCGGACCTTAAGAATATAGCGGGGGAAACTGGGATGCGTACGTAATACTAGTACTCTCAACTCTCTCTCTCTCTCTCTTTCGTACTGTTCGTATCTCAGGGGGTACCCTCACGAAGATGTTGCTCAGTGCGCTCTTTCACCAAGGCCGTGCGAATCCGAATCCCAAGAATCCCGAAATTACGGCATGACACAGCGTGCTATTGCTCGGCAGTATGGCATCACTCAAGGTCAGGTGTCAAAGATCCTGAAACGAAATGCTCAGAGGGGTGTCCCTACTCCAATACCGAGGCCAGGACGTCCCCGCAGAACCACAAGGAGGGGTGATCGCCAGCTGCACCGGTTAGTCTGCAATGGCCGTACCAAGTCAGCTAATCGGCTTAGGGCTGAGTGGCAGCAACTGACAAATGTGCCTGTAACCAGAAGGCTAGTCAACCAACGGCTGGTTCAAGCAGGCTATCGTGCCAGGCGTCCCCTGAGAAAGCCACGTCTGACCAGACAACACCGCCAGCGCCGATTGCAGTGGGCCAGAGAGCACCGTCAAGGGCAGCCAGGACACTGGAATCACGTGATATTCAGTGACGAGTCTAGATTTCTGGTCTATCGTCAAGATGGCCACGTCCGAGTGCGCAGACAGGTGCATGAAGCCGACAACAAAGATTGTATAGTGCCAAGAGTCCAAGCTGGAGGTGGTGGGGTGACCGTTTGGGCTGCTTTTCATGCAGGGGGCAAAACTGACCTGGTTGTTCTGAATGGAAACCTGAACCAGTTCAAGTACAGGGCCATTCTGGAAGAAACATTGCTTCCATTTGCTCGTGCAGCCTTTCGAGGAAACTTTGTCTTCCAAGGTGACAATGCACGGCCTCATCGTGCTCGCATGATCCAACACTCTCTTGCTGACCATGGTGTAGAGCATATGGAGTGGCCTGCCATGTCCCCGGATATGAATCCGATAGAGAACTTGTGGGCAGAATTAAAGCATCAAATCGACCACTTGGACCAGCAGCCGACCTCTGTGCGTGAATTGCAGCAGGCTATTGTCACTGCATGGCAAGCGATTCCTGTCCAAACCTTGGCAAATCTCGTGAACAGCATGCCTCAACGTGTACGTGCTCTCCTGAATGCTCGTGGGGGTTACACGAAGTACTGAACTGTAATTTTACTGTCCGTAATCCCAGTCGTAATTTAACTTTTGTTTTTGTTAAAAAAAAAAAATTGGCTAATGTGCAAAATAAAGAGATACTTCTGGAAAACGTACAGCAGTTTAACACAGTACTGTCCATGAATTGAGTTCGATATCAGTTTACATCACTTTCAAGGATCAATTTATTTGTTTCGAAATGTCAAATGTGGTTTTTGTTTCTTTTAAAGGTCACATTAACAAAATCTAGAATAATTTCAACATAATTCCAATGAACTTTTGGTTCTACGACATCTTGAAAAGTAAGTTCACCCCCACAAAAAAAATATTCCATATTAAATGCCAAGTCTGTATATAGCGCCAAGTCTGTATATATATATATATATATATATCCCGGGTGAGTCAAAAGTAGCGCCGATTTCTGTTTATAAATATATATATATTTCTGTCAGTTGATTGTTTGTTTGCCATTTGTATTACAGTGTACAAGAAGGTAGAAATAAATGAATGACATGTTTATCTAACCATGTATTCGGGGGAAAATTATTACGGGGGAAACCGTTTGCTACATTCGTCGCCGTTTTCCGACGACCGGACTTCTTTGCAGTGGCTACCGACCCTGTTGCTTCAAATTTCTCGACAATCAATCGTATGTTTCTTCCCTGGGATGGGTTAATATCGAATTACTGTGCCAAACGGTATGCCGCCATCGTTGGTTGTTCATTACATTTGTAGTAATGTTTCACGGCCGCAATGCGTTGATTCATTGAAAGGTAATTCATGGTTCAATTTGGTGCAACTTCAGTAACTTTCCAAACTCTCAGCAATAACCTGCAAAACAAATAAATAATAATAATTAAGAAAATTAATGATCTGCAAGACAATTATTAACAACACGACATCCCAGAAAGAAGGTGACAGCCGAAAAAAACAGAAATCGCGCGCTACTTTTGACTCACCCTGCATATACATATATACATACATACATATATATATATATATATACACACACACACAGACACACACATACAGTACACATACAGTACACACACACATACAGTACACACACACACACAGTACACACACATACAGTACACACACATACAGTACACACACACACACACACACACACACACACACAACAGGAACGACAGTAAATCAGAACCTGAGGCTGAGAAAGCTAGTGAATATGATATAGATTTAAATCGGTAGAAATATCTGTATATACCACATATATGATAACCAGCTTAGTATGCCTTCTAGAGGAAGCAAAGGTGATGCCTGAATAGTGGTTATAAAGTTCAAACCAACAATACAAAACAGTATGAGTCACTGAGTCACCTGAGTCAATGGAGTGACATTAGTCACTTTGGATTATATTTCCCTCTTCTTCTCATTTTACATTGCAAGATAAATTAATTAAGAATAGTAATTATCACTTCCCTGAAAAGGAAGTTTAACAGAGGAGGAGGCCATTCGGCCCATCAATTATATGCAACGGTTGCCAACCTACATGGTTTGTTCATGCTCTAATCATTGTAAATCCTGAGCACCAGGCAAGGTAGCAGCACATGCCATTTTGAAATTATTTCATACGACTTGGCCGTGGTTCGAACAACCGACTTCCCAGACTCATTACGCCACCAAGTCTGGAAAAAATTCTCTCTCGTCATGATTTGGCATTGGTCTAGCACTTGCTCAGAAGCAGCACACTCATGTGAGTTTGATTCTTGACCAGACTATAAAACTGTCATCCTAGTGCATTGCAGGCCGGGTGTCACATAAATTGACATTAAGCTGAGTGTCCTGGCTGCTAGCATGAGTTGGTGGACATTAAATGTGATTAAATAATAGGGAAGGTCCCATGGTCATTGTCTTTCGTTTTTATGAAAATTAGACAATTGAGTTGTCACCGGCATGTTGAACAAATTCCACAAATCTTTGCCCTAATGTGCAGGGGCACTGCCTGATCAAACAGCCACGCCCCTGAATAATGATGCAACCAGCAGCCACGTGCTGCGATGGGTGCCTTTCGTGTATGGCGAACAGACCGCACCATTTTACTCAAACTATTTCGTTCTCATTTGTGGTAATCTTCCACTGGTTTCACATTTTAAAAAACATTTAATGCAGGAAAGAAGAATGTTTCAGCTGGATTTATAACAACATGACTTGGAGAAGAAAGTTTCTTTTCTGAGTTTTCAGCAGAAAAAATCTTTTGACTTCCTCTTTATATGCTAATTTCTTCAGAAGCCATGTGCAATTTCAAAGGATTTATCGATTTTAGATTTTACAGGTATGATCGTTTTGAAAATGCTTTGAAGTTGCCTGGTTTGAGAGCGGTGATTAAAATTCCACAAGTCACGCCTCCTACAAAAAGCCTCCATTTCTTTCGAGAAAATCGCAGTTGCACGAAGTGAAAAGGAACAGTTATTTGAATAGTTTTGCAAAATTTAATGCTGATTGCTCGGCATAGAATTCCATTGTGATCCTGAGTTAAAGTGAATTGCAACTTCGTAGAAAAAAGTTACATTTCTTTCCATCTACATGTATGTCTGTGTATGTGTGTGTGTGTGTGTGTGTGTGTGTGTGTGTGTGTGTGTGTGTGTGTGTGTGTGTGTGTGTGTGTGTGTGTGTGTATGTGTATATACATTTTTTTTTTATTTAAATAAACAGGAATTAAATTCCTGCGTGGGGCTAGTGTGAAAAAAATCCTGACTCAACCCAGAACTCGAACCAAGGACCTCCATCCCTTTTGCGGTGACAGCCAACTGAGCCATTGAGCCTCCGGAATCTCCTCAGAAATTTTCCACACTTAACACTGCAAGCTTTATAATGGCCGATGTTTTACGTGCCTGCTAGGGAGACCCCAGATGTGAGCATACGTTTATGTATGAGTATGTATGTGTATGCAAGTATATGTAGAGGTGCATTGGACATTAACTCATCCACAGTTTTTCGCAAGAAAGAGCAATCAGAGATTGCAGACCCTCGCCAGGACGTATTTTCAGTGGTTTTTAACGCTTTTGTGTTAAAATAAATATGGCGGCCGAACCACGTGACCAATGACGTCATTTTTTTCTCCACCAATTTATCCCTAGATAATGCTCAATAAATTTCATCTTGATCGATGACGTTTTGTACTTGTCGAATTACGATGTCATAATGGAGGCACATTGACATCATCATTAACATATTTTATTCCCCATGGAGAGTTCTTTACAATGAGCCATGTCTCAATTTTTTCTATGCAGCGCTTTTGGAGATATAGAGGTGCAATGTTTTTTCGTTTTTTTCAAGATGGCGGCCATACCACGTGACATATGACGTCAGAATTAGAATTTAAAAATTCTACAGGTGGAGTTGCACCTATGATGAAAATTTTCTGTCAATCGGACCAATGCTTGCAGACAAAATCATATTTATTCTGTGCGGACAAACAAACAGACAGACAAACAAATGAAAAATCAGTCAGCGACCGAGGACTTGCCGGAATGTACTTTTTTATCGACCATTTTGGACAAATATGGCGGCCGAACCACGTGATTGATGACGTCATCATTATTTGTTTTCTAAACCAATTTATTCCGAGATTATGCTCAAGAAATGTAATCTTGATAGGAAGAAGTTTTGTACTTGTCGAATTATGACGTCATAATGAAGGCAGTGATGACATCATCATTAACATATTTTATTCCCCATGGAGAGTTCTTTACAATGAGCCATGTCTCATTTTTTTCTATTCAGCACTTTCGGAGATATGGAGGTGCAAAATTTTTCGGTTTTTCCAAGATGGCGGCCGAACCACGTGACCGATGACGTCATCATTAATTTTTTTTTCCCCACCAATTTATCCCTAGTTGATCCCCAAGAAATTTCATTTGATCGGATGACGTTTTGTACTTGTCGAATTATCGAATCATGACGTCATAATGGAGGCCTTGGGCCGAGAGAGTTAAAAATTTGGCACAGTCTATTCCAGGGCAAGACAACTATGTGTGTAAAGTATGGCGATGTTATGTGCAACGATGTACACTACCGGTCAAGAGTTTTAGAACACCTCAATTTTTCCAGTTTTTATTGAAATTTACGCAGTTTAATGTCTCAATGTACTCTGAAATTAAGCATAGAACAAATAAACAATTGGAGATAAAAAAAGAAATCATAGAATCATTTTGTTTAACAAAATTTAATTTAAATTTTTGACTCAGCAAAGTAGCCACCTTTTGCAGATATAACCGCCGAACACACTCGTGGCATTCTTTCTACAATGGAAATCAAATATATTGTTCGGGAAGTTCTTCCCAACACTGTTGCAGAGGTTTCCACAAATGTGTTGCACTTGTAGGTTGCTTTGCTTTCACTCTTCTGTCCAGTTCATCCCAAACCAGCTCGATGGGGTTTAAGTCTGGAGACTGTGCTGGCCTTTCCATGATTTGAAGCCAACCGTCTTGTTCTTTTCCTCGAAGGTGGTTTTGACACAGCCTGGAGGTGTGTTTCGGGTCATTATTTTGCAGTAGGATGAACCCCTGACCAACTAGGCATATACCAGAGGGTATTACATGGCGCTACAAAATGCTGTGGTAGCCCTTTTGGTTCAGGGTGCCAGTCACTCTGTGCAAGTCACCGATTCTGGATCCGACAAAAGAGCTCCAGACCATCACGCTTCCTCCTCCATGTTTGACAGTTGGTGTCACACACTGAGGAACCATCCTTTCGCCTACTCGACGGCGTACAAAAACCCTGCGTGATGAACCAAAATTTCAAATTTTGATTCATAGGTCCATAAAACCTTCTTCCAGTCTTCAGGAGTCCACTGGCGGTGCTTCATGGCCCATGGCCCAGGCAAGCCTCTTTTTCTTATTTTGCCATCTCAGCAATGGCTTTCTTACTGCCACTCGACCTGTCAAACCTGCAGCTCGAAGTCTTCTCTTCACAGTTGAAACTGAGACTTGCTTACTTTGACCAGTGTTAAGCTGTGCTTGAAGCTGTTGTTCTGTGAGCTGCGTATCACACAAGCTGTTGACTCTCAAAAACTTTTCTTCTGATTCTGTTGTGGCTTTGGGTCTGCCAGACCTCTTCCTGTCAGAGTTTCCTCCAGTTTCCAATATACTACTCCCTGCAGTGCAATATTGTCCAAATAATACTTCAGAGGGTGTAATAACAGTCTGTTCCAATACTGCTTTTATACAGACAGGGGATTTGCAATCAAGTAATCAGCAGAGGTTGGGACACTTGTAGGAATTGTTTGCATCAACTTTCAAGGCTTAATTTACTTACATTGATGCAGAACAGCTGTAAGCTGTTAACCCATTACTTGTTCCCTGAAGAAGTCCTTTTTTTTTTTTTTTAACAATATAACTGTGCAATTTACATTATTTTCCCATTTTTGCTAACCTAAACATTTTTTTTTAAACCTCGAGTAGTTCACTGCTTACCTTTGTACCATTTCAGATTATTCACTGGACATTAAACTGCGTAAATTTCAATAAAAACAGGAAAAATTGAGGTGTTCTAAAACTTTTGACCGGTAGTGTAGACGTAGTACTTTTGTCTGTCACAAACAGACAAACAGACAGACAGACAAACCAACCAACATACTTGCCGGAATTTTTTCCGGCAAGTAACAAACAAACGGACTCAAGTGCAATACCCTCTCCTCTGGCGAGGGTAATTAAAAAAAAAAAAATTCCTGCGTAGGGCTCGTGTGAAAAAATCCTGACAACCCAGGACTCGAACCAAGGACCTCCATCACTTTCGTGGTGACAGCCCACTGAGCCATAGAGCCTCTGGAATCTCCTCAGAAATTTTCTACACTTAACACTGTGAGCTTTATAATGGCCGATGTCTTACGTGCCTGCTAGGCAGACCCCGGACGTGATCGTAAGTATATTGTAACGAATGTGGAAACGTTACAATGTGAACGTTACAAAAGTATGGTAACACCCTGTTAATGTAAATAATGGTCGCAGCCGTCCTCCTAGTTAATTCCATGAAACTTACACGCAGGTCACGATATATCTTTTAAATAGTGTATTTCCTTATTCCATGTAGGCTAAATATGTGTTTCCCACTAGATTGACTTTGCATTGTATCAAACAAAATAAGTGTAGGCCCTTCTAATTTCCCCAAACATCTCCGCTCTCCAAAGTTCCTTTCAAAAGGGTGGGAGTTGTTTTCAATCCCGCAGGCCGCCATTGCCCATGTGGTAATCTCGGAGAAGAAAGGCGTGTCTCCACCTCGTCATAAGAGGGGAGGAGTGAGCCAGCCCTAACAGCCAATCAGCACCGCGGTGAGCGACCCGGTCGGCGTGCCCTCGGAGCCGGCGGCTTAATTCCGCCCGAGGTGATAAAAGCGACTGTAAGGGACTGCTTTAGGAGATGACTTAGGAGATGACCTGGGAGGAGCGAAGAGGCGGCACCAAGAAGAGCGGTGAGATGCGAAACGCTCCAAGCCAAAGAGGAGAGGTACTCGGAGAGGAAACCAGCTTTGGAGAGATGCGCTGAAAGGAGGGAGACGGCTCCACCACAAGAAGAGGAGCAGGTGTGCCGAACCAGCGCGTGACGTCTACCGCAGCGGATACGCGACGGAGGGTTTTCCCGCCAAAACCGCGAGGAATTGAGAGCTGCTGCCTCCGACTTTGCCTCCCTCTCCAGCAATCCACCTCAAGCCCTACCTGCCTGCAATATCCCCTGTGTAAGTGTGAACGTCCTGTCCTGCTCGTTGTCTTGGGGTTAAGTAAAAATGAATAGTGTAAGTTAACGATTCGCTGTGTTACTGCTTCTTCCATCCATTGCTTGTGTGTGTATAATAAATCTGTTCTTCCTCCGTACACTTCTTCTTCTTCTTTTTCATTCTCTTTCGGTCGCTTTAGAGGTTTCCCGATTGAATATCTGTGGGGCGATCTGGTCAACGTCAGGTGGAATCGGGCTCTAATCGGGGAGTAACTGTTCGGACGCGGTTAAATACACCACCGCTCGGTCAATATAACATCTAAAACCGCGTCTGTAACAATTGGTTGTCAGGAGTTGGATTCGGACCTGGGACTAAATTTGTTAGGCCCAAATTTTGGAACACCAATTGTGTTATATCTGTAACAATTGGTGTCGGGGAGTGAGATTCGAGGCCCGAATAAAAATTTTAAAACGTGTAGAAAAAAATTTTGGTCAAAATTACGAGCTGACGAAATTTGTTTTGTTTTAAAGCAAAACCCGAATTTTGAGATCGCGCCATGGACAATCAAGGCGATCGGATGTCGGTGGGGGAAATAGACGGGTTAGGGGTAACCCAGGACTTAGGGAAAGAAAGGGAGGAGGAGAGCAATGAGGAGGCGGTTGAGGGGGTATCAGACGCACAAAATGGCGCCTCGCACATGGCCACGGCGTCCACGCCCGCGACCGTAGTAGCGCCGCTGGTAGATTTGGACCTTTTTTTCATACAAATGAAGGCCCTTATGGCCCAGAATAGCGAGAAAATGAGGGAGGAAATGAGGGCTCAGAGTGAGCAATTGGGGGTAATGGGAAACCAATTAGGGGTAATGGGGAACCGGATGGAGGCTCAGAGTGAGCAAATGGGGGTAATGAGGGACGAAGCGAGGGGTACCGGTGAGGGATTAGAAAAGAAATTTGAGGGATTAGACAAGAAATTTGAGGGGTTAGACAATGGGATAAAAGGGGTGAAACATGGGTTAACGGGGGTGGAAAACAGAATGGCTGCCCAGGAGAATCAGTTAGAGGGGGTGAAAAATGGGTTAATGGGGTTAGAAAATAGGATGGAGGACAAATTGCGGGAAATAGGGGAACAATCTGCCAGGGAAATCAAACAAATGGGAGAGCAGATAGAGGAGGTAAAAATCGGGGTAGAAACCAAACTGGATGCTTAGAGGGATGAATTGGGACAGATGAGGGTGGCATCTACAAAAGAGATGGAGGAAATACGACGAGGGGTAAGTGAGGAGGTTTCGGGGCTACGCGAGGAGGTAAAGCGAGGTGAGAAGCGTATGGAGAAAGAGGTGAGAAATAATACGGCTAAGTTACAAGGGGGAATAGAAGATCTGACGGAGGAGGTGGAACAGCTGACGGAGGGACAAAAAGAACTAGTGGAGCAGGTTCAAAAGAACACTGCGGTACTCGGAGGGTTAAAGGCGACACAAAAAGAAATTAAAAACGAATTAATAGCGACGCAGAGGCAATGTCAGATGGTACGGGGGGAACTGACAATGAGGGTGGACGAGGTGACAGAGATAATGGAGACGAAGGACCGGCAGGTGAGGATGCACATAGAGACGGTCATGGTAGCCTTAGAGGACGAACTTGAGGAGACGCACCGAGAAATAAAAGAGGTTAAACAAAAATTAGAGGAAGTGGAAGAAGAGGTGAGTGAAATTAAGAAGAGACGGACAGAAACTAAGAGAGAAATAAAGGAGGAGATAGCGGAATATGTACAAGGTCGGTGCTCAACTCATAATGTGATGCTCACTAACCAAATAAAGAGTTTGCAGGTGGTAAAGGAAGTGCGGAGACGAGGTACGGAGGTGAGTGGCAATGTATATGATGTGAGGAAAGCTTCAGTTGGCTTGGGGGTTGCTTTGGATCCGGGTGTTCGTGAAAGGCCGTTGGTGAAGTGTGCGACAGGTCTGGTGTGCGAAAAAAGAGGTGTGCGAGAATGTCCGACCATGGGGTGTGTGAGGAAAAAGTGCACGCCGAGGAGTGAGTGTGCCGTCAAGAGTGAGTTGGATGTAGCGCGTGTGCGAGGGAGCACAGGGAAGCGCGGTGTGGTGAGTGTTACGGAGGAAGTAACGAAAAAGTGTGCGCAAGAGGATGCGCGAGAAAGGTGTGTAACGGACGGGTGCATGGGGAAAGCGCATGCTGTCAAGAGTAAGGGAGAATGCATGCCTGTGGTGAGTGTTACAGAGGGTGTAACGGGAAAATGTGCGGAAGAGTGTGCGCGAGAAAGGTGTGTAACGGACAGGTGCATGAGGAAAGAGTGCGCTGTCGAGAGTAAGGGTGAGTGCGCGACCGAGAGTGGAGGTGAGAGTAGTGAGAGTGGAACGGAGCGTGAGTTGGTTATGACAGGTGAGCGAGGATGTACACCTGGAATGGAAGGATGCACACCTGGAATGGTAGAGCGTGAGTGGGAATGCACGCTGGAATTGGTAGTGAGGCACGTGGTTGGGTGTGCGGGTGAGAGCACACCTGTGATTGTCACAAAGGAGGTGACCGAGGAAGGGGCGCGAGGAGTGGTGTTGGTGAGGTGTGCGAGCGACGAATGTGTGCCAAGGTGTTCGGTGGTCAGGTGTGTGACCAAGTCGGTGAGCGGAATGAGTGTACCGAGGTGTGTAAGAAAAGGTACGCCGAGGAGCATGGAAACGGCTGCATGTATGAGCAAGAAAGGGGTAGCGTATGCTTGTAAGCATCCAGGTGAGGCGTCGACGGTAACCGGGTTAAAGGTTAGAACGACTTATAGCCGAATCGGGCCCTCGGTGCGCGTCGGGCAGCTTCGCGTGCCGCGAGGACCAGCGGGGATCCGAACCACGGCGGTTTCGAAAGAACCGCCGTACGCGATCCACGCTGTGCCTCGCTTGGAACGGCCGCGTCCGGGCTCCACTAGGCGGAGCGGGCAGCTGGATAGGAAGGGTCGTCATGGCGACCACGTTTTGTTGAGACGTGCCGGCAGGTCGAGATCGGGACATTGGATGGTTCCACGCCGAGGTGGTGCGTGGGATCTCGGCTCGGGTAAGCCCCCGTCCCTGCCCCGAATGCGGGACGCATCCAGCCGCTGGCACAAAACGACCCGCGTTCATTGCTCGGCCGTACGAAGCCGGGCTGTAGACGTGAATTGGCGCACCGAGAGGATGTAATAAGTAGACGGATGATGATGGTAGTGATTTGAAACGAAATTTGTAATAGTGGGTAGAATTGGCAGTAAATGGAAAATTTTTGAATTGGTTGGAATTTGGACGAGCAAAATTGATAGTGGAGAGACCCCCGATGTGGTGGGATGGCAAATCCACCATCCCTCACAGAGTGGGGGCAAATGCGCAATAGTTTATGGGGTGGCTATGACAACCGAGCCAGGGAGGGCTTGGTTATATTGTTAGGGATCTAGCGAAGATGACATTAGGTAACGTTAAGGTTAGTTAGTGACTGATACCTGTAGTGGGGACGCAGGTAGATTAGTATGGATGATAATGACGTGGGAGCGCAATAGTTTAAAGGGACGACTGGGAAGCGCAAGTTTCAGAGGGGAGTAGTTAGCTGAGATGATGCCGTGTGTGTGAGGATTGAACAGGTGTGATTGAACAGGTGTGATTGCACAGGTGTGCAACTGAACAGGTGGATGGAGCAGTGTATGAGTGAGTGATAGTGATTGTGTATTGTGATGACCAAATGGTCCAGGAAGAAAGGAGGGTGCAGGTGGCACCAGGTGTGAGGGCACAGGTGTGCAACAGCAGGTATGGAGAATGGTAGTGTGGAATAAATGGAGTATTGGAATGGATGGTCATGGAGTGAGTATGGTGGAAATTGTGGAGTGGAGTGGATGGTGCGAAGGTGTGAATGGGGGAAGAATGAACCCCCATCACGGATACCCGGGGCGGGTAGTGTAAGTGTTAGGTAGAGGGTATAGGTAAATTGTGGTTGGATATTGGCATCTGTGGTGCGGGTGAAAGAATGGTCTTTGGATGGGTGCATTAGTGTTGTGGAAATGGCTGGGCGTGTAGCCTGTTAGTGTGTGTAGTTGGTTGGGCGCTCCACCACTGTAAGGATGTCGGCCAGGTGAGGCCGCAGGTGGGCTCTGGGAGCCGGTAGTAGTTGTTGTGGATGGGGCCCGAGGATCCGGAGGACGGACCCGGGTAGCCCAGTGCCAGAGGGCACCGAGTGGGGTGACAGAGCCAGGAGGGGCCTGCCCCAGTTAGATAGGTTAGGGTGAGGAGCTAGGTAAGCTCGGGTGGCAACTACAGTGGTGGAGGTGTGCAGGTGGGTAGACCTGCTGGGAGAGTTACACGTCGCAGCCCAGAAATTGTGCGAGGGCACCGGGAGATGAATCGGGGGAGTGAGACCCCAAATTGAGAAGCACCACAGTTTGGTCAATGGGAATTGGTTATTAGAACCCATAGTGTAAGTTGGCCAATGGATTGGCAGGGAAAGACCCCGGGTAGTGTAAAGTGTGTTAAAGTCATTTAGAAAATAGTTAGGATGAAGGATCTCCTCGCACCATCTGCATCCACTCACCTGAGGTGACAGGTACTCCACACCATGCCATGTTTTGATTATTTTTTATGATGCAAATGTTGGATTGTGAGACGCATCATGACGTGGGTGTGACATTGTGCGTAATTCCTTCTCTCCCTCCTTATGAGGATTGATGATGAATTGGTGATGGCAAATTTTGAAGTAGAGGGATTGTGGAGACGAATTTGGTATAGGGGAAATATAGGGAAGACGTGACAGTAGTGACGAATTTGTAAATGGGTAGATTTTTGTACATATGGGGTAAGGGCAAGGGTAGGGTAGGTGACAGGGGGGTGACGTACGGTAGGGACGAGCTTTCTCACTTCGCCCTCCGTACGCATTTCGCCTTGCATTGCCTTATTGATGTGTACCCTTGTGACCTTACCCCTCGCTCAATTGTCTTTCTTTTGTCTCCCACATGACCTGTGCGCCATTGGGTGCCGAGGGAAGCGTGCGTGAGGTGGCCATTGTGCGCCCGAGATTCCCAGAACCAGCATGCATTGCGTTGATGTACCACTTTATGGACCGCTGTTCTGCGGCCAAGTACCACTTGATGGACCCCAGGTTCTGGGGCAGGGCACCTCTGTTGGAGACCGGCCATAGTGGCCAGGGAATCTTGCTTGCGGACCTCGGTAAGGTGGCACCTATGCCAAACAGGTGGACCACCCTTAATTGGCCCCTGAGGCCCTAAATAAAAACGAACACAAGTTGTGCTTTTTATTATGTCCAAATAGGCCGCATGAAGCCAGAAGACGTCGGGAAGAACATCGGCCCAGCAGAGAAAGTGAAGACCACCACCAGTTGTTTTGTTGTGTTTATTAAGAACCATGGTGACTGCGCACCGAGTGGTGTTTTTGGTGCTTTGTGGTGCTTGTGGTGTTTTTGGTGCTTTTGGGTGCTTTGGTGGTATTGGTACTGGTGCATCGATGCAATGCATGCTGTCTCCTCCCTCCCAACAGGAATTTCTTTTTTTCTTGTTCCCTAAAAAAAACAAAAAAACACAGGTCCTGGGTTGCGTTGTAAATAAGAAATCACGTCATTGTAAATAATGCTCCCCACCGTAAATGTATAGTTTGAGAATAATTCCGTAATTCGGTTAGCTGTGGGCTTGAGTCTGTTAGACAGGGTGCAATGCAATAGGGGGACATACTTATTTGTGTTTTAAGATTGTCACACTCAGGGTCAGGTTAATTGTAGAGGGAATTACACCTACGTGTCACACTAAGTTAAAGTTTAGTAGGCCCGAGACCGGGCCTGAAGAAAGGAGGGTGCAGTGTAACGAATGTGGAAACGTTACAATGTGAACGTTACAAAAGTATGGTAACACCCTGTTAATGTAAATAATGGTCGCAGCCGTCCTCCTAGTTAATTCCATGAAACTTACACGCAGGTCACGATATATCTTTTAAATAGTGTATTTCCTTATTCCATGTAGGCTAAATATGTGTTTCCCACTAGATTGACTTTGCATTGTATCAAAGAAAATAAGCGTAGGCCCTTCCAATTTCCCCAAACATCTCCGCTCTCCAAAGTTCCTTTCAAAAGGGTGGGAGTTGTTTTCAATCCCACAGGCCGCCATTGCCCATGTGGTAATCTCGGAGAAGAAAGGCGTGTCTCCACCTCGTCATAAGAGGGGAGGAGTGAGCCAGCCCTAACAGCCAATCAGCACCGCGGTGAGCGACCCGGTCGGCGTGCCCTCGGAGCCGGCGGCTTAATTCCACCCGAGGTGATAAAAGAGACTGTAACGGACTGCTTTAGGAGATGACTTAGGAGATGACCTGGGAGGAGCGAAGAGGCGGCACCAAGAAGAGCGGTGAGATGCGAAACGCTCCAAGCCAAAGAGGAGAGGTACTCGGAGAGGAAACCAGCTTTGGAGAGACGCGCTGAAAGGAGGGAGACGGCTCCACCACAAGAAGAGGAGCAGGTGTGCCGAACCAGCGTGTGACGTCTACCGCAGCGGATACGCGACGGAGGGTTTTCCCGCCAAAACCGCGAGGAATTGAGAGCTGCTGCCTCCGACTTTGCCTCCCTCTCCAGCAATCCACCTCAAGCCCTACCTGCCTGCAATATCCCCTGTGTAAGTGTGAACGTCCTGTCCTGCTCGTTGTCTTGGGGTTAAGTAAAAATGAATAGTGCAAGTTAACGATTCGCTGTGTTACTGCTTCTTCCATCCATTGCTTGTGTGTGTATAATAAATCTGTTCTTCCTCCGTACTCTTCTTCTTCTTCTTTTTCATTCTCTTTCGGTCGCTTTAGAGGTTTCCCGATTGAATATCTGTGGGGCGATCTGGTCAACGTCGGGTGGAATCAGGCTCTAATCGGGGAGTAACTGTTCGGACGCGGTTAAATACACCACCGCTCGGTCAATATAACATCTAAAACCACGTCTGTAACAATATGTATGCGTATGTATGTGTGTGCAAGTATATGTAGAGGTGCAATGGAGATTAACTCATCCACAATTTTTCATAAACAGGAATTAAATTCCTGTGTGGGGCTAGTGTGAAAAATCCTGACTCAAACCAGGACTCAAACCAAGTATGTATGTATGTATGTAACTATGTGTGTATGTATGTGTGTATATATATGTATATATATATATATATATATATATATATATATATATATATATATATATACATACATATATGTGTGTGTGTGTGTGTGTGTGTATATATATATACAGTCACGTGAAAAAGTAAGTACACCCCATGTAAAGTTTTGACTTTTTCAACATATTTCAACATACAGCTATTTGATCTTCATTTCAACAATTTTGATAGATAAAGGTGATATAATATAACAAATATCATGAAACATTTACATTTTGTAGTCCATTGTAAAATTTAAATAATCATAAATGCAAATTTCGCATGTGGAAAAAGTAAATACACCCCATGAAATGCTTTTTTAATCTTTTTAACATATGTGGACATATCAATATTTGATCTTCATTTAAACAGTATCTACAGATAAAGGTGATCTAATTGAACAAAAAACAATGGGGAATTTACTTTGTAATAATTTATTCAACAAAAAATTGTTGCACAGCATGCACAATTGCGTGCACCGCTCGTTTAAAATCCCCCCACAACATCTCGATGGGATTTAGATCCGGGCTTTGACTTGGCCATTCCAGAACCCTCCATTTCTTTCTTTTCAGCCATTCCTTGGTGGATTTACTGGTATGTGTTGGGTCATTGTCATGTTGCAAGGTCCACCTTCGGTTGAGCTTCAACTTTCTGACAGATGGCCTCACATTATCCTCAAGCACCCTCTGGTACAATGAAGAATTCATAGTGGATTCTATGATGGTGAGCTGCCCAGGCCCTGATGCAGCAAAGCTGCCCCAAACCATAATATTTCCACCACCATGCTTTACAGTTGGTATCAGGTTCTTGTGGTCAAATGCTGTCTTTGGTTTTCGCCAAACATGTCTTCTGGTACTGTGGCCAAATAGCTCTACCTTTGACTCATCTGTCCAGAGCACATTGTTCCAGAAGTGCTAGTCTTTGCCTAGGTGTTCATTGGCCATCTTTAGTCTTGCCCTCATGTTCTCTCTGGACAGCAAAGGTTTCCTCATGGCACACCTCCCATGTAGATCAAATTTGTGCAACCTCTTTCTAATGGTAGACTCGTGCACTTTGACATCAACAGTGGCAAGAGCTACCTGTTGGTCCCGTGTTGACATTCTGGGGTTCTTAGAGACTTCTTTCAGTTGTGGTCTGCTCTTGCGGTCTGTTCTCGGGCTGAACTTGCTGGGGCGGCCTGGCCTGAACAAGTTGGCAGTTGTTTGGAATCTTCTCCACTTGCAGATGATCTTCCGGACAGTCGAATCATTGATTTAAAATTGTTTGGAGATCTTTTTAAATCCCTTCCCAGATTCGTAGGCATCTATAACCTTCTTTCTGAAGGCCCCAGAGAGCTCTTTTGATCTAGGCATGGTGACGCCGCACACTTCAACAACAAAGAGCAAATCAAACTAAATGTCTGAGGTTTAAATAAGACAGGTTCCTCCAAGATCCTCTCTAACGATGTTCTAATCATTTGCACCTGAGCTGGTGCACCTGATTCTAATTTTAGGTATTTGAAGTCATGATAAATGTAGGGGTGTACTTACTTTTTGCACATGCAAAATTTGCATTTATGTTTATTTAAATTATACAATGGACTACAAAATGTAAATGTTTCATGATATTTGTTATATTATATCACCTTTATCTATCAATATTGTTGAAATGAAGATCAAATAGCTGTATGTTGAAATATGTTGAAAGAGTCAAAACTTTACATGGGGTGGACTTACTTTTTCACGTGACTGTATATATATATATGTATATATATATATATATATATATATATATATATATATATATATATATACACACATACACCTGGTCACAAGTGTGCCGCACTGACCGGGTCCTCAGTCGAGGTCCTCAGCATCAACCCGTTTCGGCCCTTCAACCTTGATATGGTCAGCTAAGGTGGGTCAGCAGGGGCACATACACATCCACATGCAGCAACTACACCTGCTTGCGTACATACCCCCACTCCCAGCCAGTGCGAACCCAGACTACAACAACAACAACACCTCCACATCCAGAATCCACAGCACCAAACAAACATGGTGGAACACTTAAACACCCACCTTGATACCCTTCATTACTCACCAACAAAACTCAGATCATTCATACACACACATACACACACACACACAACACCAACCAACCAACCACCTACCCTTACAACATACACCACTCAACACACAAAAACACACTCATGCAAAATTAATTCATGCAAAAACACACACCCTCACCCACTCACTCATATACACAAAATAAGAAATAATAATAGTAACAAAAAAAACCAAAAAAAAAAAAACCAGAACCAACACACCGTTTGACGTGCCTCCATAAACTTCCTCCATATCCAAAATGGGCCTTTCAAGGCAACCTGGGCCACCTTGTCACACATCCTCCTTCTTTCTGTCCCACACACCGCACAAGTGTGTGGGACACTTGTGCGGTGTGTGGGTATGGGTGTGTGCAGAAATGGTACACATCCCACGCGGTGTATGGTACACATCCCACACACCTCCTAGCCTAGCAAGAAATGCAGAAAAGGAATTGCCAATATACCCTCTACACCCCACCTCAAATGGCTGACACGAAACTCACCAACCCTTCTCCCGGCACTCTGCCTCCAGCTCACTGTCCTTTCCTCTCTTCCTCTCGTAGGAGGTGCACCTGATTATGTCGCCACCTGTATTGTCCTGCTGCCAATGCGACTGAACATGCACTCAGTGCATGCTGCACCGTTCCCACACCTCCACACAAATAACATCTCTCCTCCTGCATCAACCCACACATTCTCAAGTGTACTGGTGACGGAAGCACATCATACGTTGCCCGCAACAGGAAATTCAACAATATTGGCTCCATCCTCCAAATCTCTTGCCACTTCAATATCCTCACCCGCACACCTTCCCACTTAGTCCAAGCACCTTGCTGTGCCTGACCGACTGCTTTCACATATCTCCCCTCCTCTTCCTTTCTTCTCACCTCCCTCTCAACCATCTTCCTCCTCTCTTTCACAAATCCCTTTCCCCATCGCTCATGCTCCATCCACCCCAAGCCATGCTTCCCATGCTGTACCATCCCCATGACCTCCTCCTGTTGCAACCGCTCCTCCATCTCGTCCACGTCTGCTCTTGCATTCCTCTTCCGACTTCCCTTCTTCTCTGGGAGAGCATTCCTTAGCACTGCATCACTTGAATCCCGCAACATCATGAACTCCTGCACCCTCACCACCTTAAACTCCTCGGTTAATGATGTCAAGGGAAACTGGAGTTTTCCACCCTGACCATAAAAGGCAATGTTCGTCAAACAGCATGGCACTCCCAACCACCTCCTCACAAACCCACTCCCGACAACCTCCATCCTCTCTACATGCCCAATTGCAATATCATACATCATCAATGGCCACAATGGTCGTGGCATCAACCCAAACTTCAAACACCATACCTTCAACTTACCTGGCAAACCACATCCATCAATCCTCTTCAAACCTCTCAAAAGCTTGTTTCTGACCTCCTACACTCTTCCCACATCATTCAACTCCACTGTATACCATCTTCCCAAACTCTTCACAGGGGCCTCTACCAATGATGGAACCACCTCCCCCCCCCCCCCCCAGCTCAAACCTGTGCATGTTATCCACCACTCCTCGTCTCACTACCACACTCCTCGACTTTCTTGCTTTAAATCCCATTCTTGCCCACTGCATCAACCTTTCCAGTCATCCCAGTACCTCTACTGCTGCATCAGCCGACTGTTGGACAACTGTCAGGTCATCCATGAAAGCAAACATTGCTAGCAACCTCTGACCAGGGGCTATCTCCACTTCTTTCCCATGTCCACTCACCGCACGTATCAACAACTCCATAACCAGCACAAACAAAATAGGGGAGATGGTACATACTGTTGCGGATATGGGACTTGGCCTCCATATCCGCTTGTAAATATTCCCCTATTTCCCCAATACTCCCCAACTATCCCCAATCCCCCATTCCCTAGTCCCATTGCCTGTAAATAACACTCTGTAGAACCGACCTTCCCCTTCTTCCCCCATTAAATGTCGTGCCCAGGTCCACCGCATCTCACGTAGACAACTTTCGGACCTCTTGCTAGTTATTCTTAGTCTATGTCAGTTAAGGACTCGTTTCCATTAATTCTGACTCTTCGTTGCACCAGAATGTGATTGTATGGCACCAGTAGTGAGTTTAGGACCTCCCCATACCTCCTCCCATCTTCCCCATGAAACAACAACTACAACAACGGCGTGCGGGGAGTGTGCGTCCTCACACCGGCTTGGTTAGCCGCCATTGACCATGCGCTCCGACGGGGTTACCACGAAGGGGCTCACTGTCAGCTCCTCGTCAAGGACGGAGCCCGGTAACCCCCCGCACCCAATAAGAAGGGCGGACCGATTCCATCTGGGGCGGAGCTAACGAGCCGAGGGCGTGTCACTCCCCGCCGGATATACGCAGCGACTTACCGGACGTGACGTCAGATGCGCCCCCAGCTTGGAAAGACAAGTCGCGACCTCCGAGCGCTGAGCGACCTCCCCGCATCTTTGGACCGGACCGGGTCGATTTTGCCCCTGAGCCAAGGTGCACCTTGAGCCATCGAAGACCTGCCCCTCCTTGCCATCAATCCCAGTGTGAGTCAGTTTTGTCCTGTTTATCTGTCGTCTGTCGGGGCTAAGATAAGACCGTGTTTAAGTGCCCACCTTTCTATGCTGTCTCTCTCATCCCTGTAATCTAACCTTCCGCAATATTATAACCTCCTCCGGAGGTCTTGAGAACCGTACCCCTGGTGTCGTGTCATTTTAATCCAGCCGTTGTGTCCTTTCCTCAATTGATTTAGCGTAGCGCGACTCGGCCAAGGTTCGAGTATAATCGGGTAACTTGTGCGAACACGGCGGCCATTCCGCTCGGCCCACCATAACATCAAAGTCGTGCCCGTAACAATTGGTGTCAGGAGTGTCGGATTCGGACCTGGGACTAAATTCATTTAGCCCAAATTTTGGAACACCAATTGTACCATTAGGGTAACAATTGGTGTCGAGGAGTGAGATTCGATCCGGAGCGCGTTTTACGCGCTCGAAATTATAACGGCGAAATTTGATTGTGTTTTACAAAATATAAAAACCCGAATTTTGAAAGTCGCGCTATGGCAGACCAAGGCGGCTGGGGTCCGGTAGAGGAGAGTGAGGCAGGGTCGATCCAGGACCAAATTGAGGGACATGAGGAGAGCGAAGCAGTGAGGGTAGCAGACGCACAAAATAGCGTCGTTGCGCCCGACGTTGCGGGCGCGCAAAATGGCGCCTCGCAAGAGCGCGCGGTAGCCGAGCCCGCTGTATCAACGGGCTTTAACATGCAGCCGATTGACATGCAGGCCCTCATTGCGCAGCTACAGGCAGCTGTACAGATGAGTATGGGGAGCCAAATTGAGCGATTGGGTGAGCGGTTGGGGAACCGGATGGATGCTCAGGGTGAGCGATTGGAGGGCCAAATGGGGGTAATGGGGAACCGGATGGATGCTCAGGGTGAGCGATTGGAGGGCCAAATGGGGGTAATGAGGGACGAAGCGAGGAGTACCGGTGAGGAGTTAGACAAGAAATTTGGGAAGTTCGACAATAATTTTGAGGGGTTAGACAACGGGATAAAAGAGGTAAAGAATGGGTTAACGGGGGTGGAAAACAGAATGGCTGCCCAGGAGAATCAGTTAGAGGGGGTGAAAAATGGGTTAGAGGGGTTAGAAAACAGAATGGAAGGCAAATTGAGGGACATGAGGGACCAAGCGAAAAGGGAAGTTAAACAAATGGGGCAGCAGATAGAGGGGGTCAGAATGGGGGTAGAGACCAAACTGGATGCTCACAGGGAGGAAATGGAGCAGATGAGGGTGGCATCTGGGCAGGAGATGCAAGTGATGGGAGAAGAGATCAGAAGAGGTGTGAGTGAGGAGGTCGGAGGAGTGCGCGAGGAGGTGAGGCACTGTAAGGAGCGCATGGAGAAGGAGGTGAGAAAGGGGACTGTAAAATTGCAAGGGGGCATAGAGGACCTGACGCAGGAGGTGGAACAGCTGACGGAGGGACAAAAAGGACTAACGGAGCAGGTTCAAAGGAACACTGCGGTATTAGGAGGGTTAAAGGCGACACAGAAAGAACTAAAAGATGACTTGATAGCGACGAAGAGGGAATGTCAGATGGTACGTGAGGGACTGACAACGAGGTTGGACGAGGTGATAGAGGTAATGGAGACGAAGGACCGGCAGGTGAGGACGCACATGGAAACGGTCAAGGTAGCCTTGGAGGACGAGCTTGAGGAGACGTACCGGGGAATAAAAGAGGTGAAGCAGAAATTAGAAGAAGTGGAAGAAGGGGTGAGCGAAATTAAGAAGCGACGGAGAGGGGATAAGAAAGAGATAAAGGAGGAGATAAAAGAATTGGTCCAAAGTCTGTGTTTGGATCGTGATGATGTGCTCATTAACCGGATGAGGGATTCGCAGGTGATGGAGGAGAAGCGAAGAGGAAGAGGACCCGGTGTAAGTGGTGACCAATATGGTCGTGCGTATGATGCGCCAGGGGATTTAAGAAGCTTGGGGGTCAAGATGGACCCGGGTGTTCGTGAGAGGCCGTTGGTGAAGTGTGCGACAGGTCTGGTGTGCGAAAAAGGAGGTGTGCGAGAAAGTCCGACTCTGGGGTGTGTGAGGAAAAAGTGCGTGCCAAGGAGTGAGGGTGCTGGCGAGAGTGAGTCGGTCGTAGCGCGTGTGCGAGGGAGCACATGGAAGCGCGGTGTGGTGAGTGTTACAGAGGGTGTGACGGGAGAGTGTGCGCAAGAGTGTGCGCGAGAAAGGTGTGTGACGGACAGGTGCATGGGGAAAGAGTGCGCTGTCAAAGGCAAGGAAGAATGCACACCTGTGGTGAGTGTTACAGAGGGTGTGACGGGAGAGTGTGCGCAAGAGTGCGCGCGAGAAAGGTGTGTGACGGACAGGTGCATGGGGAAAGAGTGCGCTGTCAAAGGCAAGGAAGAATGCACACCTGTGGTGAGTGTTACAGAGGGTGTGACGGGAGAGTGTGCGCAAGGGTGTGCGCGCGAGAGAGGTGTGTAACGGACAGGTGCATGAGGAAAGAGTGCGCTGTCGGGAGTAAGGGTGAGTGCGCTGTCAAGAGTGGAGGTGAGAGTAGTGAGAGTGACAAGGAGCGTGAGTTGGTTGTGACAGGTGAGAAAGGATGCACACCTGGAATGGTAGAGCGTGAGTGGGAATGCACGCTGGAGTTGGTGGTGAGGCACGTGGTTGGGTGTGCGAATGAGAGCACACCTGTGATTGTCACAGAGGAGGTGACAGAGGAGGGGGCGCGAAGAGGTGTGTTGGTGAGGTGTGCGACCAACGAATGTGTGCCAAAGTGTTCGGTGGTCAGGTGTGTGACCAAGGCTGTGAGTGGAATGAGGGTACCTGGGTGTGTAAGGAAAGGTACGAGGAGCATGGAAACGGCTGGATGCGTGAGCAAGGAACGGGCTGCGGGGTGTAAGCGTCCAGGTGAAGCATCGACGGTAACCGGTTTAGAGGTTAGAGCGACTTTTAGCCGAATCGGGCCCTCGGTGCGTGCTGGGCCTCGCTTTGAACGGCCGCGTCCGTGCTCCACTAGACGGAGCGGGCAGCCCGATAGAAAGGGTCGTCATGGCGACCACTTTTTGTTGAGGCATTCCGGCAGGTCGAGATCGGGACATTGGATGGCTCCACGCCGAGATGGTGCGTGGGATCTCGGCCCGGGTAAGCCCCCGTCCCTGCACCGAGTGCCGGACGCATCCAGCCGCTGGCACAGAACAACCCGCATTCATGGCTTGGCTTTACGAAGCCGGGCTTTGGACAGGGATTGGCGCACCGAGAGGCATTAGTGAGTAGACTGGGTGATGAGGTTAGTGTTTTGGACCCAAAATTAGAGAAAAACAAAATTTGATGATTGGCAAGGGATTGGCAGTAGTGATTGGCAGATGATGGGCAGTGATTGGCAAATTTTTGATTTGTTGAAATTTGATGTGCAAAATTAGTAGTGAGCGATGGGCCCGGTGGGTAAGGGGGGCATCCCTGCCACCCTTCCCATGGTGGGGGCAAAGGAGCAATAGCTTATGGGGTGTATGGCAGTGAAAACTAGCCCGGGTGGGTTAGGTTATATTGATAGGGCCCTAGAAGATGACATTAGGTAACGTTAAGTTTAGTTAGTGACTGATACCTGTAGTGGGGACGCAGGTAGATTAGTATGGATGATAATGACGTGGGAGCGCAATAGTTTAAAGGGACGACTGGGAAGCACAAGTTTCAGAGGGGAGTAGTTAGATGAGATGATGCCGTGTGGTTGAGAATTGAACAGGTGTGATTGCACAGGTGTGCAACTGGACAGGTGTGTGGAGCAGTGTATGAGTAGTGAGTGTGTGGATCAGCGCGAATGCGCTTGGGGAGAGAAGGGTGCAGGTGGCACCAGGTGTGAGAGCACAGGTGTGCAGGTACAGGTGTGTGGAGAGAGTTGGAGTAAGTGGTACGGAGTGGTGTGCATGGTGCGAAGGTGTGGATGGGGGAAGAGTGGACCCCTTTCACGAGTACCCGGGGCGGGTAGTGTAAGTGTTAGGTAGAGGGTATAGGTAAATTGTGGTTGGATATTGGCATTTGTGGTGCGGTTGCAGAATGGTGTTGTGGATGGGTGCATTAGTGTTGTGGAAATGGCTGGGCGTGTAGCCTGTTAGTGTGTGTAGTTGGTTGGGCACTCCACCACTGTGAGGATGTCGGCCAGGTGAGGCCGCAGGTGGGCTCTGGGAGCCGTTAGTGTCAGTGCGGCCCGAGGATCCGGAGGACGGACCCGGGTAGCCCAGTGCCAGAGAGGGCACCGAGTGGGGAGAGCGCCAGAGGGCCTTCCCCAGGTAGTTAGGTTAGGGTAAGGAGCAGGTAAGCTCGGAGGCAACTGCAGTGGTGGGGGTGTGCAGGTGGGTAGACCCGCTGGGAGAGGTACACGCCACAGCCCAGAAATTGTGCGAGGGCACCGGGAGATGAATCGGGGGAGTGAGACCCCAAATTGAAAAGCACCACAGTTTGGTCAATGGGAATTGGTTTTTAGAACCCATAGTGTAAGTTGGCCAATGGATTGGCAGGAGAAAGACCCCGGGTAATGTAAAGTTGTTAAAGTCATTTAGGAAATAGTTAGGATTGATGAACCTGTCGCACCATACGCAGCCACTTGCCTGTGGTGATGATGATGACTCCACACCTGTGTTTTCTTTGTTCTGTTGCAGGAAATGAGAATTGCTGTGAGGATTTGTGAGACGCATCACGACGTGGATGAGACATTGGGGTGATTCCATCTCTCCCTCCCTAGGAGGGACTGATGATGAATTGGTGATAGCAAATTATGATGTTGAGTTGGAGATGGCAAATTTTGATGAGAGTTGAAAATGGCAAATTTGATTGGTTAGGAGGGAGAGAAGACGAATTTGGTTTATGGGAGGAACGGGGAAGACAGTAGGGACGTTTGTTGATTTGTAAAGTAGATGTTTATGGGTAGTGTTGTGTTTTGTGGATACAGTAAGGGGTAAGGGAGGGGCCATGTAGGTTACCTGGTGGGGGGGGGGGGGGGGGGCGTACGGTAGGAACGTACCTGTCTCACCTGGTTCCCATGTGCCCCCAGTGTGCATTACCTTACATTGCGTGCACTTTTGCGCCCTTACCACCTTACTCACTTGTCTGTTTCTTTTGTCTCCCACCTCCGAGGATCTGGCTTTGGGGCAGAGAGAGAGGAGAGAGAGGTGCTGGCTCCGCAGTTGTGGGCCTGCACTTTCGCTGCTTGCTGCCTGGATCGATACACCATATGGACCGCAATTTTGGTGGCCACCCACAATGGACCGCAGTTCTTTTGCGGCCAAGCACCACCCATTGATGGACCTCTGGGTCAACGTGGCACCTATGCCAAACAGGTGAACCACTAATAGTTGGCCCCCTTGACGGCCACAATAAAGAAATGGACGCGGTTGGCGCCTTTCTTTATTTCTAGGGAAGCAAGAAGGCCAAGTGCACCACACGAAGAGCAAGAGACACCTGCAGGGTTAGGGGTTGTTGTTTTTATTTTAATGAACAATGGTGACTGCACCGATTGGTGCTTATGGTGGTGCTTTTGGTGCTTGGATGGGGTGCTCTGCACATTATTAAAGGCCGTAAGGCCACAGAGCACTCGTGGGTTGGTGTATCGATGCTGGCATGCGTGCTCTCTCTATGCATAACATCTGCATGTGTTCCTCCAAAAACAGGTCCTGGATCGTAGTGTAAATATCAGCGTAGTCTTGTAAATAATGCTCCCTATCGGCTGTATGTTTAGTTTGCGAATTCTTTCCGTGATTCGGTTATCCTGTGGGTGTGTTTCTGTGAGGAGAAGGGTGCAACGTCGCAGGGGGACATATTTACTCATTTGTGAATATCTGTAAAACTGTCGCACTCAGGGTAGAGTTAATAGTAGAGGGAACTACATCTGAGTGCCACACTAAAATAGGTAAAAATTTATCGGGTCGGGACGCCCCGAGGGTAGAGAAGGGTGCAATGTTGCGGATATGGGACTTGGCCTCCATATCCGCTTGTAAATATTCCCCTATTTCCCCAATACTCCCCAACTATCCCCAATCCCCCATTCCCTAGTCCCATTGCCTGTAAATAACACTCTGTAGAACCGACCTTCCCCTTCTTCCCCCATTAAATGTCGTGCCCAGGTCCACCGCATCTCACGTAGACAACTTTCGGACCTCTTGCTAGTTATTCTTAGTCTATGTCAGTTAAGGACTCGTTTCCATTAATTCTGACTCTTCGTTGCACCAGAATGTGATTGTATGGCACCAGTAGTGAGTTTAGGACCTCCCCATACCTCCTCCCATCTTCCCCATGAAACAACAACTACAACAACGGCGTGCGGGGAGTGTGCGTCCTCACACCGGCTTGGTTAGCCGCCATTGACCATGCGCTCCGACGGGGTTACCACGAAGGGGCTCACTGTCAGCTCCTCGTCAAGGACGGAGCCCGGTAACCCCCCGCACCCAATAAGAAGGGCGGACCGATTCCATCTGGGGCGGAGCTAACGAGCCGAGGGCGTGTCACTCCCCGCCGGATATACGCAGCGACTTACCGGACATGACGTCAGATGCGCCCCCAGCTTGGAAAGACAAGTCGCGACCTCCGAGCGCTGAGCGACCTCCCCGCATCTTTGGACCGGACCGGGTCGATTTTGCCCCTGAGCCAAGGTGCACCTTGAGCCATCGAAGACCTGCCCCTCCTTGCCATCAATCCCCGTGTGAGCCAGTTTTGTCCTGTTTATCTGTCGTCTGTCGGGGCTAAGATAAGACCGTGTTTAAGTGCCCACCTTTCTATGCTGTCTCTCTCATCCCTGTAATCTAACCTTCCGCAATATTATAACCTCCTCCGGAGGTCTTGAGAACCGTACCCCTGGTGTCGTGTCATTTTAATCCAGCCGTTGTGTCCTTTCCTCAATTGATTTAGCGTAGCGCGACTCGGCCAAGGTTCGAGTATAATCGGGTAACTTGTGCGAACACGGCGGCCATTCCGCTCGGCCCACCATAACATCAAAGTCGTGTCCGTAACAATACCATCGGGATCCCCACTTCCAACTTCTGCCACTCTGTTACTTAGGACTGTGTCGCAAACCGCATCCAAAACTGATCATAATATGCCATCAAAAAATCCCTAAATCTCCGTGGCACCCAAAATAAATCCATGGCATACCTGATCAAGGCATGCGGCGCTGACCCATATGTATTCTCCAAATCCAGCCATACCACCGCCACATCCTTCCTTTGCCTCTTTGCCTCCTGTAACACTTGCCAGACCATTGCCGAGTGTTCAATGCATCCTGGTGATCCTGGTATTCCTGCCTTCTGCACAGAACCATCCACAAAACCATTCCCTCTGATGAAGCCTGAGAGCCGTGCTGCAAAGACACTCATCAATATCTTCCCATCTACATCGAGCAATAATATTGGTCTGAACTGCTCCAGTGTCACAGCATCCTCCTGCTTTGGAATATAAACTCCTTCCGCCCTAGTCCATTGACTGGGCACCACTCCTTGCCTCCATACCACCTTCAGAGCCTTCCACAGATACTGCCGGATGCCTTCACAACTCTTAAACACCTTGTATGGCACTCCACTTGGTCCTGGAGGCGATGCTGCCCGTGCCTTCCTCAAAACTGCCTCAATCTCAGATATCTTTGGCTCTGACAAATCAAATGGAACACCTGGCTCTGTCGGTCTCACCAATCCTTCGATGTCCTCCACCACTTCGTTCCTCCTTGTGTCTGCATATGTGACACGCAGGTGACCTTCCAACTCTTCCTTTGGTACCTTCAGTACACCACCTCGAGACGGCTCCAACAGATCCTTCATAAACTGAAAATGCTTCTCAAAGAACCTCTTTCTCTTCCTCTGCTTCTCCTTTCTTCGCCTCTTCATCCTTTCCACTCTTTTCAACTTCACCAACCTCATCCTCACCTGCTTCGTCAACACCTCAAGCTCATTCCTCTCCCCTTCCACTGCCCTCTTCCATTCAAACTCCTCAACTCCATTCTCAACTCATGGATCTCCCTCTGCCTCCTGCTCAAATATGCCTCCTTCTCACCCCTCTCTACACACTCTTTCACTCCAAACGTGACACATGCATACTCAAACACAATCTCAATCATCTTTCTCAATCTATCTTCCACCCTTCCTTTCAACCTATGAAGCGCCCCACACATCAATCCATCCATTCTCTCCCATACTTCCCTTTCTCCCATACCTGGCCATTTCACTCTCCTCCTCACATCCTTTCCCTGCTGAAGTACAACCCCAGGACATACAACACTGTGGCTTGCTACCTGGCTGTTTCTCCCGGCCGTCTTACGTGTCCCCTTTTCAAAGGCACTGCGTTGCTGTACCTCCTCCTCACCCACCTTACACACACACCCCATTCGGCTCTGATGGACATGCAATCCTCTCACCGACTCAAACTCACGTCCACACCCACACTTCTCTCGAACCTGCCCTGCCTCCACATGCACACCATCACCCCATAGACATACATCTCCCACACGATCACTCCCACACGCTTTCCTGGCCTGATGGATCCTCAACCCTCTGATGGATCCGAACTCACATCCACACTGACACCTTACCAGACTTGCATCCACAATCCGTTCTCGTTTGTCAACATCAGTATAGGGGTCTTTATCCGTTTTATCTGTCCGTTTGGGCCCATCTTCCACCCCACCTCTCGGAGAGCCCTTGGGGTGTTCTCTATTTTTAACCAACACTGTAAATTATGGGTGCCACACAATCCAAACCATGCAGCTTGGCAAAATGGCTCATAAGGCCACCTGCCCCCGATGCTGTCTCTCCAGCGTCACCAGCCTATTCCTGGTCGCCACCCAGTCTTTCCTGGGAGTCACTGGTAGCACCAGCACAAACATAAGTTCAAAACACACCTGGTCACAGCAATATATATACGCACTGACCGGGTCATCAGTCGATATATATATATATATCTATATATATCTGTGCAGCGTCTGTCCTGTGTTGTCCTGTGTTGTCTTGTCTTGTGTTGTCACTGAACTACTTTCTCAAACTTTTGTGAAATCGTACCAAACTTCTGGTATGCACCTATCTCCCCCGTCGGTATGTCCTAAGGGTATTTTTTTGGAAAAATTTTCCTATTTTTTATTTTGGAATTTTTTCGGGAGTTTTTTTTTAAAAAACTTAAGTTTTCAACTTCAATTGTTTATAAAATGTGATATCACGTATATTACAAATACATTTGTGCAAAATAATTGTTTGAATTATGATTGGTTTAAACCATGACAAAACGACAACTCGGGTGCAGTCATTTATCTATATATCTACACATCTAGGCAGTGTCTGTGTTGTCACTTAACGACTCCCTCAAACTTTTGTTTCCGTGGTTGTGACGTGTTTTTAATAACGTTGTGGTGGTTTTGAATCACGTGGTGGTGAGGTATTTTGAATTATGTGGTGGTGAGGTGTTTTTAAATGAGGTGGTGGCGAGGTGTTTTAAATCACATGGTGGTGAGGTGTTTTAAAATCACATGGTGGTGAGGTGTTTTGAATTACGTGGTGGTGAGGTATTTATAATTACGTGGTGGTGAGGTGTTTTTAATTATGTGGTGGTGAGGTGTTTTGAATTAGTTGGTGATGAGGTGTTTTGAATTATGTGGTGGTGGGGTGTTTTGAATTACTTGGTGGTGAGGTGTTTTTAAATGACATGGTGGTGAGGTGTTTTTAATTTCGTGGCTGTGAGGTGTTTTTATTACGTGTTTTATGGCTGTGAGGTGTTTTTATTACGTGTTTTATGGCTGTGAGGTGTTTTAAATTACTTGGTGGTGAGGTATTTTGAATTACTTGGTGGTGAGGTGTTTTGAATTACGTGGTGGTGAGGTGTTTTGAATTACGTGGTGGTGAGGTGTTTTGAATTACGTGGTGGTGAGGTGTTTTGAATTACGTGGTGGTGAGGTGTTTTAAATTACTTGGTGGTGAGGTATTTTGAATTACGTGGTGGTGAGGTGTTTTGAATTACGTGGTGGTGAGGTGTTTTGAATTACTTGGTGGTGAGGTGTTTTGAATTACGTGGTGGTGAGGTGTTTTGAATTACGTGGTGGTGAGGTGTTTTGAATTACTTGGTGGTGAGGTGTTTTGAATTACGTGGTGGTGAGGTGTTTTGAATTACGTGGTGGTGAGGTGTTTTGAATTACTTGGTGGTGAGGTGTTTTGTATTACGTGGTGGTGAGGTGTAATCGTCCCAAACTTCCAGTCTGCACCTACCCCTCCCCTATGTATGTGCTGAGGGGTTTTTTCTTGAAAAAAAAACATTCAACCTAAATCTTCAACCTAAATTGCCTATAAAAATGTAATATCACAAACACTACAAATACATTTGTGCAAAATAATTGTTTGTATTATGATTGGTGAAAATCATGACAACACAGCAACTCAGGTACTGTCATTAGCCTCAGCTAAAATAAGCCCGTGCCTCAGTGCGAGCCGAGCCAAGCTAGTATATATATGTATATGTATGTATATATATATATATATATTGTTACGTCTGTGGGGTAGGCAGTGATATGTAGAGTCAGGTAGATTTGTATAGGTAGGTTCTCCGGATGTCGGGTAAGAACCATCACCATGTAATAAGTTTTGTTTAGCCGAATGTCGGAGCAAGGTGTATCTTCGTCCTCATTATGAGGACTGGGGCATGTTAACTAGTTTAGGGATTATGTTAATTCCCCTGTTCGTGAAACCTCAGTAATTTATCCTTTATCTCTTTTGGCACTGCACCATAGACATATATGCCATGAAATGCCATGAAAGTATCCAAATTATCAAGGAAAAGCATCAACATGAATGTGAAGATGCAGGTGCATGTATCTTGTCCTCATTCTTGAGGATGGAGGCAGGTGAGCATCAGGCAGATGTTGGCGAGTCACTTGGTTTGACCACATCAGCCATCGGAACCATCCTGAAGAATGAGGACAAGATAAAAAGAACCACCAAGTTTACGACCTTCCTTAACTGAAGTCAAGGTCACCTGCACAAGAAACATTCTGCTGGAGAGGATGGAGAGCTGGTTTGCCATGTGGGTTGAAGACCAAAACCAGGACAACTGCCACGAAGCCAGCTCGTCATTATGGAGAAGGCAAGGAGCCTCTTCACCCACATTCGAGAAGGGCAAGGTGAGGGCTGCTCGACCGAGAAACCTATCTCCACAGGTACAAGGTAATAATGACTTCTTATATCGCTATTTTCACATCGTGCTCACTCCTGTGGAACACAACGTGAGCGTTATAAGAGGTATGACAGAACTGTATATATTTAATTCATCTCATGATGTCAGTGACGTTGCAGACAAAATCAAGTGAACACATGAAGACAACAATGTATTTAACTTAAATATTGCTTGGCGAGTGCAATGGAATAAATTATACTGTCGGGGTTTATAATAATGATGTACTACATAATTTTCATGATGTACTGTGTTTTATATATTTATTTTCCTTTTTTCCCCCCGAGTGATGTTTGAATTTGCCTTCCCACGCAGTTGACAAGCGGCTATTACCTTCACCAAATAGTTTACAACCCCGACGAGACACACTCCGCGTAGTTTGGGTCGAACGCACCGCTTTAATCACACAAATATATTCATTCCGATATATATGGGACTCGGGAACCCGCTGATATTTAGTGAAATCACAGCTGCTGGTGTGAAAATGGCAGCGGTACCCGCTGAGAAGCCCAGATTGGTGTGAAATCATATGAGCAGCCAGATAACAAACATACACTTTAAGCAAGCTCGTACGTACCACGGCGACCAACACGCTCGTTTACGCTCACTCAAATGAGCCAGCAGGATGACAGCTGTGGGCATGAAGGATGCCAGTCCTTTGGCTTCATGCCTGGATCTTTTTATTTTACACCTGTTTCATTTTGTCTATTTTTGTCCGGCTGTTGATGAAGACGAGGAATAACTAAGGCTGTCCATGGGACTCATTATGTTAATGTTAATACATAAAAAATCCACTTGACCATTGCATAATGTTTATTTGGGTGGTGAAAAAATCTATGGGTTTGCCCTGTGGAGGTCTCTTGGGATATTGTAAAGGTGTTTCGGGATAGAAGCTTAGAAGGCAGCATGGTGAAGCTGCATGGAAATTACGAAGGACTACGGTCCGGCAAATATCCCTTCCCCCTCCATCCTCTATGTGTGTGAATATACATATACATACACACACATATACAGTGGATATATATATATATATATACACACATACACACACATACACGAAAATAAAAAAAGCTCACAGCCATAAAACACGTAATAAAAACACCTCACCACCACGTCATTTAAAAACACCTCATCACCAACTAATTCAAAACACCTCACCACCACATAATTAAAAACACCTCACCACCACGTCATTTAAAAACACCTCACCACCAAGTAAGTCAAAACACCTCACCACCACATAATTATAAACACCTCACCACCACGTCATTTAAAAACACCTCACCACCACATAATTCAAAATACCTCACCACCACATGATTCAAAACCACCACAACGTTATTAAAAACACTTCACAACCACGGAAACAAAAGTTTGAGGGAGTCGTTAAGTGAGAACACAGACACTGCCCAGATGTGTAGATATATCGATAAATGACTGTACCCGAGTTGCCGTTTTGTCATGGTTTAAACCAATCATAATTCAAACAATTATTTTGCACAAATGTATTTGTAATATACGTGATATCACATTTTATAAACAATTGAAGTTGAAAAAAAAAAATTCCCAAAAAAAAAATTAAAAAATTGCAAATTTTTTCCGAAAAAAATACCCTTAGGACATACCGACGGGAGAGGTATGTGCATACCAGAAGTTTGGTACGATTTCACAAAAGTTTGAGAAAGTAGTTCGGTGACAACACAAGACAAGACAACACAACACAGACACTGCACACACACACATATATATAAATACATATATATACAAGCTTGGCGTCGTTACTGAGGAACGGGCTTATTTTAGCTGAGGCTAATGACTGTACCTGAGTTGCTGTGTTGTCATGATTTACACCAATCATAATACAAACAATTACTTTGCACAAATGTATTTGTTGTGTTTGTGATATTACATTTTTATAGGCAATTTAGGTTGAAGATTCAGGTTCAATGTTTTTTTTTCAAGAAAGAACCCCTCAGCACACACATAGGGGAGGGGTAGGTGCAGACTGGAAGTTTGGGACGATTACACCTCACCACCACGTAATTCAAAACACCTCACCACCACATAATTCAAAACACCTCACCACCAAGTAATTTAAAACACCTCACCACCAAGTAATTTAAAACACCTCACAGCCATAAAACACGTAATAAAAACACCTCACCACCACGAAATTAAAAACACCTCACCACCACGAAATTAAAAACACCTCACCACCACGAAATTAAAAACACCTCACCACCACGAAATTAAAAACACCTCACCACCACGAAATTAAAAACACCTCACCACCACGAAATTAAAAACACCTCACCACCACGAAATTAAAAACACCTCACCACCACGAAATTAAAAACACCTCACCACCACGAAATTAAAAACACCTCACCACCACGAAATTAAAAACACCTCACCACCACGAAATTGAAAACACCCCACAGCCATCAAACACGTAATAAAAACACCTCACAGCCATAAAACACATAATAAAAACACCTCACAGCCATAAAACATGTAATAAAAACACCTCACCACCACAAAAATAAAAACACCTCACAGCCATAAAACACGTAATAAAAACACCTCACCACCACAAAAATAAAAACACCTCACAGCCATAAAACACGTAATAAAAACACCTCACCACCACAAAAATAAAAACACCTCACAGCCATAAAACACGTAATAAAAACACCTCACCACCACAAAAATAAAAACACCTCACAGCCATAAAACACGTAATAAAAACACCTCACCACCACAAAAATAAAAACACCTCACAGCCATAAAACATGTAATAAAAACACCTCACCACCACAAAAATAAAAACACCTCACAGCTATAAAACACGTAATAAAAACACCTCACAGCCATAAAACACGTAATAAAAACACCTCACCACCACAAAATTAAAAACACCTCACAGCTATAAAACACGTAATAAAAACACCTCACAGCCATAAAACACGTAATAAAAACACCTCACAGCCATAAAACACGTAATAAAAACACCTCACCACCACGAAATTAAAAACACCTCTCAGCCATAAAACACGTAATAAAAACACCTCACAGCCATAAAACACGTAATAAAAACACCTCACCACCACGAAAGTAAAAACACCTCACAGCCATAAAACACGTAATAAAAACACCTCACAGCCATAAAACACGTAATAAAAACACCTCACAGCCACGAAATTTAAAACACCTCACCACCACGTCATTTAAAAACACCTCACCACCAAGTAATTCAAAACACCTCACCACCAAGTAATTAAAAACACCTCACCACCACGTAATTATAAATACCTCACCAGCAATTAATTCAAAACACCTCACCACCATGTGATTTAAAAACACCTCACCACCACGTCATTTAAAAACACCTCACCACCACATAATTCAAAATACCTCACCACCACATGATTCAAAACCACCACAACGTTATTAAAAACACTTCACAACCACGGAAACAAAAGTTTGAGGGAGTCGTTAAGTGAGAACACAGACACTGCCCAGATGTGTAGATATACAGATAAATGACTGTACCCGAGTTGCCGTTTTGTCATGGTTTAAACTAATCATAATTCAAACAATTATTTTGCACAAATGTATTTGTAATATACGTGATATCACATTTTATAAACAATTGAAGTTGAAAAAAAAAAAATTCCCAAAAAAATTTCCCAAAAAAAAAAAAATTTGGAACATTTTTCAAAGACAATACCCTTAGGACATACCGACGGGAGAGATATGTGCATTCCAGAAGTTTGGTACGATTTCACAAAAGTTTGAGAAAGTAGTTCAGTGACAACACAGGACAACACAACACAACACAGGACAGGACAGACGCTGCACAGATATATATATAGATATATATACAGATATATATGTATATATATATAGATATATATACATATATATATATATATATATATATATATATATATATATATATATATATATATATATATATATATATATATATATATTGTTGCGGATATGTGATTTGCATCCATCCATATCCGCTTGTAAATATTCCCCTATTTCCTCAATACTTCCCAACTATCCCCAATCCCCCATTCCCTAGTCCCATTTTCTGTAAACAACACTCTGTAGACCCGACCTCCCCTATTTCCCCCATTAAATGTCGTGCCCAGGTTCACCGCATCTCATGTAAGACAACTATAGGACATCTTGCTAGTTATTCTTAGTCTATGTCAGTTAAGGACTCGTTTCCATTAATTCTGACCCTTCGTTGCACCAGAATGTGATTGTATGGCACCGTTAGGAAGTTTAGGACATCCCAATACCTCCCCGCAGCTCTTCCTCACGGTTCAGCAACAACAACAACAACAACAACAGCAACGGCAGCGGCGGGCGCGGGAAGTGCGCGTCCTCACTCCGGCTTGGTTGGTAGGGGGTGTTGGGAGGGCACCAGGCCTTCCCAACGAGCCGCCATCGAACATGTGCTCGACGGGGTTACCAAATAGGGGCTCCCTGTCAGCTCCTCGTCAAGGGCGGAGCCCGGTAACCCCCGCACCCAATGGAAGCGGCGGACCGGCCCCAGTGGGGCGGAGCCAACCAGCCGAGGGCGTGTCACTCCCCGCTGAGCATGCGCAGGGAGAGGGAGGTGACGTCAGATGCGCGCTGAGCTTGGAGCAAGCAAGACCACCTCCGAGCGCTGTGAGGCCTCCCCGCATCTTCTGGACTGGACCGTGCTTTATCCTGTCCCCGAGCCAAGGTGCACCTTGTGCCATCGAACTACCTGTCCCTCCCTGCCATCAATCCCTGTGTAAGTCAGCCTTGTTTCGTTTGTCTGTGGTCTGTCCGGGAAGAGATAAGATTGTATTTAAGTGCCCATCTCTTCTGTGTCTTTTACCTCACTCTGCCGTGTAATCTACCCCCTTTTCTCCACCACTGTAATTATACCCTCCTCCGGAGGTCTTGAGAACTGTACCCCTTGCGTCGTTTCCTCTTTCCCAGTCGTCGTGTCCTTTCCATCATTGATTTGGCATAGCGCGATTTGGTCAACGTCTGGGTGGAATCGGGGTCTAGTCGGGGAATAACTGTTCGGTCGCGGCAATACCACCGCTCGGTAAATAACATCTAAACCGCGTCCGTAACAATTGGTGTCGAGGAGTGGGATTCGAGGCCCGAACCAAATTTTAAAAAAAACATCTAGGAAAAAAATTTGGTCAAAATTATAAAGTACCGAAATTTGCTTTTGTTTTACAAAAACCCGAATTTTGAAAGTCGCGCTATGGCAGATCAAGACGGCTGGGTTCCGGTAGAGGAGAGTGGGGTAGAATCGACCCAGGACCCCAGGGAAGAAGTGGGGAAAATGGTGGAGGAGAGTAAAGAAGGTGTGGTTGAGGGGGTATCAGGTGCACAAAATGGCGCTCTCGCGCACGTGGTTACAGCGGCACCAAATTTTGCCGCGCCCATGACCGTAGCAGCGGGCTTTGATGTGGGGGACTTCATGGCGCAATTCACCGAGATGCTGAGAATAGAGGGGGAGAAATTGAGTAATAAAATGGAAGCAATAACGAACGGATTGGGAAACCAAATGGAAGCAATAACGAACGGATTGGGAAACCAAATGGAAGCAATAACGAACGGATTGGGAAACCAAATGGAAGCAATAACGAACGGATTGGGAAACCAAATTGAAGCAATAACCAACAGAATGGGTGACCGCATGCAAAAATGTGGGGAGACCATGGATCGCATGGTGGGCGAAAGGGTCCCAGGGGTGCACGAGGAGGTAACGCGGGTCGAGAAGCGCCGGTTGAGCGAAGCGGAGGAAAGCGCGGGTACAATGACGGGGGTAGAAATCGCGACACGGGGTTTGGAAAAGCCGGCGACCGATGAGGTAGAGGGAATTTTATTAAAGCCAACGGTCGTCGAGGGGAACAAAGACAAAGCAGTGCTGGGAATTAAAATTGAAGAGATGACGGAGGTAGCCCGGGAATTGCAGGGAGAAATGGAAAATGTGCAAAGTCCCTGCTCACATCACGATGCTGTGCTTAACCCGAATGGAAGTTTGCAGGTTTTGGTGCAGGGAGGAAGAAGAACCCCGAAGATGAGACGTGCTGTGTATTGTGCTGGGAGATTTTGTAAAAGGATGTTTAGCGACAAAAGAATTGTCACGCGATTGGGATCGATATGGCACCCGGGCGTTGGTGAAGGGTCCCGTGTGAGTAAAAATGGCACGCGTGTGAGGAAAAAGTGTGCGTCGGCGAGTGGGTGTGTTATAACGTGTGGAAGTGAAACCGAGTGCGAGCGAGAATGCACGTCGGGGTGTACGGAGTGTACGTGCGAGGGTGAGAGTGACACGAGGAGTGAGTTGGTGGTGGAGCGGGTGCGAGAATGCACGCTTGGAATGGTTGAGGGTGTGCGAGGAAGCACACCTGAGTTGGTCATGGCGCGAGTGTGGGAGAGCCCATCTGAGCGCGTTAGTGGGTGGATGCCAGAGTGCACGCCCATGGTGAGTGTTACGGAGGACGTAACGGAGGAGAGGTGTGGACCGATGTGTGCGCGAGAGGTGTGGTGTGTAACAGGGAGAGCGTTGGTGGAATGTACGGACGGCGTTGGAACGCCGGGTTTTGTGAGGGTAAAAGGGGCAGCGTATGCGTGTGAGCATGCAGGTGAAGCATCGATGGTAACCGGGTTAGCGGTTAGAGCGACGGATAGCCGATGCGAGCACTCGGGGCGCGGTGTGCTTTGTTGGATGCGAGGCCCGGCGCGGATCGAAGCTGCGTCGTTTCTCTTCGAAGCGTCGTTGCCGATTCGGGCTTGGCCCCGCCCCGCACGGTCGAGTCCGGGCCTTGGCGGGCGAGGTGACCGGTCCGGTTCAAGGGCGAGTGGGAGGAAGCGGAACGGTGCCCCCTCGTGGGGACGGGGTTCCGACCGGGGGAGATTGAGCCATCGGGCCCGGGACCGCAAGGTGCCGCGCCGAGATGGTGCGTGGAACCTCGGCCCAACCAAACCACCTCCCTTGAACCGAAAGCCGGACGGATTCAACCTGCAGGCAACCAAACCACCCGAATTCATTGCTCGGCTTTACGAACCGAGTTTAATGATGTCATGACGCACCGAGGCTAGGATATAGCGGACTGTGATGATGATGGTAGTGATTTGATACGAAATTTATAATAGTGGGTAGAATTGGCAGTAAATGGGAAATTTTTGAATTGGTTGGAATTTGGACGAGCAAAATTGATAGTGGGACCTCCCCGATGTGGTGGGATGGGCAATCCACCATCCCTCACGGCGAGGGGGGGCAAAGGAGCACTAGATTATGGGGTGTATGGCAGTGAAAACTAGCCCGGGTGGGTTAGGATATTGTGTGTAGGGCCCTAGAAGATGACATTAGGCAACGTTAAGATTAGTTAGTGACAAGGATACCTGTAGTGGGGACGCAGGTAGATTAGTGTGGATTATAATGACGAGGGAGCGCAATAGTTTAAAGGGAAGACGGAGGAGCGCGAGTTTTAGAAGGGAGTAGACAGGGCAGATGATGCAGTGTGAACGGAAGTGCTGGTGAGCAGCTTCAAATGAGGCATCGGTGAGGCAATGCTCCGAGGTGTGTGTGAGTGTACAAGTGATGAATGAGAGAGCATTGCGGATGAGTGTCATGGTGAGTAGTGAGTGTTGTGGATCAGCGCGAATGCGCTTGGGGGAGAGAAGGGTGCAGGCGGCACCAAGTATGAGAGCACAGGTGTGCAAGTACAGGTGTGTGAAATATATGGAGCAGAGAATGAGTGGTGTGGAGAGAGTTGGAGTAAGTGGTACGGAGTGGTGTGCATGGTGCGAAGGTGTGGATGGGGGAAGAGTGGACCCCTTTCACGAGTACCCGGGGCGGGTAGTGTAAGTGTTAGGTAGAGGGTATAGGTAAATTGTGGTTGGATATTGCCATCTGTGGTGCGGGTGGAAGAATGGTATTTGGATGGGTGCATCAGTGTTGTGGAAATGGCTAGGCGTGTAGCCTGTTAGTGTGTGTAGTTGGTTTGGGCACTCCACCACTGTGAGGATGTCGGCCAGGTGAGGCCGCAGGTGGGCTCTGGGAGCCGGTAGTTGTGGATGGGGCCCGAGGATCCGGAGGACGGACCCGGGTAGCCCAGTGCCAGAGGGCACCAAGGGGTGACAGAGCCAGGAGGGGCCTTCCCCAGTAGATAGGTTAGGTTAAGGAGCTAGGTATGCTCGGGTGGCAACTGCAGTGGTGGAGGTGTGCAGGTGGGTAGACCTGCTGGGAGAGCTACACGTCACAGCCCAGAAATTGTGCAAGGGCACCGGGAGATGAATCGGGGGAGTGAGACCCCAAATTGAGAAGCACCACAGTTTGGTCAATGGGAATTGGTTTTTAGAACCCAGAGTGTAAGTTGGCCAATGGATTGGCAGGGAGAGACCCCGGGTAGTGTAAAGTGTGTTAATGTCATTTAGAGGATAGTTAGGATTGAAGTCTCCTCGCACCATCTACATGCACTCACCTGAGATGACGTACCTCCACACCATGCCATGTTTTGTTATTTTATTGTGCAGTTGTTTGGAATGTGAGACGCATCATGACGTGGGTGTGACATTGTGCTTGATGTTCCATCTCTTCCTCCTTATGAGGATTGATGACGAATTGGGTGATGGCAAATTTTGGCTAGAGGGATTGTGGTGACGAATTTGGTGTAAGGGAAATGTGGGGAAGACGTGACAGTAGCGACGAATTTGTAAATGTGTAGATTTTGTAAATATGGGGTAAGGGCAAGGGTAGTGTAGGTGACAGGGGGGGGTGACGTACGGTAGGGACGAGCTTTCTCATTTCGCTCTCCGTACGCATTTCGCCTTGCATTGCCTTATTGACGTGTACCCTTGTGACCTTACCCCTCGCTCATTTGTCTTTCCCCTTTTTTCTCCCACATGACCTGTGCGCCATTGGGCGCCGAGGGGAGCATGCGTGAGTCGGCCATTGTGCGCCCGGAACTCTCAGAACCAGCTGTCTGCATCGATGCACCACATTATGGACCACATGTCTGTGGCCGAGCACCACTTATGGACCCCATGGGTTGGGGCATGGCCCCTCTGCTGGAACCGGCCATGAGGGCCCGAAATCTTGCTGGCGGACCTTGGCCACAGGGCACCGATGCCCCACAGGTGAACCACACTAGTCGGCCCTGTGGGCCATAAATAAATAAAAATGGACACGTTGGGTGCATTTCATTTTATGTTCAAATAGGCCGCCAGTAAGAAAATGAAAGGAAATGACAACATCTGGAAGAAAGTAAATAGCCAGCAGAGGGAGCCGAAGAGCAAGAGACCACCTGCAGGGTTAGGGGTTGTTGGTTTATTTTTATTATTGAACATTGACGAACTATGATGACTGGGCACCGATTGGTGCCTGAGGGTGTATTGGTGCGTTTTGGCTGCTTTCATGGTGCATTGATGCAGAGCAGACTGTCTCCCCCCCCAGAAAGAACAATCACAGGTCCTGGGTTAGTCTTGTAAATAAAGTAGCGTCAATTGTAAATAATGCTCCCTACCGGCTGTATGTTTAGTTTGAGGATGCTTTCCGCGATTCGGTTATCCTGTGGGTGTGTTTCTGTTAGGAGAAGGGTGCAACGTCGCAGGGGGACATATTTACTCATTTGTGAACACCTGTAAAACTGTCGCACTCAGGGTTGAGTTAATAGTAGAGGGAACTACATCTGAGTGCCACACTAAAGTAGGTAAAAATTTATCGGGTCGGGTCGCCCCGAGGTAGAGAAGGGTGCAATGTTGCGGATATGGGATTTGCATCCATCCATATCCGCTTGTAAATATTCCCCTATTTCCTCAATACTTCCCAACTATCCCCAATCCCCCATTCCCTAGTCCCATTTTCTGTAAACAACACTCTGTAGACCCGACCTCCCCCTATTTCCCCCATTAAATGTCGTGCCCAGGTTCACCGCATCTCATGTAAGACAACTATAGGACATCTTGCTAGTTATTCTTAGTCTATGTCAGTTAAGGACTCGTTTCCATTAATTCTGACCCTTCGTTGCACCAGAATGTGATTGTATGGCACCGTTAGGAAGTTTAGGACCTCCCAATACCTCCCCGCAGCTCTTCCTCACGGTTCAGCAACAACAACAACAACAACAACAGCAACGGCAGCGGCGGGCGCGGGAAGTGCGCGTCCTCACTCCGGCTTGGTTGGTAGGGGGTGTTGGGAGGGCACCAGGCCTTCCCAACGAGCCGCCATCGAACATGTGCTCGACGGGGTTACCAAATAGGGGCTCCCTGTCAGCTCCTCGTCAAGGGCGGAGCCCGGTAACCCCCGCACCCAATGGAAGCGGCGGACCGGCCCCAGTGGGGCGGAGCCAACCAGCCGAGGGCGTGTCACTCCCCGCTGAGCATGCGCAGGGAGAGGGAGGTGACGTCAGATGCACGCTGAGCTTGGAGCAAGCAAGACCACCTCCGAGCGCTGTGAGGCCTCCCCGCATCTTCTGGACTGGACCGTGCTTTATCCTGTCCCCGAGCCAAGGTGCACCTTGTGCCATCGAACTACCTGTCCCTCCCTGCCATCAATCCCTGTGTAAGTCAGCCTTGTTCCGTTTGTCTGTGGTCTGTCCGGGAATAGATAAGATTGCATTTAAGTGCCCATCTCTTCTGTGTCTTTTACCTCACTCTGCCGTGTAATCTACCCCCTTTTCTCCACCACTGTAATTATACCCTCCTCCGGAGGTCTTGAGAATTGTACCCCTTGCGTCGTTTCCTCTTTCCCAGTCGTCGTGTCCTTTCCATCATTGATTTGGCATAGCGCGATTTGGTCAACGTCTGGGTGAATCGGGTGAGTTGGGGAAGAATCGGGGGAACTGTTAGGTCGCGGCAATACCACCGCTCGGTAAATAACATCTAAACCGCGGCCGTAACAATATATATATATAGATATATATATATATATTGTTGCGGATATGGGATTTGCATCCATCCATATCCGCTTGTAAATATTCCCCTATTTCCTCAATACTTCCCAACTATCGCCAATCCCCCATTCCCTAGTCCCATTTTCTGTAAACAACACTCTGTAGACCCGACCTCCCCCTATTTCCCCCATTAAATGTCGTGCCCAGGTTCACCGCATCTCATGTAAGACAACTATAGGACATCTTGCTAGTTATTCTTAGTCTATGTCAGTTAAGGACTCGTTTCCATTAATTCTGACCCTTCGTTGCACCAGAATGTGATTGTATGGCACCGTTAGGAAGTTTAGGACCTCCCAATACCTCCCCGCAGCTCTTCCTCATGGTTCAGCAACAACAACAACAACAGCAACGGCGGCGGCGTGCACAGGGAGTGCGCGTCCTCACTCCGGCTTGGTTGGTAGGGGGTGTTGGGAGGGCATGAGGCCTTCCCAACGAGCCGCCATCGAACATGTGCTCGACGGGGTTACCAAATAGGGGCTCCCTGTCAGCTCCTCGTCAAGGGCGGAGCCCGGTAACCCCCGCACCCAATGGAAGCGGCGGACCGGCCCCAGTGGGGCGGAGCCAACCAGCCGAGGGCGTGTCACTCCCCGCTGAGCATGCGCAGGGAGAGGGAGGTGACGTCAGATGCACGCTGAGCTTGGAGCAAGCAAGACCACCTCCGAGCGCTGTGAGGCCTCCCCGCATCTTCTGGACTGGACCGTGCTTTATCCTGTCCCCGAGCCAAGGTGCACCTTGTGCCATCGAACTACCTGTCCCTCCCTGCCATCAATCCCTGTGTAAGTCAGCCTTGTTCCGTTTGTCTGTGGTCTGTCCGGGAATAGATAAGATTGCATTTAAGTGCCCATCTCTTCTGTGTCTTTTACCTCACTCTGCCGTGTAATCTACCCCCTTTTCTCCACCACTGTAATTATACCCTCCTCCGGAGGTCTTGAGAACTGTACCCCTTGCGTCGTTTCCTCTTTCCCAGTCGTCGTGTCCTTTCCATCATTGATTTGGCATAGCGCGATTTGGTCAACGTCTGGGTGAATCGGGTGAGTTGGGGAAGAATCGGGGGAACTGTTAGGTCGCGGCAATACCACCGCTCGGTAAATAACATCTAAACCGCGGCCGTAACAATATATATATATATAGATATATATATATATTGTTGCGGATATGGGATTTGCATCCATCCATATCCGCTTGTAAATATTCCCCTATTTCCTCAATACTTCCCAACTATCGCCAATCCCCCATTCCCTAGTCCCATTTTCTGTAAACAACACTCTGTAGACCCGACCTCCCCCTATTTCCCCCATTAAATGTCGTGCCCAGGTTCACCGCATCTCATGTAAGACAACTATAGGACATCTTGCTAGTTATTCTTAGTCTATGTCAGTTAAGGACTCGTTTCCATTAATTCTGACCCTTCGTTGCACCAGAATGTGATTGTATGGCACCATTAGGAAGTTTAGGACCTCCCAATACCTCCCCGCAGCTCTTCCTCACGGTTCAGCAACAACAACAACAACAACAACAGCAACGGCGGCGGCGTGCACAGGGAGTGCGCGTCCTCACTCCGGCTTGGTTGGTAGGGGGTGTTGGGAGGGCATGAGGCCTTCCCAACGAGCCGCCATCGAACATGTGCTCGACGGGGTTACCAAATAGGGGCTTCCTGTCAGCTCCTCGTCAAGGGCGGAGCCCGGTAACCCCCGCACCCAATGGAAGCGGCGGACCGGCCCCAGGGGGGCGGAGCCAACCAGCCGAGGGCGTGTCACTCCCCGCTGAGCATGCGCAGGGAGAGGGAGGTGATGTCAGATGCGCGCTGAGCTTGGAGCAAGCAAGACGTACCCTCTGAGCGCTGTGAGGCCTCCCCGCATCTCTGGACTGGACCGTGCTTTATCCTGTCCCCGAGCCAAGGTGCACCATGTGCTATCGACTACCTGTCCCTTCCTGCCATCAATCCCTGTGTAAGTCAGCCTTGTTCCGTTTGTCTGTGGTCTGTCCGGGAATAGATAAGATTGCATTTAAGTGCCCATCTCTTCTGTGTCTTTTACCTCACTCTGCCGTGTAATCTACCCCCTTTTCTCCACCACTGTAATTATACCCTCCTCCGGAGGTCTTGAGAACTGTACCCCTTGCGTCGTTTCCTCTTTCCCAGTCGTCGTGTCCTTTCCATCATTGATTTGGCATAGCGCGATTTGGTCAACGTCTGGGTGAATCGGGTGAGTTGGGGAAGAATCGGGGGAACTGTTAGGTCGCGGCAATACCACCGCTCGGTAAATAACATCTAAACCGCGGCCGTAACAATATATATATATATAGATATATATATATATTGTTGCGGATATGGGATTTGCATCCATCCATATCCGCTTGTAAATATTCCCCTATTTCCTCAATACTTCCCAACTATCGCCAATCCCCCATTCCCTAGTCCCATTTTCTGTAAACAACACTCTGTAGACCCGACCTCCCCCTATTTCCCCCATTAAATGTCGTGCCCAGGTTCACCGCATCTCATGTAAGACAACTATAGGACATCTTGCTAGTTATTCTTAGTCTATGTCAGTTAAGGACTCGTTTCCATTAATTCTGACCCTTCGTTGCACCAGAATGTGATTGTATGGCACCATTAGGAAGTTTAGGACCTCCCAATACCTCCCCGCAGCTCTTCCTCACGGTTCAGCAACAACAACAACAACAACAACAGCAACGGCGGCGGCGTGCACAGGGAGTGCGCGTCCTCACTCCGGCTTGGTTGGTAGGGGGTGTTGGGAGGGCATGAGGCCTTCCCAACGAGCCGCCATCGAACATGTGCTCGACGGGGTTACCAAATAGGGGCTTCCTGTCAGCTCCTCGTCAAGGGCGGAGCCCGGTAACCCCCGCACCCAATGGAAGCGGCGGACCGGCCCCAGGGGGGCGGAGCCAACCAGCCGAGGGCGTGTCACTCCCCGCTGAGCATGCGCAGGGAGAGGGAGGTGATGTCAGATGCGCGCTGAGCTTGGAGCAAGCAAGACGTACCCTCTGAGCGCTGTGAGGCCTCCCCGCATCTCTGGACTGGACCGTGCTTTATCCTGTCCCCGAGCCAAGGTGCACCATGTGCTATCGACTACCTGTCCCTTCCTGCCATCAATCCCTGTGTAAGTCAGCCTTGTTCCGTTTGTCTGTGGTCTGTCTGGGATAAGATAAGACGGTAATTAAGTGCCCATCTCTTCTGTGTCTTTACCTCACTACCTTGTAATCTACCCCCTTTTCTCCACCACTGTAATTATACCCTCCTCCGGAGGTCTTGAGAACTGTACCCCTTGCGTCGTTTCATCTATCCCAGTCGTTGTGTCCTTTCCATCATTGATTTAGCATAGCGCGATTTGGTCAACGTCTGGGTGGAATCGGGGTCTAGTCGGGGAATAACTGTTCGGTCGCGGTCATACCAACCGCTCGGTCAAAATAACATCTAAACCGCGTCCGTAACAATTGGTGTCGAGGAGTGAGATTCGAGGCCCGAACCAAATTTTTTTTTTAAACATCTAGAAAAAAATTTGGTCAAAATTATAAAGTCACCGAAATTTGATTTTGTTTTACAAAAAAACCCGAATTTTGAAAGTCGCGCTATGGCAGATCAAGACGGCTGGGTTCCGGTAGAGGAGAGTGAGGCAGGGTCGATCCAGGACCAAATTGAGGGACATGAGGAGAGCGAAGCTGTGAGGGCGGCAGGTTCGCAAAATGGCGTCCTCGCGCACGAGGTTACGGGCGCGCAAAATGGCGCCTCGCAGATGGCTACGGCGGCCGCGCCCGCTGCACAAGTGGGAGGGATTGACATGCAGGCCCTCATTGCGCAGCTACAGGCAGCTGTACAGATGAGTATGGGGAGCCAAATTGAGCGACTGGGTGAGCGATTGGAGGGCCAAATGGGGGTAATGAGGGACGAAGCGAGGGGTACCGGTGAGGGATTAGACAAGAAATTTGAGGGATTAGACAAGAAATTTGAGGGATTAGACAAGAAATTTGAGGGATTAGACAAGAAATTTGAGGGGTTAGACAATGGGATAGAAGGGGTGAAACATGGGTTAACGGGGGTAGAAAACAGAATGGCCGCTCAAGAGAATCAAATGGAAGGGATGAAAAAGGGGTTAGAGGGGTTAGAAACTAGTATGGAAGGCAAATTGAGGGACATGAGGGACCAAGCGGAAAGGGAAGTTAAACAAATGGGGCAGCAGATAGAGGGGGTCAGAATGGGGGTAGAAACTAAATTGGATGCTCACAGGGAGGAAATGGAGCAGATGAGGGTGGCATCTGGGCAGGAGATGCAAGTGATGGGAGAAGAGATCAGAAGAGGAATGAGTGAGGAGGTCGGAGGAGTGCGCGAGGAGGTGAGGCACTGTAAGGAGCGCATGGAGAAGGAGGTGAGAAAGGGGACTGTAAAATTGCAAGGTGGTATAGAGGAGTTGACGCTGGGAGTAGAACAACTGACAGTGGGACAAAAGGAGTTGGGGGCCAGGTAAAGAAGAACACAGCGGTAATAGAGGGTTTAAAATCGACACAGAAGGAGATGAAAAAGGACGTAGGGGTAATTAAAAAAGAGTGTCAGACGGTACATGAGGACCTGACGAGGAAAATGAACAAGGTGGTAGCGGTGATGGAGGTTAAAGAGCGGGAGGTGCGGGAGCACATAGAAAAAAATAAGGTGGAGTTAGAGGAAGAACTTAAGGGGGCGCACGAGGAGATGAAGGAGGTGAAGCAGAAATTAGACGAAGTGGAAGAAGGGGTGAGCGAAATTAAGAAGCGACGGAGAGAGGATAAGAAAGAGATCAAAGAGGAAGTGAAAGAATTGGTCCAAAGTCTGTGTTCGGATCGTGATGATGTGCTCATTAACCGGATGAGGGATTCGCAGGTGATGGAGGAGAAGCGAAGAGAAAGAGGACCGGTGTAAGTGGTGACCAATATGGTCGTGCGTATGATGTGCCAGGTGATTTAATAAGCTTGGGGGTCGAGATGGACCCGGATGTTCGTGAGTGCGCTGTCAAGAATGGAGGTGAAAGTAGTGAGAGTGACACGGAGCGTGAGTTGGTTGTGACAGGTGAGCGAGGATGTACACCTGGAATGGAAGGATGCACACCTGGAATGGTAGAGCGTGTGTGGGAATGCACACTTGAGTTGGTCGTGAGGCACGTGGTTGGGTGTGCGAGTGAGAGCACACCTGTGATTGTCACAGAGGAGGTGACCGAGGAAGGGGCGCGAAGAGGTGTATTGGTGAGGTGTGCGAGCGACGAATGTGTGCCAAGGTGTTCGGTGGTCAGGTGTGTGACCAAGTCTGTGAGTGGAATGAGTGTACCTGGGTGTGTAAGAGAAGGTGCAATGACCAAGAGCAGGGAAACGGCTGGATGTATGAGCAAGAAAGGGGTAGCGTATGCGTGTAAGCATGCAGGTGAGGCATCGACGGTAACCGGGTTAGCGGTTAGAGCGACTTATAGCCGAATCGGGCCCTCGGTGCGTGCCAGGCTTCGCGTGCCGCGAGAACCAGCGGGGATCCGAGCCACGGCGGGTTCGAAAGGACCGCCGTACGCGATCCACGCTGGGCCTCGCTTTGAACGGCCGCGTCCGTGCTCCACTAGGCGGAGCGGGCAGCCCGATAGGAAGGGTCGTCATGGCGACCACTTTTTGTTGAGGCAGTCCGGCAGGTCGAGATCGGGCCATGGGATGGCTCCGTGCCGAGATGGTGCGTGGGACCTCGGCCCGGGTAAACTTCCTTCCCTGCACCGAATGCGGGACGTATCCAGCCGCTGGCACCAAACAACCCGCATTCATGGCTTGGCTGTACGAAGCCGAGCTTTAGAAGTGAATTGGCGCACCGAGAGGCATTAGTAAGTAGACTGTAATGACGAGGATAGTGTTTTGGCCCCGAAATTAGAAAAACAAAATTTGATGATTGGCAAAGGATTGGCAGTAATGATTGGCAGATGATGGGTAGTGATTGGCAAATTTTTGATTTGTTGAAATTTGATGTGCAAAATTGGTAGTGGGAGATGCCCGATGTGGTAGGATGGCAACTCTGTCATCCCTCACAAATGGGGGGCAGAAGCACTAGTTTATGGGGTTTATGGCAGTGAAAACTAGCCTGGGTGGGTTAGGATATTGTGTGTAGGGATCTAGCGAAGATGACATTAGGTAACGTTAAGGTTAGTTAGTGACAAGGATACCTGTAGAGGGGACGCAGGTAGATTAGAGTGGATGATAATGACGAGGGAGCGCAATAGTTTAAAGGGACGACTGGGAAGCGCAAGTTTCAGAGGGGAGTAGTTAGATGAGATGATGCTGTGTGAGAACTGGACAGGTGTGTGGAGCAGTGTATGAGTAGTGAGTGTTGTGGATCAGCACGAATGCGCTTGGGGGAGAGAAGGGTGCAGGCAGCACCAAGTATGAGAGCACAGGTGTGCAAGTGCAGGTGTGTGGAATATATGGAGCAGAGAATGAGTGGTGTGGAGAGAGTTGGAGTAAGTGGTACGGAGTGGTGTGCATGGTGCGAAGGTGTGGATGGGGGAAGAGTGGATCCCTTTTCACGAGTACCCGGGGAGGGTAGTTTAAAGAATAGTTAGAAGGTATAGGTAAATTGTGGTTGGATATTGGCATTTGTGGTGCGGTTGCAGAATGGTATTGTGGATGGGTGCATTGGTGTGGTGAAATTGGCTGGTCGTGTGGCCTGTTAGTATGAGTGTGAATGGTTGGGCACTCCGCCACTGTTAGATGTTGGCCAGGTGAGGCCGCAGGTGGGCTCTGGGAGCCGTTAGTGTCAGTGGGTGCCTGAGGATCCCGGGTGTGGATCGGGCAGCCCGTGCCAGAGAGGGCACTGAGGGGGTGAGAGTGCGAGAGGGCCTTCCCCAGTTAGTTAGGTTAGGGTGAGGAGCAGGTGAACTCGGTAGGCAACAACAGTGGTGGAGGTGTGCAGGTGGGCGGACCAGCTGGGAGCGTCACACGACCCAGCCACCGAAATTGTGCGGGGGCACCGAGTGTTGAATCGGGGGAGTGAGACCCCGAATTGAGAAGCACCACAGTTTGGTCAATGGGAATTGGTTTTTAGAACCCATAGTGTAAGTTGGCCAATGGATTGGCAGGGAAAGACCCCGGGTAATGTAAAGTTGTTAAAGTCATTTAGGAAATAGTTAGGATTGATGAACCTGTCGCACCATACGCAGCCACTTACGTGAGGTGGTGATGATGACTCCACACCTGTGTTCCTTTGTTCTGTGTTGCAGGAAATGAGAATTGCTGTTTGGATTTGTGAGACGCATCACGACGTGGATGAGACATTGGGGTGATTCCATCTCTCCCTCCTTAGGAGGGACTGATGATGAATTGGTGATGGCAGATTTTGATGTTGAGTTGGAGATGGCAGATTTTGATGAGAGTTGGAAATGGCAAATTTGATTGGTTAGGAGGGAGAGAAGACGAATTTGGTTTATGGGAGGAACGGGGAAGACAGTAGGGACGTTTGTTTGATGTGTAAAGTAGATGTTTATGGGTAGTGTTGTGTTTTGTGGATACAGTAAGGGGTAAGGGAGGGGCAATGTAGGTTACCTGGTGGCGGGGGGGGCGTACGGTAGGAACGTACCTGTCTCACCTGGTTCCCATGTGCCCCCAGTGTGCATTACCTTGTATTGCATGCACTTTTGTGCCCTTACCACCTTACTCACTTGTCTTCTTTTGTCTCCCACCTCCGAGGATCTGGCTTTGGGGCAGAGAGAGAGGAGAGAGAGGTGCTGGCTCCGCAGTTGTGGGCCTGTACTTCCGCTGCTTGCTGCCTGGATCGATACACCATATGGACCGCAATTTTTGTGGCCGCCCACAATGGACCGCAGTTCTTTTGCGGTCAAGCACCACCCGTGGATGGACCTCTGGGTCAACGTGGCACCTATGCCATGCAGGTGAACCACTTTTAGTTGGCCCCCCTGACGGCCACAATTCAGAAATGGACGCGGTTGGTGCCTTTCTTTATTTCTAAAGAAGCCAGAAGGCCAAGTGCACTCCATGAAGGCAAGACCAGCGGCAGAACATCGGCCGGCTGCGACACCACCGGTGACCATGGACACTTAATTGTGCATTTTTATTGAACACTTTATTGGTGCACTGGATGGTGCTGACTGTGCGTATGGGGTGGTGCTTTTGTTGCTTGGACGGGGTGCTCTGCACATTATTAAAGGCCGTAGGGCCACAGGGCACTCGTGGGTTAGTGTATCGATGCTGGCATGCGTGCTCTCCCTATGCATAACATCTGCATGTGTTCCTCAAAGAACAGGTCCTGGATCGTAGTGTAAATATCAGTCTTGTATAAATGATGCTCCCTACCGGCTGTATGTTTAGTTTGAGGATGCTTTCCGCGATTCGGTTATCCTGTGGGTGTGTTTCTGTTAGGAGAAGGGTGCAACGTCGCAGGGGGACATATTTACTCATTTGTGAACATCTGTAAAACTGTCGCACTCAGGGTTGAGTTAATAGTAGAGGGAACTACATCTGAGTGCCACACTAAAGTAGGTAAAAATTTATCGGGTCGGGTCGCCCCGAGGTAGAGAAGGGTGCAATGTTGCGGATATGGGATTTGCATCCATCCATATCCGCTTGTAAATATTCCCCTATTTCCTCAATACTTCCCAACTATCCCCAATCCCCCATTCCCTAGTCCCATTTTCTGTAAACAACACTCTGTAGACCCGACCTCCCCCTATTTCCCCCATTAAATGTCGTGCCCAGGTTCACCACATCTCATGTAAGACAACTATAGGACATCTTGCTAGTTATTCTTAGTCTATGTCAGTTAAGGACTCGTTTCCATTAATTCTGACCCTTCGTTGCACCAGAATGTGATTGTATGGCACCGTTAGGAAGTTTAGGACCTCCCATTACCTCCCCGCAGCTCTTCCTCATGGTTCAGCAACAACAACAACAACAACAGCAACGGCGGCGGCGTGCACAGGGAGTGCGCGTCCTCACTCCGGCTTGGTTGGTAGGGGGTGTTGGGAGGGCATGAGGCCTTCCCAACGAGCCGCCATCGAACATGTGCTCGACGGGGTTACCAAATAGGGGCTCCCTGTCAGCTCCTCGTCAAGGGCGGAGCCCGGTAACCCCCGCACCCAATGGAAGCGGCGGACCGGCCCCAGGGGGGCGGAGCCAACCAGCCGAGGGCGTGTCACTCCCCGCTGAGCATGCGCAGGGAGAGGGAGGTGACGTCAGATGCGCGCTGAGCTTGGAGCAAGCAAGACGTACCCTCCGAGTGCTGTGAGGCCTCCCCGCATCTCTGGACTGGACCGTGCTTTATCCTGTCCCCGAGCCAAGGTGCACCTTGTGCTATCGACTACCTGTCCCTTCCTGCCATCAATCCCTGTGTAAGTCAGCCTTGTTCCGTTTGTCTGTGGTCTGTCTGGGATAAGATAAGACTGTAATTAAGTGCCCATCTCTTCTGTGTCTTTACCTCACTACCTTGTAATCTACCCCCTTTTCTCCACCACTGTAATTATACCCTCCTCCGGAGGTCTTGAGAACTGTACCCCTTGCGTCGTTTCATCTATCCCAGTCGTTGTGTCCTTTCCATCATTGATTTAGCATAGCGCGATTTGGTCAACGTCTGGGTGGAATCGGGGTCTAGTCGGGGAATAACTGTTCGGTCGCGGTCATACCAACCGCTCGGTCAAAATAACATCTAAACCGCGTCCGTAACAATATATATATATATATATATATATATATATATATATATATATATATATATATATATATATATATATATATATATATATATATATATATATATATATATATATATATATATATATATATACATACATATATATATATACATATACATATACATATATACATACATAAATACATACATACATATACATATAAACATTCATATAAACACATGTATACATACATATATACATACATATACTGTATATATATATACATATATATACATACATAAATACATATACATACATAATACATATACATAAATACATACATATATACATACATAAACATATTGTTACGGGCTCCTCCCCGACCCCCTGGTCACGGTGTACCTCCGAGCCCCGAGAGGAGTCATGGCAGAAAAATGTGTTATTCTGTATGTCAAAGATCAATGGAGAAGCCACCCCAATTGTTGCTCACAAACAAATATTGTATTAAGATCACACAAGAATAACAGTACAACAATAATAGTAATCAAAAGTACAATCAATATGTCCTATGATGGTACCATCAGTTTTGTAATATACTAGGGCATGCCCGTACTATATATATGCCCGTACTATATATATATCTAAAATTATATCCCCCCCCTCTATTTACATGAAATGGTTTGGTCCATTCGCAACGCCAAAGCGAACGGCGAACGGCTTGCGAGTACGGTGACAATCCCCCCCCCTCTATTTACATGAAATGGTTTGGTCCATTCGCAACGACCACAGAACCCCCCCCCCCCCCCCCCCCTCTATTTACATGAAATGGTTTGGCCCATTCGCAACGCCAAAGCGAACGGCGAACGGCTAAATCGCCATAGCTCGGTAACTACTTGTCCGATTAATTTAAAACCTTGAAAAGGCACATCCTCGGGTCCCCAGCAATATACCTGGCAAGTTTCAAGTATATCGGACCGGTAGTTGTCGAGAAACAGCGGTCACAGACAAACATACATACAAACATACATACAAACATACACACAGAGATTAGTGGAATTATAGATAGATAACTCACTGTGCTCCAAGTGAGTGAAACAAGAACATCCCCAATGTCTCTTATTCCCGGCTTCAAGCCCAAAGTTGATTTGCTCCAGCGATCGCCAGAACGATATCCAATCGAGACCAGAATCCCGTGCGGATGGCAAGTACAGTCACACAGCCCAAAAGCTGCACAAAGGCGCCCTCAATGCGACTGAGAAATCACACCCTCGGGTATGGACTTTCACGGCTCACAGTCGGCGAACCGCAAATTAATCTTCAAAAGCCACGGTGCACACACACACACCAGATACGTCTGAAAGCGGTGAAAACGGCTGACGAAGCAAAGAAACCTTGCTCGACGTGCAAAGCACGCGAGTCAAAATGGCCGACGACCCGTTCTTGAGACGTCACGGCCCGACGATAATTCTCCTCAGAATCCACCACCAAAAACCTGACACGCAGGTTGATCGGTCACAGCGATGACAACTCTGTCGTAGGGATCCCTTTCCCAGGAAACCCGAAAGTTCGCTAGTGACTCCCGTTCGACAACGTTCGCTTCAGAACTCGGAGCAACTCGGCTTTCTTGTCCGACTCACTCTCTCCGCCCTCTTTTTTCCTCTTCTTCCTCTTCGTCATCCGGTTCCCGATCCGGTTTCCTGTTTCTTTTAACATTAACTTTTTTACCTTTTGAAAACAGTTCATGAACAATAAACCTTTTGAACACAATAATAGTACATGGAATCAGAAATATTTACAGTGGATGCAAACCACCACAACGGAAGTGACGAATCCGTAACAATATATACATACATAAATACATATATACATACATAAACACATACATAAATACATATATACATACATAAATACATATACATATACACAATAATATATACATATACATATGTACTCATACCTACATGAATATTTTCCCCACATAGACATCTCTCCAATGTGCGCATTCGGAATACTGAACAGGTTGGCAGGATAGCCATATATCTGTCCAGCCTGGGTTCAAAGCTCAACCCACTATAAACTGTCATCCCGGTGTTTCACAGGTAGGGCGGATCATTATCATCTATACAAATTCCTAAGATGAACGTCAAACTGAACATCCCGTCTGCCAGCATTCATTGGTGGACGTTAACGAGCCCACGGTGGTCTTCGTGTAGAGTAGGTGCGCTATTGCTAGCAGCCAAATTACACATTCCGCTCTAACCTGGAGGAGGCAATGCATCAGCAGCACAGCGGCAACCCCATAAAATGATGATACTCGCAGTGATGTGCTGCATATTAAAAGAGGAAGAGGAAGAATAAAAGGTGAGACAAGAATGGCGGGAACAGGGCATCTTGCCCACTTTTCCTACCAAACTCAAGGATTAAAAAATAAATAAATCTAAACTGACAAATTGTCTTCCCTCTCAACTCCTCCAGATGTTATAAATAATAATATTTTATCAGGTTGGAAGGAAAGTCTGTAGCCCAGATGTGTATAGAAACGTTTAGTTTAGGTTTGAATGATGACCAGCTATAAACTTCCGTCCTGGTGTTTCACATGTTGGCAGACACATGAACGTCGGGCCATCCCTCGGACAGACGTGAAGCCGGAATACCGTCCGCCAGCACCGGTCGTTGCTACACGTTAAAGATTCCTCGGTGTCTTTCGCCAAGAGCAGTTGAGTTATCGCCGGCACGCTGAAGGAATTACAAATTCCTGTGCACCTTCAAGTCCATGATGATCATGATAATTTCCATACTTGTGAACACCTCGAAGCTTTGTAGAGTGCGGGCCTCTCTCATCATTATCATTGTACAACGCTCCTTTCCTATGCCATCTCCAGGCGCTGCATGACGTCATTGCCGGGCACCGAAGGGGGCCTGGCGATGACGCACACTGAAAGGGAGTACTCAGTTTTCACTCTGGCTGTTTGTTTTCTTGTTTTCTTGTTTGTTTGTTTGTCAGCGCGATATCTCAGCCATCATTTGAGCTAGGAAGCTGAAATTTGGACATGATAATGACCAAATGATTTGGCTGTAAGGGCTGTTTTTGATTTATTGATTAATCAATTAATCGATTAATTATTTAATTATCCGATTAATGACGATTTTTTTTTTAAAGTTACAGATTCGAATGAAATGGTGGGGGTCTATGTGTTCTATGAGCGAATTGATTCATTATTTTTTAAATGATTATTATTTATTTATTTTCATTATTAATCATTTATTTATTTTCTTTCTCATCTGGGCAATATCTCAGGCACCTTTTGAGCTAGGAAGCTGATATTTGGACATCACAATGACCAAGTGATTTGGCTGTAAAGGGTATTCTTGATTTGTTGATTAATCAATTCATTAATTATTTATTTTTATTAATGACTTTATTAATTACATTTCTAAAAGTTACATCTTCGGATGAAGCACTAGTGGTTTAGTTATGCTATTAGACAATTGATTAAGAAAATATTTTATGACAATCTTGTATTGATTTTAATTATTCAATTAATCAAGCAATTATTGTACACCTCTCCCTCCCAATGCAGTCTCTTTGAGCTGCACCGCGGTACTGCCGGGCGCCGGAGGTGCCCCGGCAATGCCGCGCTGTAGGATATTTAATTATTTGGAATGGGGGCGGTGTACTTTGAATGTATCTGTACTTGTTAGATATTTTATTACTGTTATTATTTGATGTAATTGCATCGATTTTATTAACGGATACAATTTTCAAATGATGTTTCGTTTTAAGTGGCTTCATCTCTGCACGAAGTGTATAAATTACAGCGAATTGTTAATTAATTCAGATCGTTACCATCACGCCACAAGGTAATACTTAATATATCGCTGGAAAGACAAGTTGTGACACTGTGTGTTGAAAGGTGATCGCGGATGGAATGAAAGAGTGTTGGTTAGGAATGACGGTTATGATATATCCTGTTCAAAAAAATTAATAAAATATAAAAAATACCTATGGCACTGCGCACATTTGTACAACAAATGAAAACTGGGGGAGAAGTGAAGAACTAAATGTTGCGTCATCGTCGGACCGAGGTCTTCACCTGATGACGATTACGAGGGGACACGACGGGCGAATTTAAATTGCCCAAAATGTGATGACATATAATAGCGGAAGACTTTATGAGAGTGCACATCTGTAGTTTAGCCGTAGGTGACATTTGGAAGACTCTACGGAGGGGAGAAGGTAATTTACCTGGGCAGGGAATTTGAACAAAGCGATACGATATGTACGAGGTGCGTTCAAATATATTTCGGATCGAGATCCAAGACACGGCAACCTTTTACTTAATAGCTTCTAAACATTTAAATATGAGTAAAAAAAAGGATTTTTATTAATATATCATGTATATATAATTTAAATATACTTTGCTCATTTCGCTGCTTTTGTTCAAGTCTTGGTCATAGAGCATTTTGAATATCTCTCGTGTAAGACGTTGAGTGCTCAAGAGAAACCGACGGCGATATACAGGATCTTTCAAAATTCAAGAATCATAAAAAATATTATTATTTTATTTTATGACCGACGCCACAGAAGGTGGGCGGAGGTTGTGTTTTCCACCCTTGTCTGTCTTTCTGTGAGCAGGATATATCAAAAGGTTGTGGACGGATTCGGACGAAACTTGGTGGACAGATTCGGTGTGTGACAAGGATGAAATTATTAGATTTTGTTGAACATACGGATCCGTTATAAAAAAAATTTTTTAAACTGATTCTTTTAAATTGAGAGGTGGAGCCAAAAACGATATCTCAAAAAGTTGTGGACGAATTATGACAAAACTGAGTGGATGAGTTGGTTAGGTGACAATAACCTATCAGTGGGATATAAAACAAACTGTTCAGCCTGGCGGAGGTATGTGCTCTACCGATTGTTGTTCAAGTTTATTTTTTGCACACCACTCCTTTCCTAAGCCATCTGCAGGTGCTGCATAACGTCATTGCCGGGCACCGAAGGGGGCTTGGCAATGGCACACGCTGAAAGGGAGTACTCAGTTTTCACTCTGGTTGTTTGTTTGTTTTCTTGTTTGTTTTGTTTGTCAAGGTGATATTTGGACATGCCAATGACAAAGTGATTTGGCTGTAAAAGCTATTTTTGATTTATTGATTAATCAATTAATCGATTAATGACTAATTTTATTTCATTTTAAGTTAGAGATTCGGATGAAATGGTGGTGGTTTATGTATTCTACTGGCCAATTGATTAATTATTAATTTTTTTATGATTTTATTTTCATTATTAGTCATTTATTTATTTTCTTTTTCATCTGGGCAATATCTCAGGTACCATTTGAGCTCGGAAGCTGATATTTGGACACGACAGTGACCAAGTGATGTGGCTATAAAATATATTTTTGATTTCTTGATGAATCAATTAATCGATTTATAATTTATTGATTTATCAATTAATCATTTAATTTTTCCAATTAATGGCTTATTTAATTAATTATCAAAAAGTTACAGCTTCGGAAGAAGCACAGGTTTTTTAGTTATGCTATTAGCCAATTGATGAGGAAAATATTTTATGATAACCTTTTATTGATTTTAATTATGCAATGAATAAATCAATTATTGTACACCTCCCCCACCCAATACAGTCTATGAGCTGCACTGCAGTATTGACGGGCACTGGAGGCAATGCATGAATGAGCTTCGAACACACGTTGTGTCCGTACACACACACACACACACACACACACACACACACACACATATTTATAAATATATTTATAAAAATATATATGTATATATAAATACATACATATTTATATATTTATATATACACATTTATATATACATATTTATATATTTATATATACATATTTATATATTTATATATACACATTTATATATTTATATACACACATTTATATATTTATATATACACATTTATATATAAATAATTAAATATTTATTTGTACATATTTATATAATATATATACATATTTATATATACATATTTATATATAAATATTGATATATTTATATATACACATTTATATATACATATTTATATATTTATATATACATATTTATATATTTATATATACACATTTATATATACATATTTACATATTTATATATACACATTTATATATACATATTTATATATTTATACATACATATTTATATATTTATATATACATATTTATATATTTATATATACACATTTATATATAAATAATTAAATATTTATATGTACATATTTATATATACATATTTATATATACATATTTATATGTACATATTTATATATTTATACATACATATTTATATATTTATATATACACATTTATATATAAATAATTATATATTTATATGTACATATTTATATATACATATTTATACATACATATTTATATATACATATTTATATATACATATTTATATATACATATTTATATATTTATACATACATATTTATATATTTATATATACACATTTATATATAAATAATTATATATTTATATGTACATATTTATATATACATATTTATACATACATATTTATATATACATATTTATATATACATATTTTTATATATATATATATATATATATATATATATATATATATATATACATATATATATATATATATACACATACATATTTATAAATATATTTATATATATATTTATTTCGTTTTTTATACATTTATACATATATTTATAAACTTATATTGTCGTGTGGTGGCTCAGTTAAGACCGAGGGTCCACCACGGATGGAATCTAGCTTTAATGGAGGCGTTTCCCAATGGATGGCGGACCAATACACGAGCCGGGATGAACTATGCCACTTACCTTCATGGCTGCAGGTGTCTTCAACCTGAAAATTATTAAATCAAACCAAAACGAGATTTCGAATAGAACAGAAAATAATACTAGGGTTTATTCAAAATAACTATCGGGACAGGGAAACGCGATGATAAAAACTAAATCCTAAATTAGGAGGTCCCCACACTAGACTCCAGATATGAAACAATGGGAGAATCAATCAAAGGAACCGTTGTTTGCGCGTCTGTGCTTATCCTTCTCAGTAGTCGTCAGGAATTGTCCGGGATGGACAGCTCCAAGCGCAGTCGTCCGACCGCGCTCCGGTTGGCGCGAACTGCTCGGGCATTGGTGCGAACACCCCTCTCTGCACGGTCCGTCTCGTGCCACACAGCACAGTACGCAGGCACCAGGAGCACGAACAACAGGGGAGGATGATCGTCGGCGCTGGTCTCTCCACCAAAGTCCAAAGGCAAGAACAGGTCCATCACGAAGTGACAGTCCAGAGCAAGAATCACGAAGTGACAGTCCAGAGCAAGAGGCCAAGGGAAGAGAGGAAAATGCTGGTGAGCGAACGGTTTTACTGGCGGTCTTCTCACCAGCTCGCTTCCCCTCCAACCAGTGCATCACTTACTTGTCACCTTTCGCGCCCTTCTACGTCACCGGCGCTTGCCCTCCAACGAGTGCGTAGCTTGTTGGTCGTTCGTTCGTGCCTTCCGCACTGATTGGCCATGGTTTCATCGGTTGGTGGCCAATCAGTGTGTCGCTCCTTTACCTTTCTCACCCCCAATCACGGAGAAGCTCTCTGCCCTTCCTTTGACCAATAGCACGTCCTCCCCTACTCTGCCAATCGGTGTGGTGTTTGTTGCTCGCCCCTCCACTGGCTAATCACTAGTTCCCCTGGGTGTGGCTCCCAGCCTGCCTGGTCAATGTGTGTAAGCCATGGTGTACCGCTGCGCGGCCGCTGCCTGCTTGTCTTTCCGGTCAGTTCTTATGGTCAGTCATTGTAAGTGGGGGGATTTAATTAATGTGTGCACTAATGGATCCAGCTAATGTATGTGGTGTGTTGCCATACGGGGCAAAGGAATGATCACCGAGGTTTCAGACACAGGGGTCTTATCCTTATTTCCTAGAACTATTTATCAGGCCCCAATCCTCGTAATGGGGACGAAGACACACCTTAATCCGACAAACCGCCTAAACACAGAACTTATTCCAGGTGAGGTTCCCCATCACGACAGCCGGACACCTACCGATGCAGATCTACTTAAATATAGATATTCCCCTACCCCAAAATTCATAACAATATATACATATATTTATATATACATATTTATATATACATATTTTAGTATATATATATATATATATATATATATATATATATATATATATATATATATATATATATATATATACACACACACATACATATTTATAAATATATTTATTTTTAATACATTTATACATATATTTATATATACATATTTATATATATACATATATATATATATATATATATATATATATATATATATATATATATATATATATATGAGCCGAAGTACCCGGCATTGCGGAGGGGGGGGGGGGGCAGGAGAGGGAGGGGTGAGGAAGGGAGGGGTGAGGAAGGGAGTGGGGGGAGTGGAAGGGAGAGGGGAGGGGAGGGGGAGGTGAGGGGAGAGAGAGGAAGAAGATATACTACATATATAGTCACGTGAAAAAGTAAGTACACCCCATGTAATGTTTTGACTTTTTCAACATATTTCAACATACAGCTATTTGATCTTCATTTCAACAATATTGATAGATAAAGGTGATATAATATAACAAATATCATAAAACATTTACATTTTGTAGTCCATTGTATAATTTAAATAAACATAAATGCAAATTTCGCATGTGGAAAAAGTAAGTACACCCCGACATTTATCACTACTTCAAATACCTAAAATTAGAATCAGGTGCACCAGCTCAGGTGCAAGTGATTAGAACATCGTCAGAGAGGATCTTGGAGGAACCTGTCTTATTTAAACCTCAGACATTTCGTTTGGTTTGCTCTTTGTTGTTGAAGTGTGCGGCGTCACCATGCCTAGATCAAAAGAGCTCTCTGAGGCCTTCAGAAAGAAGGTTATAGATGCCTACGAGTCTGGGAAGGGATTTAAAAAGATCTCCAAACAATTTGAAATCAATCATTCGACTGTCCGGAAGATCATCTACAAGTGGAGTATATTCCAAACAACTGCCAACTTGTTCAGGCCAGGCCGCCCCAGCAAGTTCAGCCCGAGAGCAGACCGCAAGATGCTGAAAGAAGTCTCTAAGAACCCCAGAATGTCATCACGGGACCTACAGGTAGCTCTTGCCACTGTTGATGTCAAAGTGCAAGAGTCTTCCATTAGAAAGAGGTTGCACTTTTGATCTACATGGGAGGTGTGCCAGGAGGAACCTTTGCTGTCCAGAAAGAACATCAGGGCAAGACTAAAGTTGGCCAATGAACACCTAGGCAAAGACCAGCACTTCTGGAACAATATGCCCTGGACAGATGAGTCAAAGGAGCTATTTGGCGACAGTACCAGAAGGCAAGTTTGGCGAAAACCAAAGACAGCTTTTGACCACAAGAACCTGATACCAACTGTAAAGCATGGCGGTGGAAATATTATGGTTTGGGGCAGCTTTGCTGCATCAGGGCCTGGGCAGCTCACCATCATGGAATCCACTATGAATTCTTCATTGCACCAGAGGGTACTTGAGGATAATGTGAGGCCATCTGTCGGAGAGTTGAAGCTCAACCGAGGGTGGACCTTGCAACATGACAATGACCCTAAACATACCAGTAAATCCACCAAGGAATGGCTGAAAAGAAAGAAATGGAGGGTTCTGGAATGGCCAAGTCAAAGCCCGGATCTAAATCCCATCGAGATGTTGTGGGGGGATTTGAAACGAGCTGTGCATGCAAGAAACCCCTCAAACATCGCACAGCTGAAAGAATTCTGCATGGAGGAGTGGGCAAAAATTTCTCCCAGTCGATGTCAGAGACTGGTAGACAGTTATAAGAAACGCCTACTTGAGGTTGTTTCTGCCAAAGGGGGCAATACCACCTATTAGAGCCAAGGGTGTACTTACTTTTTCCACATGTGAAATTTGCATTTATGTTTATTTAAATTATACAATGGACTACAAAATGTAAATGTTTCATGATATTTGTTATATTATATCACCTTTATCTATCAATATTGGTGAAATGAAGATCAAATAGCTGTATGTTGAAGTATGTTGAAAAAGTCAAAACTTTACATGGGGTGTACTTACTTTTTCACGTGACTGTACATATATATATACTGTACAGTGTATATAAAAATGTCCAAATATATCCAATGCTTGGCGGTTATTAGGGAATTAAACGGTGACATTAAAGGTAGATTCTCAATGGAAATGGCACCCTCTCGACTCACGTTCAGTCGGACTCCTTCGCCACGTCCAGAGAGTTGGCACCGAGGTTCATCCGTGTCAGTTCCAGGGCCCATCACGCATGAATCTGTCTCGCCCATCATCGCAACGACTCATCCCGGCAGCTGGACTGTTAATAACAGGTAATCTGACGCCATCAGCCCATCTGCTTGGCTCCCTCTCCCCCTCCACCATTATACATATATTGTGTCCTTCCACTCCTTCCCCGCTGATCCAACAGCACTTCTGGCAATCTGTCCGCTTGCGCACAAGTCCACGACATATGGTTCGACCTCCTTTAAACGACCATCTCTCCCGCCAAGTCGGATTGTTTCCAAATAAAATTATCTTCCGTAGTTTTATTGTAATAAAATCGACCAATGTCGAAGTCTGGCGTGTGATACTTTTTGTCAATATTTATGTCATAAATATTCGTCTATCAGAGTTCCTCTATTATATGTAGATTAATCCACACGCAGCCGTAATCAAGCACCGCCCTCTCCGCTGTCCCCGCCTCTATATTTCCGTGGCCACGCCCCCTTGCCGAATTCATTACAAGGCCCCGCCCCTGCACGCCTGTCACGTCTCGCGACTCCTCCGGTCCGTAGACAGCTCCACCTCGCGTCCCGCTGTTGTCGCTCAGCTCTGGCGACACCTCGCGAGCGCCGTCGCACCCTCACCCTCTTACCTGTTTACGACTGCGCGTTTCCCTCGCAGATCGCTATGTTCGTCACTTCCTTGCTAGTGGGGGGGCCAATGTAGCAGATTGAAATGCCCGGTGAAATTGCTTGTTAATTTTTGGACACTGGTTGGGCTGTCTTTAGGGATGATATAAGTTCTAGAAAAAATATGTCTCCAATTGTTTCAAGTTCTTTATGGCGGCCATTTTGGATTTTCAAAATGGCGGATGTCGAAAACGTAAAATTCCATTATCTTGGCTTCTAAATGACCTAGAGTTTCGATTCTGGTGTCCAGTTGTACATTTTTGGGGATAGAGAATTGAATGAAACCTTCTTTAATAACCTACAAGGGATAAAAATAGGTTTTTATGGCACAGCCGAACCAGTGTCCAAAATCTAACTTAATGCACATCTATCTTGATTGTTATTTGTTATTTGTATGTTCCAGATTCGTGACCCTGAGCTATGATGGAGCCAAAAAGCAAGAAAACCAAGAAAGAAACTGATTTCACACTTTGCATTCAGTGCCAGGATCCCCAAGGTGCACTAGTGACTGAGCCAGCACTGGGCTCATATGCAAAGTTTCTCCAGTTCATCCAGGAGAGGGCACGATATGGTGATGCCGACTTCAAACAGATCAGCGAACGATTAAGCTGTTTCACTGCCACTGACTTGAGGAACAATAAAGCAAAGTGGCACCGGGCATGTTATGGATCTACATGCAACACTGCTCACCTGGAGCGTGCTAGAGTTCGCCACCAGAAAGCCTGCGAACATGGCGACACCCAGCATCTTCATAAGAGGTGTGGACGTCCTTCTTCTGCACCTGCCGCTGCAAGTACCTCAGGTTCTACGCAAGACGAGACTCTTCGCTTCACACGTTCATCATCAACTCCATTCAACAGAGACCTTTGTTTCTTCTGTTTGTTTGTGCGACGCTACATGCGGATGATAATGCTGATATACACATTCATCCGTGCCACCCGTGATGGACAATTTGAGCTTCACCTGTCTTCACTGGATGAGATGTGCATATACTTCTTTGCACATGACAAACAGAAATATGCCAGGCTGACTCCCCGGTACCTTGCAGAGATGAAGGCCCTGAAGATGACAGATCCAGGGATCTACCAAGAGTTCATGGATGGGAACTTCAGTGTCCATAATAATGAAATCCCCTTCTGTGCTGTAGGTGTGGACCATGCACTGGAGCACATCAACAGGATCATGAAGGTGACAGGGGGTATTGTGGGCATTACCCAGAATGCCAGTGCCCGCGAAAGGTTCTTTCTGACAGCACCAGAGCTGAGTAGGCTTGCTGAAGAAGCCCGTCAGATGGCTGGCTCACAATCAGCTACACGCAAGGAGCACCACGACCTATCAACCACAGTCTGGGCTCGGCAGGAAGACAGCATTCGTCGACTGAAGAATGTGATCAGAGAGTCCATGAATCCCATGACGCATGAGGGTGAAGACCTGACGACTATCATCACCAAGGTGGTGATGCCAGCTGAAGTACAGAAGGATGTCTGCAACCAAGATGAGATTGGTCAGAAAGCGTATAACACGTTTGTTGCAGAGCGCATCAACACAAATGAAATCAACCTTTGGGCCAGAATGGGAAAGGTCAAACTGAAGATGTGGAAGAGTGCCAGGAAAGCTGTGAAGCACAAACTGGCAGACAAGGTTGTAGAGCTGAAAGACGACAGGTCACTGTTTGCGCGCATGCTGATCGTGGCCCGCTCACGACCAGAGATCAACTTGAAGGATGCCATAGGTCAATATGAATTCACCGCGCTTCCACGAACCCTCTTTGCAATGGCTGGGACACTACTACCATGCACAGACAAAAGCAAGCTCATGGGCATCCTAGAAGATCTACCCAAGAAGTCAACTGGCACTGGTCAGCAGCCAGACGACGACAATCCTGAACATACTCCACCCCCTCCCAAGAAGGTGACTGTCATAGACGGCATGGCATTAGTGCAAGCAATGGGTAAGCCACAATGGGTCAAAACATGTGCCCAGTGGGCTGGCCATTTCAATGCAACACTGGACTGCAAGACCAACGGGTATGATGAAGTCCACCTCGTGTTTGACCGATATGATCTGCCAAATTCACTGAAAGAGGCCACACGGGAGAGGCGCCAAGGTGGCAAGCCGCCCACTGCTTACCACGTTCAAGACAGCACCCCGATTGGGAAACTGACAGCAAAACAGTTCCTGTCGCACACCAACACCAAAGATGAGCTAACTGTCTATCTGGCAAAGAAAGCTCTGTGTCACTTTGAGGGGACTACCAAGGTCTTCATCGTCACTTCAAGGCAGGATGTCTTCTCCAACTGCATGGATGTACAGCATCTCCGTAGCTCCCAGGAGGAGGCTGATACGAGGATCTTTCTTCACAGTCTAGATGCCGTCCGAAGAGGTGCAACACAGCTGTACATTCAGTCACCTGATACTGATGTATTCATCCTAGCACTCCACCGGTACCATGAACTATGCAAAGACACATACTTCATCACGGGTGTGGGGAACAAGAAGAGGCAAATCTCACTGGAACCAATAGTACATGAACTTGGTGTCAGGAAGGCTGCAGCCCTACCAGGATTCCATGCATTCACGGGAGCAGACCAGACTGGTCGGTTTGCCGGCAAGGGAAAGCTCACATGTTGGCAAGCCCTCAATAGGTGCTCTGTTGAGGTGGTATCTGCGTTTCATGACCTTGGGGCCTCTGAGGAGCTGAGAGCTGACACAGAAAGTGACATTGAGGCATTTGTATGCCAGCTGTATGAGCCTCGTACTACAGTTGTGGATGTGGGCAAGCTGAGGTGGAGACTGTTTACCAAGAAACAGCTAGAGGCACAGAAGCTGCCACCAACACGGGGAGCTTTACATGAAGCCATTGCTCGTGCACATTTCCAGGCCATGGTGTGGCATCAGGCTGATGTACCGGACCCCCAGCTTCCACAACCAACAGAACATGGATGGAGAGCAGAAGGAGATCAGCTGGTGCCCATCACAACCAAGGACCCTCCAGCCCCAGCTGCCATCACACATCTAATCAAATGTAACTGCAAGAAGACCCAATGCATGTCTCACTGCTCATGCAGGTCTCAGCATCTCAACTGTTCTGAGATGTGTATGTGTGGGGCAGATGAAGAGGTGTGTGGTAACACGGGTCAGGAGCGCCCCATGGGAATCGATAACACTGATGATGAGGAGGATGGAGATCCTTCAATGTAACAATGAACACTGCCAACTAAAAATATTGCACAAAGACATTATAAGTGTACATTTGAACACTAAAGTCCAGCCTTTATGTGATTTAGAAGTGAAAATGATGGAAAAAAATATATATATGTGTTGGCATAAGTGCGTGAAAATCCAAGATGGCTGCCATAAGAACCCTTTTGATCATATGTAGGTGTATAAATGTGTGTTTATTGGATTAAGTATCCGCAAATATGTACATTTGGACACCAAAATTAACACTCTAGGTCATTTAGAAGCCAAGATAATGACAATTTCGGTTTTCAACAAACGCCATTTTGATAATCCAAAATGGCCGCTATAAAGAACTTGAAAAAAATGGAGACATATTTTTTCTACAACTTCTATCATCCCTAAAGACAACCCAACCAGTGTCCACAAATTAACATTTGAATTCAACGGGAAAACATTGGCCCCCCCACTATGCGTCGCTTTACAAACTGCCTGCTCTCCTTTTAAAGTTTGTTGCAGCACTCGGAGCCAGAATGATCCACCGGTCTTTGTTCTTGACCTCTGCTTGAAACAGAGTTTAAACATTCCTCAAGTACACACGTGGACTGAACGAAAACATTTATTACTTGAGAAAATCAAATATTTTTTACGTATGTTAGTCGGTCGACTTTGTTAGTCTGTCTGTCTGTCCATGTGTCTGTCTGTCTGCCAATCGCCTACAGGTCACAATTCAAAACCGATCGTCATGAAACGTGACCAAGCTGAAGAGGAAGTCTTTACCAAGACTGAGAAGCCTATTGTATTTGAGGTCAAAGGTCATCTTGAGGTAAAAAAAATCTAAAATCGTCATTTTTATCTGATTGACTTGAAAGTTGAATGGCATTTGCATATTTAGTCACTGAATTGGGAAACCAACTTTTTTTGAGGTCAAAAGGTCAAAGGTCAACTCAAGGTCAAACTTCTAAAATCATCAATTTTCATCTGAAAAATAATTAATTTTCATCCGATTGACCTGAGCAATTGATTAAGGTCGTTAATATTGATCTTAACGAAATGGACAAGTTGATGTATCCATGGCAACTTTTTTTTGGTGGGCGGAGGGGGGGGGGGGGGAGGGTGTGGGGTGGATTTTGTAAGTATCCTGCTATGCATGACGTCTTCTTGTTTGTCTGTCAATCGCCGACAGGTTGCAATTTTAAACTGATCTTCACGAAACTTCATGAAATGGTATCGTTGGTCATAACCAAGAAGCCAATTGATTTTGAGGTCAAAAGGTCAACATAGACCAAAGGTCACCAACTTTGTCAAATTTTTAAAATCCTCAAATTTCATCCAATTGGCTTGCAATTTGAACAATATTTGCATATCAGATCACTCGATTCACCCACCAATTATTTTTGAGGTCTAAAGGTCAAAAGGTCAACAGATTAAATTTCTTTTAAAATTGTCAATTTTCATCCGATTTACTTGAAATTTGAAGAGGATTTGCATGTAAAGTCACTGAATTCAACCACCAATTATTTCGAGGTCAACATAGATCAAAAGGTCAAAATAGGCCAAAGGTCAACAACTTATTTTAAGGATTTCGCAAGTATCATGCTGCGCACGACGTATGTCTTGTTTATTCATTTATGCAAGGACAATATACAGTGCCTCGGATATGCAAACCCACCTGAAAAGGTAGCTTTTTGTTGTATGCTCTGACAGATGGCGTGGCATATTTAACGTCTACGTGATAGCAAACGGGATAGCCAGCTCACACTAAATATGCATCCATTCACTGCGAATGGTGGTATTTGAAAAGGCATTAATTTGTTGGTGGAATGCCACTTTTATTCACCTTCAGATCTCCCCTTCCATCTATCATGTTTTGACAACTTCATACCTGGCATCTCCTTCAAAATTGCTACATCATGAATGTATTTTTTTTCTTGTTTAATTTAATTGCTACACGAGGAGCACTACACCATGAAGGTGTATTTACATCATTCGATTTTACATAAAAGCTTTCATTCTCCAATGGGCACCAACATCAAGCTCGTTCATAATTATATGGAATAATCTGGTACGCAAGATCGAGGTATGCAAGAGCAGCATAACCAAGCCAGCATAACCAAGCCACCCATAACCAAGTACTCACCTTTGAGTCATCTACCTGGGTTTGAAGGTTGACCTCGCCATAACTATATATAAACCACTCAACATAACACTCAACACTCAGCACTCAACATAACAACTCAACATAACCAAACCAACCAACATAAACAAAGCACTCAACATAACCAAAACATTCAACATAACCAAAACATTCAACATAACCAAACCACACAACATAACCAAACCCTCAACATAACCAAACCACACAACATATCCAAACCACTCACCATAACCAAACCCTCAACATAACCAAACCACACAACATATCCAAACCACTCAACATAACCAAACCACACAACATATCCAAACCACTCAACATATCCAAACCACTCAACATAACCAAACCACCCAACATAACCAAACCACTTAACATAACCAAGCCACCCAGCATAACCAAACCACTCAACATAACCAAACCACTCAAATTAACCAAACCACCCAGCATAACCAAACCACTCAACATAACCAAACCACTTAACATAACCAAACCACCCAGCATAACCAAGCCACCCAGCATAACCAAACCACCCAGCATAACCAAACCACTCAAATTAACCAAACCACCCAGCATAACCAAACCACTCAAATTAACCAAACCACCCAGCATAACCAAACCACTCAACATAACCAAACCACTCAACATAACCAAATCACTCAACATAACCAACTTTGTTCATTCATTAATTAGCCTGTTCTTAATTAACCATGTTTTCTCTGAGATGTTACACTCTATTTTTACAACTTTGTTCGTACTATATGGTGGATAAGCACAAACAACTTGATAAATAGAACATGTAAATAAATCGATTCCAAAATGAAATTCAGACAGATGAAAAGACAGGTAACCAATGTAATGTCCGTGGGGAGTTCAAAAACTTTGAATAACCATGTGCATCAGGTATTCTTACAAGTCCAAGACACACCTATACAGGGAGAACGAGGCTTGAATAGAAATACTAATACGTGTACTGTACTTTTTGCAATCAAAGTTGACGTTTTTTGACTATTGGGACGGGGAAGTGTCATTCCGAGAACTTTATGAACCGCCAGCGTACACATACCATCGCTCAACCGCAGTGGTAGGACAGACAGACTCGTGATAAATTATGGACAAGCAGGTCGATTTCCCTTTAATTGGGTTATTCACCATTATTTGTGCTATTCATCTATCATTTAGTTATCTTTTAATTGCACAGTAGTTTTCAAATTGGTTTCATTGGTTGGTAAGATTCTGCATGTATTTATTAAAATCATTTTTCAAACTTCCACATAACTTATTTAAACTTTCCATACGTTAAATTGTGAATACTTCCCCAAACTTTTCTCTTTTATAACCAATTTTCTACACTTTTGTATTCCATTGACCTGTAATTACTCGTTTGAAATGTAACCCTATAATTACTAAGTATTGTTACGGATTCGTTACTTCCGTTGTGGTGGTTCGCATCCACTGTAGATATTTCTGATTCCATGTACTATTATTGTGTTCAAAAGGTAAAAAGTTAATGTTAAAAGAAACAGGAAACCGGATCGGGAACCGGACAATGAAGAGGAAGAGGAGAAAGAAAGGGGGCGGAGTGAGTGAGTCGGACAAGAAAGCCGAGTTGCTCCGAGTTCGGAATCGAACGTTGTCGGACGGGAGTCGCTAGCGAACTTACGGGATTCCTGCGACAGAGTTGTTATCGCTGTGACCGATCAACCTGCGTGTCAGGATTTTGGCGGCGGATTCCGAGGAGAATTATCGCCGGGCCATTACGTCTCCAGAACGGGTCGTCGGCCATTTTGACTCACGCAGGACTTGTGCTTCGCTCGCGGTTTCGTCTCTTTTCGACCATTTTCACCGCATTCAGACGTCGATCTGGGGCGTGTGTGTGACATGGCTTTTTGAAGGTTACTTCGTCCATACCCGAGGGTGTGATCTCTCAGTCGCCTGTAGGGCGCCTTTGGATTTCCCAGTCGCCTTGAGGGCGCCTTTGTACAGCTTCGGCGGTGTGACTGTACTTGCCATCCGCATGGGATTCTGGTCTCGATTGGACATCGTTCTGGCGATCGCTGGAGCAAATCAACGTTGGCTTGAAGCCGGGAATAAGAGACATTGGGGAATGTTCTTGGTTTCATTCACTTGGAGCACAGTGAGTTATATATTACAAAACTGATGGTACCATCATAGGACATATTGATTGTGCTATTGAATACTATTATTGTTGTACTGTTATTCTTGTGTGATCCTAATACAATATTTGTTTGTGAGTAACAATTGGTGTGGCTTCACCATTGATCTTTGACATACGGAATAACACATTTTTCTGCTGTGACTCCTCTCGGGGCTCGGAGGTACACCGTGACCAGGGGGTCGGGGAGGAGCACGTAACAGTATATGGACACACCTTGTAAAAGTATGAACCGCAGATGGTATAAAGAGGCAAATATGTATGTGTACTATAGTATGCTACTCGCTGCAAAGTTTTATTAGCCTGTCCACTGTGCAGCATGAGGAGGTTTTGCAATCACTCATGTGTGTCTGTCTGTGTGTCTTTCTGTGTGTATGTCTGCGTGTCTGTCTGTGTGAGTGTCTCTCCGAGGCATAACTTTTTTACCATTTGAGCTATTGTCATAAAAGTTTCACCAAAGCATTATTATTATTATTATAACAAGAAGGCAAATTCATAATTTCATCAAAAGGTCAAAGGTCAGCATCACATAAAATCATAAATTTTCATCCAATTGATGTGAAATTCAAAAAATTTGCATACTGGGTCACTGGATTGGTTCAGCAAACAAAAGCTACAATCCGATTGTTTTGTTTTTTTAGATCAAAAGGTCAAGGTCAAGGTTGCGTAAAATCACAAATTTTCACCAGATTGACCTGAAATTTAAAGAATTTGCATATTGGGTCACTGAATTGATTCACCAAACAAAAGCTACGATCCGATTGTTTTTTTTTAGATCAAAAGGTCAAGGTCAAGGTTGCGTAAAATCACAAATTTTCACCAGATTGACCTGAAATTTAAAGAATTTGCATATTGGGTCACTGAATGGATTCACCAAACAAAAGCTACAATCCGATTGTTTTTTTTTTAGATCAAAAGGTCAAGGTCAAGGTTGCGTAAAATCATAAATTTTCACCAGATTGACCTGAAATTTAAAGAATTTACATATTGGGTCACTGAATTGATTCACCAAACAAAAGCTACAATCCGATTGTTTTTATTTAGATCAAAAGGTCAAGGTCAAGGTTGCGTAAAATCACGAATTTTCACCAGAATGACCTGAAATTTTAAGAATCTGCATATTGGTCACATAATTGGTTCACCAATCAAAAGCTAGAAGCCGATTGTTTTTTTTAGATCTAAAGCTCAAAGGTCAAGGTTGTGTAAAATCATCAATTTTCATATTGTATTTTTTTTAAACCGTTTTCGTTATTTTGAGCATACGTAAGAAGACGAAGACGTCTGAATACAAACGGACGCGGATGGGCTTTGCTTTTTCAGATGCTTTCTGGTTTAATTTTTTTCCTGTATTTACCTTTACATGATGGTGCTGTCCAATTGGTGCTTCACAGGTTGGGTGCTGCCTTTATAACCGTCAAGGTGCAGCTAAGGTGGACAAAAATAAACTTGGTGTTCTGTCTACAAGCATTAGTCGGTGGATGTTAAAGATCTCATGGTGTCTTGAGCGAGGAGTAGGTGAGTTATCGCCGGCACCCTGAACAAATGAAAAATCCTGCCCAACTCACCTTCAATCAAATGTGAGAGAGGCCTGGCCGGCCACTCCGTGAAAGACTTAGGTTTGGCAACACTAAATCTGCGAGTAACAGAATTAGATGTTTTGTGTAATCGATGAAGATAAAATTATATTAATAACAAAACTGTCATACGAAAAACAATCACGTCATGAATGAATGGATCATCTTGGTATACGTCTCAAATAACCCACCACCTGATTGCATACCTGGTGTTTTTTTTAAAAATAAAACGTTTATTTCCTCTATATTTATTTATTTTGCACAAAAGCTTCGATATTTTTTGCTGGAATCATTCAAATCGTCACTCAAGGCATCTGAATTCCACGAGATATAAAATGCAGATTAAAATATGCTTCAGTGCCTTAAATAATAACAGAACACACCTGTGGTCCATGTAAATATACAATTGAACCAGTGGAAGATGAATTGAAAACGCATTGACAGTTATGACAATGTCGGATTGTAATATTATTATTTTTTTCCCCGTGTTGAATCTGCTGCAAATTACATAAGTATAATTATGCAAATAATTAGTGGATAAGTTTTTTTTTCTTTTTTCTATTTTTATTCAAAGTGCAGAATTCATTGTGCATCGACAAAGACACCGGGAGTGAAGGCGAGGGGAACAATACATGCACAACAAAGGGCACAGGTTGTCATGGTGATAGAGTACAATAGGTAAGGATGCGTTTAATATTTCCTTCTCCGAGGTGAAAGGATTATTAATTAAAAGGTTTGTGCAGTCGCACTTTCTTCCAATCGACAAATTCACCTGCAGAGCCATGAAGGTGCGGGAATTGAAGAACTCGTGCGACACGTATGAGCTCGTTCGTGTGAAATAATAACGACGTCGATTGATGGAGCAATTCTTTGATTTCCAACGAAACGAGGAACCTCGTCATATAAATGGGGCATCGATGGCCAAACGGGCTGGTTGTGTTCCCGCGTAAATGGCACACGCAGGACGAAGCTGACGGGTTGCCGTGCACGCCGATGGCATCTCGAGAGAAAGCCTCCTCGCAATTAGGGCAATTATAAAGAAAAACACATTGGTCGTGTTGGACGGGATTCTGAGTGGTGGCAGCACTCAGAGAAGGCGACACGAGGCACGCGTCACAACCGGCGCACTCGCTGCATCTCCCCTGCCAGTGACAGCATGACGGGAGGAAAGTTAACAAGTTTTCGGACGTGGAACCCGAGTACTTATTGGCCCTATAACGTGTTAACAGCAACATGTTCATTGTGCTTTGGACATTTCTAAACGGATATACGGTAAATGCAGCCACAGCTCTTTGCGTGATACATACCGCGTATGGTAAATGAATGGGATTTAGATCCGGGCTTTGACTTGGCCATTCCAGAACCCTCCATTTCTTTCTTTTCAGCCATTCCTTGGTGGATTTACTGGTATGTTTAGGGTCATTGTCATGTTGCAAGGTCCACCTTCGGTTGAGCTTCAACTTCCGACAGATGGCCTCACATTATCCTCAAGCACACTCTGGTACAATGAAGAATTCAAAGTGGATTCTATGATGGTGAGCTGCCCAGGCCCTGATGCCCCAAAGCTGCCCCAAAGCTGCCCCAAACCATAATATTTCCACCACCATGCTTTACAGTTGGTATCAGGTTCTTGTGGTCAAATGCTGTCTTTGGTTTTCGCCAAACATGTCTTCTGGTACTGTGGCCAAATAGCTCCACCTTTGACTCATCTATCCAGAGCACATTGTTCCAGAAGTGCTGGTCTTTGCCTCGGTGTTCATTGGCAAACTTTAGTCTTGCCCTGATGTTCTTTCTGGACAGCAAAGGTTTCCTCCTGGCACACCTCTCATGTAGATCAAATTTGTGCAGCCTCTTTCTGATGGTAGACTCGTGTACTTTGACATCAACAGTGGTAAGAGCTACCTGTAGGTCCCGTGATGACATTCTGGGGTTCTTAGAGACTTCTTTCAGCATCTTGCGGTCTGCTCTCGGGCTGAACTTGCTGGGGCGGCCTGGCCTGAGCAAGTTGCCAGTTGTTTGGATTCTTCTCCACTTGTAGATGATCTTCCGGACAGTCGAATGATTGATTTCAAATTGTTTGGAGATCTTTTTAAATCCCTTCCCAGACTCATAAGCATCTATAACCTTCTTTCTGAAGGCCTCAGAGAGCTCTTTTGATCGAGGCATGGTGAGGCCGCACACTTCAACAACAAAGAGCAAACCAAACTAAATGTCTGAGGTTTAAATAAGACAGGTTCTTCCAAGATTCTCTCTAACGATGTTCTAATCATTTGCACCTGAGCTGGTGCACCTGATTCTAATTTTAGGTATTTGAAGTAGTGATAAATGTAGGGGTGTACTTACTTTTTCCACATGCAAAATTTGCATTGATGTTTATTTAAATTATACAATGGACTACAAAATGTAAATGTTTCATGATATTTGTTATATTATATCACCTTTATCCATCAATATTGTTGAAATGAAGATCAAATAGCTGTATGTTGAAATATGTTGAAAAAGTCAAAACTTTTCATGGGGTGTACTTACTTTTTCACGTGACTGTATATATATATGTTTTTTTAATGTTTTTAATTATGTGGTGGTGAGGTGTTTTTAATTACGTGGTTGTGAGGCGTTTTGAATTACGTGGTGGTGAGGTTTTTGAATTATGTGGTGGTGAGGTGTTTTTAATTACGTGGTGGTGAGGTGTAATCGTCCCAAACTTCCAGTTTGCACCTACCCCTCCCGTATGTATGTGCCGAGAGGTTCTTTTTTGAATTTTTAAAATATTTTTTCAACCTAAATCTTCAACCTAAATTGATTATAAAAATGTAATTTCACAAACACTACAAATAAATTTGTGCAAAATAATTGTTTGTATTATGATTGGTGTAAATCATGACAACACAGCAAGTCAGGTACAGTCATTATCCTCAGGTAAAACAAGCCCGTTCCTCTAACGACGCGTGGTGAGGCGAGCGGAGGTAGTATATATATATCTATATATACACTGTATATATATATATCTATATATATATATATATATATATATATATATATACATATATATATATACATATATATATATACAGTGTATATATATATATAGTGTAACGGTTTTGAGAAGTGTAACGAATTTGAGAAGTGTAACGGTTTTTGAGAAGTGTAACAATTTTGGAGGAAGTGTAACGAATGTGAAAAGTATGGTTTTGTTGTGTGTAACACCCTCGTAATGTAAATAATGGTCGCAGCCGTCCTCCTAGTTAATTCCATGAAACTTACACGCAGGCCACGATATATCTTTTTAAATAGTGTATTTCCTTATTCTATGTAGGCTAAATATGTGTTTCCCACTAGATTGACTTTGCATTGTATCAAACGAAATAAGCGTAGGCCCTTCCAATTTCCCCAATCATCTCCGCTCTCCAAAGTTCCTTTCAAAAGCGGTGCGAGTGGTGTTCAATCCCGCAAGCCGCCATTGCCCATGTGCTAATCTCGGAGAAGAAAGGCGTGTCTCCACCTCGTCATAGAGGGGAGGAGTGAGCCAACCCCACTTGGCCAACCAGCACCGCTGTTAGCGACCCGGTAGGCGTGCCCTCGCAGCCGGCGGCTTGATTCCGCCCGGAGTAATAAAAGGGACTGGAAGGGACTGCTTCGGCAGATGAGATGAGATGACCTGGGAGATGACCAGATGAGAGATGAGCGAAGAGGTGACATACGAAAGGAGCTGTGAGCTGAGCTGTGAGCGGTGAGATGCGAGACGCTCCAAGCCAAAGAGGAGAGGAAACCAGCTTTGGAGAGACGCGCTGAGAGGAGGGAGACGGCTCCACCAGAAGGAGAGGAGCAGGTGTGACCGAGCCAGCGCGTGACGTCTACAGCATCGGCAGCGGATACGCGACGGAGGGTTTTCCCGCCAAAACCGTGAGGAATTGAGAGCTGCTGCCTCCGACCCTGCCTCCCTCTCCAGCAATCCACCTCAAGCCCTACCTGCCTGCAATATCCCCCGTGTAAGTGTGAACGTCGTCTGTCCTACTCGTTGTCTTGGGGTTAAGTAAAATGAATAGTTTAAGCTAACGATGCACTGTGTGACTGCTTCTTCCATCCATTGCTGTAAATAATTTTGGTCGCTCTTTCTTTTTGCTTGTGTGTGTATAATAAATCTGTTCTTCCTCCGTACTCTGTCTTCTTCTCTTTTCATTCTCTTTCGGTCGCTTTAGAGGTTTCCCGATTGAATATCTGCGGTGCGATCTGGTCAACGTCGGGTGGAATCGGGTTCTAATCGGGGAGTAACTGTTCGGACGTGGTAATACCAACCGCTCGGTAAAATAACATCTTAATCCGCGATCTGTAACAATTGGTGTCAGGAGTGGGATTCGAACCTGGGACTAAATTTATTTAGCCCAAATTTTGGACACCAATTGTACTATTGGCCGTAACAATTGGTGTCTGGGAGTGAGATTCGGGGCCCGAACCAAATTTTTAAAACATCTAAAAAAAAATTTGGTCAAAATTTGGAGCGGTGAAATTTGTTTTGTTTTACAAAAACCCGAATTTTGAAATCGCGCCATGGCTGGTCAAGGCGATCGAATGCAGGTGGGTGAGCTAGAGGAGGGGTTAGGAGTAACCCAGGATCAAATGGAGGGGAGCAATGAGGAGGCGGTTGAGGGAGTATCAGACGCACAAAATGGCGTCCTCGCGCATGTGGGTGTAGCGGCACCAAATTTTGCCGCGCCCTTTGTACCAACGGTGGAAGACATGCAATTATTTATGGCTGAAATGGAAGCCCTTTTGAACCGGAACAGTGAGCGATGGTTGAACGAATTGGGAAACCAAATGGAAGCAATAACGAACAGAATGGGTGACCGCATGCAAAAATGTGGGGAGACCATGGATCGCATGGTGGGCGAAAGGGTCCCAGGGGTGCACGACGAGGTAACGCGGGTCGAAAAGCGCTGGTTGAGCGAAGCGGAGGAAAGCGCGGGTACAATGACGGGGGTAGAAATCGCGACACGGGGTTTGGAAAAGCCGGCGACCGATGAGGTAGAGGGAATTTTATTAAAGCCAACGGTCGTCGAGGTGAGTACAGAAAAAGCGGAAGTGGGCATTGAAATTGAAGAGATGACGGAGGTAGCCCGGGAATTGCAGGGAGAAATGGAATATGTGCAAAGTCCCTGCTCACATCACGATGCTGTGCTTAACCCGAATGGAAGTTTGCAGGTTTTGGTGCAGGGAGGAAGAAGAACCCCGAAGGTGAGACGTGCTGTGTATTGTGCGGGGAGATTTTGTAAGAGGATGTTTGGCGACAAAAGAATTTTTGCGCGCTTGGGATCGAGGAAGCATCCGGGCGTTGGTGAAGGGTCCCGTGTGAGTGGAAATGGCACGCGTGTGGAAAAAAAGTGTGCGTCAAGGGGTGAGCGTGTTACGAAGCGCGAGTGTGATACCGAGTGCGAGCGAGAATGCACGTCGGGGTGTACGGAGTGTGACACGAATAGTGAGTTGGTGATGGCGCAGGTGCGAGAGGGCACATCGGAGCGCGAGTGTGAAACCGAGTGCGAGCGAGAATGCACGTCGGGGTGTACGAAGTGTGACACGGAGAGTAAGGTGGTGGTGGAACGTGTGCGAGGAAGCACACCTGAGCTGGTGGTAGCGCGGGTGTGGGAGAGCCCATCTGAGCACGTTAGTGGGTGGATGCCAGAGTGCACGCCCATGGTGAGTGTTACGGAGGACGTAACGGAGAAGAGGTGTGGACCAAAGTGTGCGCAAGAGTGTGCGCGAGAGGTGTGGTGTGTAACAGGGAGTACGTTGGTGGAATGTACGGACGGCGTTGGAACGCCGGGTTTGGTGAGGGTGAAAGGGGTAGCGTATGCGTGTGAGCATGCAAGAGAAGCATCGACGGTAACCGGGTTAGTGGTTAGGGCGACGGATAGCCGATGCGAGCACTCGGGGCGCGGTGTGCTTTGTTGGGTGCGAGGCCCGGCGCGGATCGATGCTGCGTCGCTTCTCTTCGAAGCGTCGTTGCCGATTCGGGCTTGGCCCCGCCCCGCACGGTCGAGTCCGGGCCTTGGCGGGCGAGGCGACCGGTCCGGTTCAAGGGCGAGTGGGAGGAAGCGGAACGGTGCCCCCCCGTGGGGACGGGGTTCCGACCAGGGGAGATTGAGCCATCGGGCCCGGGACCGCAAGGTGCCGCGCCGAGATGGTGCGTGGAACCTCGGTCCAACCAAACCACCTCCCTTGAACCGAAAGCCGGACGGATTCAACCTGCAGGCGACCAAACCACCCGAATTCATTGCTCGGCTTTACGAACCGAGTTTAATGATGTCACGACGCACCGAGGCTAGGATATAGTGGACTGTGATGATGATAGTAGTGATTTGATACGAAATTTATAATAGTGGGTAGAATTGGCAGTAAATGGAAAATTTTTGAATTGGTTGGAATTTGGACGAGCGAAATTGATAGTAGGACCTCCCCGATGTGGTGGGATGGCAAATCCACCATCCCTCACAGACAGGTGGGGCAAATGCGCTATAGCTTATGGGGTGTATGGCAGTGAAAACTAGCCCGGGTGGGTTAGGTTATATCGTGTGTAGGGATCTAGCGAAGATGACATTAGGTAACGTTAAGGTTAGTTAGTGACAAGGATACCTGTAGTGGGGACGCAGGTAGTTTAGTGTGGATGATAATGACGTGGGAGCGCAATAGTTTAAAGGGACGACTGGGAAGCGCAAGTTTCAGAGGGGAGTAGTTAGATGAGATGATGCCGTGTGTGTGAGGATTGAACAGGTGTGATTGCACAGGTGTGCAACTGAACAGGTGGATGGAGCAGTGTATGAGGGAGTAGTGGTGATTGCGTGTTGTGTTGACCAAATGGTCCAGGAAGAAAGGAGGGTGCAGGTGGCACCAGGTATGATTGCACAGGTGTGCAACGACGGGTGAATGGAGGACAGGTGTATGGAATAAATGGTATGGAGTATTGGAATGGATGGTCGTGGAGTGAGTATGGTGGAAATTGTGGAGTGGAGTGGATGGTGCGAAGGTGTGAATGGGGGAAGAGTGGACCCCCATCACGGATACCCGGGGCGGGTAGTGTAAGTGTTAGGTAAGAGGGTATAGGTAAATTGTGGTTGGATATTGGCATCTGTGGTGCGGGTGAAAGAATGCTCTTTGGATGGGTGCATTAGTGTTGTGGAAATGGCTGGGCGTGTAGCCTGTTAGTGTGTGTAGTTGGTTTGGGCACTCCACCACTGTGAGGATGTCGGCCAGGTGAGGCCGCAGGTGGGCTCTGGGAGCCGGTAGTAGTTGTTGTGGATGGGGCCCGAGGATCCGGAGGACGGACCCGGGTAGCCCAGTGCCAGAGGGCACCGAGTGGGGTGACAGAGCCAGGAGGGGCTTTCCCCAGTTAGATAGGTTAGGGTGAGGAGCTAGGTAAGCTCGGGTGGCAACTGCAGTGGTGGAGGTGTGCAGGTGGGTAGACCTGCTGGGAGAGCTACACGTCGCAGCCCAGAAATTGTGCAAGGGCACCGGGAGATGAATCGGGGGAGTGAGACCCCAAATTGAGAAGCACCACAGTTTGGTCAATGGGAATTGGTTTTTAGAACCCATAGTGTAAGTTGGCCAATGGATTGGCGGGGGAAGACCCCGGGTAGTGTAAAGTGTGTTAATGTCATTTAAAAGTAGTTAGGATGAAGTCTCCTCGCACCATCTGCATCCACTCACCTGAGGTGACAGGAACTCCACACCATGCCATGTTTTGATTATTTTTTACTGTGCAAATGTTTGGAATGTGAGACGCATCATGACGTGGGTGTGACATTGTGCGTAATTCCATCTCTTCCTCCTTATGAGGATTGATGATGAATTGGGTGATGGGAAATTTTGAAGTAGAGGGATTGGAGACGAATTTGGTATAGAGGAACTATGGGGAGACGTGACAGTAGCGACGGATTGGTAATGTGTAGATTCTTGTACATATGGGGTAAGGGCAAGGGTAGTGTAGGTGACAGGGGGGTGACGTACGGTAGGGACGAGCTTTCTCACTTCGCCCTCCGTACGCATTTCGCCTTGCATTGCCTTATTGATGTGTACCCTTGTGACCTTACCCCTCGCTCAATTGTCTCTTTTGTCTCCCACATGACCTGTGCGCCATTGGGGGCCGAGGGGAGCGTGCGTGAGGTGGCCATTGTGCGCACGAGATTCCCAGAACCAGCATGCATTGCGTTGATGTACCACTTTATGGACCGCTGTTCTGCGGCCAAGTACCACTTGATGGACCCCAGGTTCTGGGGCAGGGCACCTCTGTTGGAGACCGGCCATAGTGCCCAGGGAATTTTGCTTGCGGACCTCGGTAAGATGGCACCTATACCAAACAGGTGGACCACCCTTAGTTGGCCCCTGTTGCCCTAAATAAAAATGGACACGGTTTGTGCTTTTTATATTTCCAAGTAGGCCGCATGAAGCCAGAAGACGTCGGGAAGAACATCGGCCCAGCAGAGAAAGAGAAGACCACCACCAGTTGTTTTGTTGTGTTTATTATGAACCATGGTGACTGCGCACCGAGTGGTGCTTTTGGTGCTTTGTGGTGCTTTTGGTGCTTTTGGGTGCTTTGGTGGTATTGGTACTGGTGCATCGATGCAATGCGTGTTGCTGTCTCCTCCCTCCCAACAGGAATTTCTTTTTTCTTGTTCCCTAAAAAGAAAAGAAAAAAAACACAGGTCCTGGGTTGCGTTGTAAATAAGAAATAACGTCTTTGTAAATAATGCTCCCCACCGTAAATGTATAGTTTGAGAATAATTCCGTAATTCGGTTAGCTGTGGGCTTGAGTCTGTTAGACAGGGTGCAATGCAATAGGGGGACATACTTATTTGTGTTTTAAGATTGTCACACTCAGGGTCAGGTTAAAAGTAGAGGGAATTACACCTACGTGTCACACTAAGTTAAAGTTTTGTAGGCCCGAGGGCGGGCCTGAAGAAAGGAGGGTGCAGTGCAACGGTTTTGAGAAGTGTAACGAATTTGAGAAGTGTAACGGTTTTTGAGAAGTGTAACAATTTTGGAGGAAGTGTAACGAATGTGAAAAGTATGGTTTTGTTGTGTGTAACACCCTCGTAATGTAAATAATGGTCGCAGCCGTCCTCCTAGTTAATTCCATGAAACTTACACGCAGGCCACGATATATCTTTTTAAATAGTGTATTTCCTTATTCTATGTAGGCTAAATATGTGTTTCCCACTAGATTGACTTTGCATTGTATCAAACGAAATAAGCGTAGGCCCTTCCAATTTCCCCAATCATCTCCGCTCTCCAAAGTTCCTTTCAAAAGCGGTGCGAGTGGTGTTCAATCCCGCAAGCCGCCATTGCCCATGTGCTAATCTCGGAGAAGAAAGGCGTGTCTCCACCTCGTCATAGAGGGGAGGAGTGAGCCAACCCCACTTGGCCAACCAGCACCGCGGTTAGCGATCCGGTAGGCGTGCCCTCGCAGCCGGCGGCTTGATTCTGCCCGGAGTAATAAAAGGGACTGGAAGGGACTGCTTCGGCAGATGAGATGAGATGACCTGGGAGATGACCAGATGAGAGATGAGCGAAGAGGTGACATACGAAAGGAGCTGTGAGCTGAGCTGTGAGCGGTGAGATGCGAGACGCTCCAAGCCAAAGAGGAGAGGAAACCAGCTTTGGAGAGACGCGCTGAGAGGAGGGAGACGGCTCCACCAGAAGGAGAGGAGCAGGTGTGACCGAGCCAGCGCGTGACGTCTACAGCATCGGCAGCGGATACGCGACGGAGGGTTTTCCCGCCAAAACCGCGAGGAATTGAGAGCTGCTGCCTCCGACCCTGCCTCCCTCTCCAGCAATCCACCTCAAGCCCTACCTGCCTGCAATATCCCCCGTGTAAGTGTGAACGTCGTCTGTCCTACTCGTTGTCTTGGGGTTAAGTAAAATGAATAGTTTAAGCTAACGATGCACTGTGTGACTGCTTCTTCCATCCATTGCTGTAAATAATTTTGGTCGCTCTTTCTTTTTGCTTGTGTGTGTATAATAAATCTGTTCTTCCTCCGTACTCTGTCTTCTTCTCTTTTCATTCTCTTTCGGTCGCTTTAGAGGTTTCCCGATTGAATATCTGCGGTGCGATCTGGTCAACGTCGGGTGGAATCGGGTTCTAATCGGGGAGTAACTGTTCGGACGCGGTAATACCAACCGCTCGGTAAAATAACATCTTAATCCGCGATCTGTAACAATATATATGTATATATATGTATATATATATATATATATATATATATATATATATATATATATATATATATGTATATATATGTATATATATATACACAAAGAATTAAGTTAAGCACCCCCCCCGTTTTTTTACAACCTCGCACATTACAAGTTTGTTGTCGTCAAAACAGTGTAATATACCCATGATATTGCTATATTTTCTGGAGAAGTGATATTATGGTCACATAAAAACATAACAATCATGCCGTTTTCAATATTTTATTCTGAATAATTTAAGGTGAAATTTTTTGGGAATTTTAGGCATATTTTCACCTCAATTTAAGTATGGAGCTATAGGTCCATCACGGACAGTGTGGATGACGTTTATGTTTTCTAACGTACAGTCATTGTTCTGAGAAGACCTCTCGCGATCTTTGCGTCAATAACGTGTGTAGGACCCACGTGATCGGATCACTGACTCAACCAATCACTTTTTTTCACTTTGATCACTCAATTTCATCAATGGATAATTGCTAATGTCATACCAATCATTATTTGATCTCACATACCTTAGAATATATGCCAATGTATACATATACACAAAGAATATATATTAGGGGGTGCTTACCTTAATTCGTTGTGTAGGGGTGCTTAACTTAATTCTTTGTGTATATATATATATATATATATATATATATATATATATATATGTATATATATACATGTATATATTGTTGTGGATATGAGAATGTTGTTATTTATTATTGTTGTGTAATGAATTGTTGTAAAATGTCACCCTCCTTCCTGCATTTGTTGTTGTATAAAGGTCAAAGGGCGTTCCCGTAGTTAATTCCATAAAACATACACGAAGGACACCATATATCCCG